>NC_041382.1:679188325-679264070 GCF_002162155.2 Triticum dicoccoides
GGGGGGGTCGGAGTTGTTCATCGGGCTGAGGCTTAGATGGATGGGTGGGGCGGCAGCCAGCATGGTCGTGGAGGAGGTCGAGGGGAGGGTGGGGCGGCAATATCCACCGACCGTGGGGGGTGGGGGGTTGGGGTGGAGGCAGGAGTTTAGGTCTGGGACTCTAGGTAGGCCATGGTTGAGGAGGAGGAACCGTCATGGAACAAGAGAAGAAGGTGCGGGAGGAAGAGGAATGAACAGATGACGGCGTGCTCCTAACCGTTGGATATTGATTTGATAGACAAAGATAAAAGTGACAGGTGTGAAGAGATTTTCAGGTACCTGACATATAGATGCCCCGGCTGATTTATTTTCAATCATTTGCCCGTAGCAATGCACGGGCATTTAACTAGTTGAACTAGGTATTGTGATACCGACGATCAAATCTCAGGCAAGTAACATACCGATGACAAAGGGAACAACATATGTTGTTATGCGGTTTGACCGATAAAGATCTTCGTAGAATATGTAGGAGCCAATATGAGCATCCAGGTTCCGCTATTGGTTATTGACTGGAGACGTGTCTCGGTCATGTCTACATAGTTCTCGAACCCGTAGGGTCCGCACGCTTAAAGTTTGATGACAGTTATATTATGAGTTTATGTGTTTTGATCTACCGAAGGAGTTCGGAGTCCCAAATGAGATCGGGGACATGACGAGGAGTCTCGAAATAGTCGAGACGTAAAGATCGATATATTGTACGACTATATTTGGACATCGGAAAGGTTCCGAGTGATTCAGGTATTTTCGGGAGTACCGTGGAGTTACGGGAATTCGTATTGAGCCTTAATGGGCCATACGGGAAAGGCCTCAAAGGGTGGCCGCACCCCTCCCCATGGGCTGGTCCGATTTGGACTAGGGAGGGGGGCGCCCCCTTCCTTCCTTCTCCTTTTCCCTTCCCTTTCCTTCCCTCCTACTCCTACTACTTGGAAGGGCTCCTAGTTCTACTAGGAAAGGGGGAATCCTACTCCCGGTGGGAGTAGGACTCCCCTAGGGCGCGCCATAGAGAGGGCCGGCCCCTCCCCTCCTCCACTCCTTTATACACGTGGCCAGGGGCACCCCATAGACATAACAATTGATCCCTTGGATCTCTTAGCCGTGTGCGGTGCCCCCCTCCACCATAATCCACCTCGGTCATATCGTAGAGGTGCTTAGGCGAAGCCCTGCGTCGGTAGAACATCATCATCGTCACCACGCCCGGAGAGCTGACGGAACTCTCCCTCAAAGCTCGACTGGATCGGAGTTCGAGGGACGTCATCGAGTTGAACGTGTGCAGAACTCGGAGGTGTCATGTGTTCGGTACTTGATCGGTCGGATCGTGAAGACGTACGACTACATCACCCATGTTGTGCTAATGCTTCCGCTTTCGGTCTACGAGGGTACGTGGACAACACTCTCTCCTCTCATTGCTATGCATCACCATGATCTTGCATGTGCGTAGGAAATTTTTGAAATTACTACGTTCCCAACATCATTCACCTTTGCCCGTTCATCCACCAGTACCCAATCCATGTCTCTTGGCGCATCACCACCGGTCCATGACTCTTCAACCAGCTGCTCAGCTTCGACGCTCGCCTGAATCTTCTTTGCAGGACGAACATCCATCAGTCCTCTACCAATGCCGCGTCACGTGGCTGTGGGCGTGGGCGCGATCACCAAGGGCGGAGCCGTAGCAGCGGCAGTGGCGGGCGCGGGTGCAGCAACACCCAGAACATGCGCCCTGCCGGGGGCGGCTACACCAACAGCAACGCCCCGGCACGATCTGGAGGGGGTGGCTACTCCAACCATAACGCTCCCTCTGGGTCATCTTCTTCCAACAGCCGCGTTCAATGTCAATTGTGCAAGAAACCAGGCCATGAGGTCATGGAGTGTTGGCACCGCTTCGACGAGGACTATGTTCCTGATGCTCGCCATGTAGCTGCAGCAATCAGGGAGCAAGGTGGTGGAGATGGCACCGTGTGGTATGCAGATTCAGGAGCTACTGATCATGTCACCAATGAACTTGAGAAGCTGTCCATGAGGGAGAAGTACTTCGACAATGATCATATTCACACCGCTAGCGGTGAAGCTATGGATATTTGTCATATTGGTCAAGCATCTATTAATTCCCCTACTCCTAAACGTGATCTAGCTCTAAAAGATGTCCTTCATGTTTCACAAGCTGACAAAAATCTTGCATCTATGTCTCGTTTAACTGCCGATAATAATGTCTTCTTTGAAACTCATCCCACTTATTTTTTCATAAAGGGTCGGGCAACGAGGGAGCTCATTCACCACGGTAGATGCATTGGAGGCTTGTATCCCATCACATCCGAAGCATTTAGTCGAAAGCGTCGTCGTCAAGTTGATACGTCCATTTTGCATCATGCTTTTATATCAATATTTATTGCATTATGGGATGTTATTACACATTATGTCACAATACTTATGCCAATTCTCTCTTATTTTACAAGGTTTACATAAATAGGGAGAATGCTGGCAGCTGGGATTCTGGGCTGGAAAAGAAGCAAATATTAGAGACCTATTCTACACAGCTCCAAAAGTCCTAAAACTTCACGGAAGATGTTTTCCAAATATATAAAAATACTGAGAGCAAGAACCTCACCAGGGGGCCACACCCTGCCCACGAGGGTGGGGGCGCGCCCTACCCCCTGGGTGCGCCCCCTACCTCGTGGCCCCCCTGGTAGCCCTTCGGTGGCCATCTTCTACTATATGGAGTCTTTCGATGAAAAAAAATCATAAGCCATCTTCTTAGATGAAACTCCGCCGCCATGAGGCGGAACCTTGGCAGAACCAATCTAGGGCTCTGGCGAAGCTGTTCTGCCGGGGAAACTTCCCTCCCGGAGGGGGAAATCATCACCACCATCATCACCAACGCTCCTCTCATCGGGAGAGGGCAATCTCCATCAACATCTTCATCAGCACCATCTCATCTCAAAACCCTAGTTCATCTCTTGTATCCAATTCTTGTCTCCAAGTCTGGGATTGGTGCTAGTAGGTTTCTAGTAGTGTTAATTACTCCTTGTAGTTGATGCTAGTTGGTTTATTTGGTAGAAGATCATATGTTCAGATCCTATATGCATATTAATACCCCTCTGATTATGAACATGTTTATGCTTTGTGAGTAGTTACTTTTGTTCCCGAGGACATGGGAGAAGTCTTGCTATTAGTAGTCATGTGAATTTGGTATTCGTTCGATATTTTGATGAGATGTATGTTGTCTCTCCTCTAGTGGTGTTATGTGAATGTCGACTACATGACACTTCACCATTATTTGGGCCTAGAGGAAGGCATTGGGAAGTAATAAGTAGATGATGGGTTGCTAGAGTGACAGAAGCTTAAACCCTAGTTTATGCGTTGCTTCGTAAGGGGCTGATTTGGATCCATATGTTTCATGCTATAGTTAGGTTTACCTTAATACTTTTGTTGTATTTGTGGATGCTTGCAATAGAGGTTAATCATAAGTGGGATGCTTGTCCAAGTAAGGGCAGCACCGGTCCACCCACATACCAAATTATCAAAGTACCGAACGCGAATCATATGAACGTGATGAAAACTAGCTTGACAATATTTCCATGTGTTGTTGGGAGCGCTTTACATCATATAAGAGTTTGTCCAGGCTTGTCCTTTGCTACAAAAAGGATTGGGCCACCTTGCTGCACCTTATTTACTTTTGTTACTTGTTGCTCGTTACAAATTATCTTATCACAAAACTATCTGTTACCATTTATTTCAGTACTTGCAGAGAATACCTTGCTGGAAACCGCTTATCATTTCCTTCTGCTCCTGTTGGGTTTGACACTCTTACTTATCGAAAGGACTACGATAGATCCCCTATACTTGTGGGTCATCACAAGTTCACTCCGTCATCAAGCCTTCCTTGGCAAGATGGCATCAAAGATTAGGACATCCATCTTCGGTCATAGTTAAGAAAATAGTGAATAAAGGCAATCTTCCATTGTCATCTAGTCAAAGTATTGAGTCTGTTTGTGATGCTTGTCAATGTGCAAAGAGTCACCAACTCCCCTATCCTAGGTCCAATAGTGTGTCTCATGCTCCGTTGGAACTTATTTTTAGTGATGTATGGGGTCATGCAAGAGATTCTTTTGGAAGAAAAAAATATTATGTCAGTTTCATTGATGATTTTAGCAAGTTCACTTGGATATATTTGCTTAAATTCAAATATGAAGTTCTTTCCATCTTTCAATAATTTCAGAAACTTGTTGAACGTCAGTTTGACGGAAAAACTATTGATACGGGCATGGCACTGTTGATTGTTGATGCTAATAAAACTGAACCGGTTAAGGAGTTGAGCAATGAGTTATTTAATGGAATGGTTGATTATGTTCAGTGTTGTTCTAGAGAGGCTTGAAAAGAAAAAGAGTCTGCGATCCCACGTAAAGTGCATCAAGGCAAAGATGGAAAAAATACGCGAGGTTTGTGGACCTGGGATTGCTAAAGTTTTATGCGACACATTTTATCTGTTGTGCAGCTGAGACAGAAAGATAATTCACGTAATGCATGCGACAAACAAAAAACATTGTGTCGAGGCAAAAATACAGTGCAAGAGGTGCACCAAATATGCGACGGAAGACCATGCGGCAACAACCATGAGGAACCGGAGCCTGCAGTGGTTAAACCGACGTTTCGCACACCTCCTGATTTTATAAGAATCGGCCTCGTTGATCTCAGTTTGCATGGCAAGATCATGTTGCATGCAAATTAAGATGGTGTCTTGAAGTCCACGTCCAAATAGAAGATGAGAGATAGATTTCCTTTTGAGTTTGTGCTAGCTAGCCAAGTAGGAGTACGTTAGGCTGGTCATAGTGGGGGTAACTTAGCTAGTAACTTAACACATCCCAAGGCAATTTTGCTTATATGGCAAGTATTTAATGAGGAAAGAGGTGTTTGAAATAACATAATATGTTACTGTAACATAACGCTTCCCGAGGTAAAATGAGTATATATGCTAATAAATGAAGTGATCTATGACACCACTACTATGATACTTTGCACTATGAAGGTAGTAACTTAGACTAGTGTCATATGCATGACACTAGTATAAGTTACTCCCCACTATGACCATCCTTAGTTGGCTTCTGTTAGGATTTAGTCATTAAAATAATATGATTCCTTTTAGAGTCCAGATCTTTATTACTTTTTGTTTAAGCGTACGAGAGCCGAGCCATATAAGAGGCTGGCTTCGGCCAATGTAAAGGGGCAGGTCAGTTTTGAGTTTTATTTCGAGTATGACATATACAGAAAAACGTCCGAGTTATGGGCGGCCATATTTTGTGTACTATCTGTGATTTTCCTGTCGTGGAAATTTACTAGCGACGGAGGGTTGATCATCACATCGACGCCTACGTGTTGATCCAAGGGGGTCATTATTTTCAATCGTGTATTTTCGTACGCGGGTGAAAATTATCTTGAAGGTTGCGAGGAGGAACAGGGGGCGAACTGTTGATCAAGCATCGCCGTGAAAGATCGGGCCGTCTACAAGCGCTAATTAACATCTCACTAGTCCGTGTCTCATCAAGTGGTATTCAGAGCAAAGGTTAGTCACGGCGACTCAGTTTGCAACATTGTCTACGGACTTGAGCATCAACATGTTAAGCAGGAACATATTGATGGAGGAGGAAGGCATTGGCGAGGTCACTCTTTTTCACACTCGTTGTGTCGTGAACGAACGACGTGTCAATCTCACGATCGATGAGAGTACTGCAGTCAACATGGTGAGCATCGAGGTGGTCGAAAAATTGGGGTTGAAGATGTCACCTCTTGAAAGACCGTACATGCTGAAGTGGTTCAAAGGTGAAATCAAAATTACACATCAGATTTTGCTAATTTTTGATCTGGGAAAAAAATTGTTGTGCGGAATTTTTTCATGTTTGTCCTGTGTCCATGGTGTCATGCCATCTGCTACTTGGGGACCCATGGTGCAAGCGCGTCGGGGCTGTTCGGGATGTGAAGAAAAGTAGTTATTCTCTATCATGGAAGGACCAACAAATCTGTTTTGTTCCCATGCCAACGGATGTTTTTAGGGCAGATTGGAAAAATCGTTTGCTAAAAAGAGAAGAACAACAAGAAGAAAAAAAGGAAGAAGTTGATGCACCGATAGAGGGGCTGAATCTTTTGGTGGAGAAGGTAACAATTGACAGTGGTGCAAAGGGACGGCGGTGGAGTGTTCTTAAAACACAATGTAAAATCAAGAATCATGCTTGCAAGTTGATAATTGACGGTGGCAGCTTTACAAATGCCATTAGCAAAGATCTCGTGCAGGCATTAGGTTTGTCCATGTGACGACACTCGCAACTGCAACACGTGGAGTGGCTCTACAACTCTGGAAAATTAAAGATTACACATAAGGTACGTGTGTCATTTGCTATTGGAGATTATATGGACAAGGTGGATTTTGATGTCTTGCCAATGGACGCTTGTCAGTTACTATTAGGAAGACCGTGGCAGTTCGATCATGACGCAATGCATGCAGGAAAATCGAACACATACACATTCATGCATGATGGAAGGCGACACGTACTTAAACCAATGGCAGATTCTGTGATCAAAATAGAACTGCACACTCCGGAAAAATTAACTATATCGAAAATAGACTCGAAACCGAGGACGGTTTCGTTTGAAGGGAGAGAGGATGATACGGGCATGGCACCGTTGATTGTTGATGCTAATAAAACTGAAGCGGTTAAGGAGTTGAGCAATGAGTTATTTAATGGAATGGTTGATTATGTTCAGTGTTGTTCTAGAGAGGCTCAAAAAGAAAAAGAGTCTGCGATCCCACATAAAGTGCATCAAGGCAAAGATGGAAAAATATGTGAGGTTTGTGGACCTGGGATTGCTAAAGTTTTATCGCGACACATTTTATCTATTGTGCAGCTGAGACAGAAAGATAATTCACGTAATGCATGCAACAAACAAAAAACATTGTGTCGGGGCAAAAATACAGTGCAAGAGGTGCACCAAATATGCGACGGAAGATCATGCGGCAACAACCATGAGGAACTGGAGCCTGCAGAGGTAAAACCGACGTTTCGCACGCCTCCTGATTTTATAAGAATCGGCCTCGTTGATCTCAGTTTGCATGACAAGATCACGTTGCATGCAAATTAAGATGGTCTCTTGAAGTCCACGTCCAAATAGAAGACAAGAGATAGATTTCCTTTTGAGTTTGTGCTAGCTAGCCAAGTAGGAGTATGTTAGTTGGCTTCTGCTAGGATTTAGTCATTAAAATAATATGATTCCTTTTAGAGTCCAGATCTTTATTACTTTCTGTTTAAGCGTACGAGAGCCGAGCCATATAAGAGGCTGGCTTCGGCCAATGTAAAGGGGCAGATTAGTTTTGAGTTTATTGAGGAGTTATGAACAACACGGTAAAACGTTCAGGTTTTGGGCGGCCATATCTTGTGTATTTTCTGTGATTTTTCCATCGTGGAAATTTACTAGTGACGGAGGGTTGATCATCACATCGATGCCTACGTGCTGATTCAAAGGGGTCATTATTTTTAATTTGCGTATTTTTGTACGCGGGTGAAAATTATCTTGGAGGTTGCAAGGAGGAACAAAGGGACGAACTGTTGATCAAGCATCGCCGTGAAAGATCGGGCCATCTACAAGCGCGAATTAGCATCTTGCTAGTTTGTGCTTCATTAATTATCGCAGTCCAAAGTGACCGGGGAGGAGAGTATAAGAAACTCAACTCTTTCTTTGGTGATATTGGTATTGCTCATCATGTCTCTTGCCCTCATGCTCATCAGCATAATGGCTCTGCCGAGCGTAAACATCGCCACATCGTTGAAGTAGGTCTATCCCTTCTAGCTCATGCGTCCATGCCATTAAAATATTAGGATGAAGCCTTTATTGCTGCCACTTATCTTATCAATCGTCTTCCTAGCAAAGTTATTGGACACATTACTCCCTTGGAAAAATTGTTTCATCAAACACCAGATTACACTTCCCTAAGAACTTTCGGATGTGCTTGTTACCCTAATCTTCATCCATATAATCACCACAAACTTGAGTTTTGGTCTACTCAATGTGTGTTTCTTGGTTATAGTAACCTTCACAAAGGGTACACGTGTCTTGAGATCTCCACTGGACGTATCTATATTTCTCGTGATGTTATATTTGATGAAACAATATTCCCTTTTGCAAAGCTCCATCCAAATGCCGGAGCCCTACTTCATGCAGAAATTGCACTCCTTCCGGAGTATACGTCTAGTCCAGATCACGGGGGCGAGTTAAATAGTGCTGATGATGTGAATAATCCAAAGAATTTTTTTCGATGATAAGAGTGCATCTACAAGGTGTGATTTCATGCAAGGAGATGCTGCCAAAGTTGTCACGGGATCCCAGGATGGTCCAGGTAGCAGCAGAACAAGATCCAAGGAAAATCCCCTTGTCAGTGCGTCAGACACGCGATCCCAGGAGGATCTCTGCGCGTTGCATGTGCCAGGAGCCGACAGTCCCAGCAGCGTGGGCCCCTCCAGCCAAGCCACCACGGGCTGATGCGGCTCACCGAGCGCCACGCGCATGGTGGATGGGCTGGTGGCCGACCAGACGACAGGGGTGGGGCCCAGCCTAAACGCCTCTCCCCGTGCGACCGAGCGGGCGACCAACGAGGGAGACACGCGGCTCGCTTCTACTGGAGCGCTGGTCGCGGGGGATATCTCCTCGGATCTAGAGCGGTCTGGTGCAGCGAATCCGGCTGGATCTTTTGTGAATGGGGATTCTGCTGTCCCTGCGTTTCCACATCAACACACTAGATCTCAGTCTGGTATTGTTAAGAAAAAGGAGTAAACATATGGTACTATAAGGTATGGCAAAGTTAAACGTGCTTTTCTTACTAGTATGGGTGAACCAACTCATTTGCATGATGCACTTGCTAGTAAAGAATGGAAGAAAGCCATGGGTATAGAATATGAAGCACTTATGAAAAATAAATCATGGCGTCTAGTACCAGTAACAAGGGGCAGAAACGTTATAGATTGTAAGTGGGTATACAAAATCAAGAGGAAATCTGATGGGAGTATAGACAGATATAAGGCAAGATTACTTGCAAAAGGTTTCAAGCAGAGATTTTGTATTGACTATGATGATACTTCCAGTCCTGTTTTCAAGGTAGCTACTATTTTACTTGTGTTATCCATTGTGGTTTGCAAGGGTTGGAGTTTAAGGCAGCTAGATGTTCAGAACGCGTATCTTGATGGTGTTCTGGAAGAAGAGGTTTTTATGCGCCAACCACCAGGTTATGAGAACAAAAGCACACCTCATTTTTTTTGCAAGTTAGAAAAAGCTTTGTATGGTTTGAAACAGGCCCCAAGAACCTAGTACTCAAGGTTGAGCACATAGTTACAACAACTTGGGTTTACACCATCCAAGGCAAACACCTCACCATTTTTCTATCAAAAAGGCAATGTCACTATATATATTCTAGTATATGTTGATGATATTATTGTTGCTAGTTCAAGTTCAGATGCCACCACTTGTTTACTCAAGGATTTAAAGATGGAGTTTGCTCTTAAGGATTTGGGAGATATTCATTATTGTCTTGGTATAGAGGTCAAACAGATAAAAGATGGTATACTTCTGTCCCAGGAGAAATATGCTCGTGACATACTCAGGAGAGTAGGATTGGAAAACTGCAAATATGTAAGTACACCAATCTCAACTTCAGAAAAACTCACAGTTGAAAGTGGCGAAGCACTTGGACTAGAGGATGCAACAAACTACAGAAGTGTGGTAGGTGCATTACAATATTTAACTTTCACTCGTCCTGATATTTATTATTCTGTGAACAAAGTTTGTTAGTATTTGCATGCACCTACTACTGCACACTGGACAACAGTTAAAAGAATTGTGAGGTATCTACAGTTTTCCAAAGGACTTGGACTCAAGATTGTCAAGTCTTGATACGTCCATTTTGCATCATGCTTTTATATCGATATTTATTGCATTATGGGTTGTTATTACACAGTATGTCATAATACTTACGCCTATTCTCTCTTATTTTACAAGGTTTACATGAAGAGGGGGAATGCCGACAGCTGGAATTCTGGGCTGGAAAAGGAGCAAATATTAGCGACCTATTCCGCACAACTTCAAAAGTCCTGAAACTTCACCGGGGCACGTTTCATAATATATAAAAAATATTGGGCGAAGGAAGTACCAGAGGGGGGCCACCCACCATCCACGAGGGTGGGGGTGCGCCCTACCCCCTGGGTGCGCCCCCTGCCTCGTGGGCCCCCTAGCAGGCCTCCGGTGGCCATCTTCTGCTATATGAGGTCTTTTGCCCTGGAAAAAAATCATAAGCTAGCTCACGGGATGAAACTCCGCCGCCACGAGGCGGAACCTTGGCGGAACCAATCTAGGGCTCCGACGGAGTTGTTCTGCTAGGGAAACTTCCCTCCGGGAGGTGGAAATCATCACCATCGTCATCAACATCGATCCTCTCATCGGGAGGGGGTCAATCTCCATCAACATCTTCACCAGCACCATCTCCTCTCAAACCCTAGTTCATCTCTTGTATCCAATCTTTGACCCAAAACCTCAGATTGGAACCCATGGGTTGCTAGTAGTGTTGATTACTCTTTGTAGTTGATGCTAGTTGGTTTATTCGGTGGAACATCATATGTTCAGATCCTTTATGCATATTAATACCCCTCTGATTATGAACATGAATATGATTTGTGAGTAGTTATGTTTGTTCCTGGGGACATGGGAGAAGTCTTGCTATAAGTAGTCATGTGAATTTGGTATACGTTCGATATTTTGATGAGATGTATGTTGTCTTTCCTCTAGTGGTGTCATGTGAACATCGACTACATGACACTTCACCATTATTTGGGCCTAGGGGAAGGCATTGGGAAGTAATAAGTAGATGATGGGTTGCTAGAGTGACAGAAGCTTAAACCCTAGTTTATGAGTTGCTTCGTAAGGGGCTGCTTTGGATTCATATGTTTCATGCTATGGTTACGTTTACCTTAATACTTCATTTGTAGTTGCGGATGCTTGCAAGAGTGGTTAATCATAAGTGGGATGCTTGTCAAGTAAGGGCAGTACCCAAGCACCGGTCCACCCACATATCAAATTATCAAAGTACCGAACACGAATCATATGAACGTGATGAAAACTAGCGTGACGATAATTCCCATGTGTCCTTGGGAGCGCTTTCCTTTATATAAGAGTTTTTCCAGGCTTGTCCTTTGCTACAAAAAGGATTGGGCCATCTTGCTGCACCTTATTTACTTTCATTACTTGTTACCCGTTACAAATTAGCTTATCACAAAACTATCTGTTAGCGATAATTTCAGTGCTTGAAGAGAATACCTTCCTGAATACTGCTTATCATTTCCTTCTGCTCCTCGTTGGGTTCGACACTCTTACTTATCGAAAGGACTACAATAGATCCCCTATACTTGTGGGTCATCAACACTCTTTTCTGGCGCTGTTTCCGGGGAGTGAAGCGCCTTTGGTAGGTGAAATTTGGTAAGGAAAAATTTATATAGTGTGCTGAAATTTACTGTCACTTGTTGCTATGGAACATAATCCTTTGAGGGGCTTGTTCGGGGTATCTTCACCCCCGACCAGTAGAGCAAAGAGTTGCTCCTCAACCTACCGAACCTATTGAAAATGTTTATTTTGAAATTCCTTCGGGTATGATAGAGAAACTGCTAGCTAATCCTTTTACAGGAGATGGAACATTACATCCTGATTTGCACCTAATCTATGTGGATGAACTTTGTGGATTATTTAAGCTTGCAGGTATGCCCGAGGATGTTATCAATAAGAAGGTCTTCCCTTTATCTTTGAAGGGAAAGGCATTGACATGGTTTAGGCTATGTGATGATATGGGATCATGGAACTACAACCGTTTGAAATTGGAATTTCATCCGAAGTTTTATCCCATGCATCTTGTTCATCGTGATCGCAATTATATATAGAATTTTTGGCCTCGCGAAGGAGAAAGCATCGCTCAAGCTTGGGGGAGGCTTAAGTCAATGTTATATTCATGCCCCAATCATGGGCTCTCAAGAGAAATTATTATTCAAAATTTCTATGCTCGGCTTTCTCTCGGTAATTGCTCAATGCTCGATACTTCTTGTACTGGCTCTTTTATGATGAAGACTATTGAATTCAAATGGGATTTATTGGAAAGAAGTAAACGCAACTCTGAAGATCGGGATCTCGACGAAGGTAAGGAGTCAGGTATAACACCTATGTTTGATTGTGTTAAATCTTTTATGGAGACCAATGCTTTCCGTGAATTTAGCACTAAATATGGACTTGACTCTGAGATAGTAGCTTCTTTCTGTGAATCCTTTTCTACTCATGTTGATCTCCCTAAGGAGAAGTGGTTTAAATATAATCCTCCCATTGAAGTAAAAGTAGTTTCACCTATTAAAGTTGAAGAAAAGACTATCACTTATAATGATTCTGTTGTTCCCACTGCTTATATTGAGAAACCACCTTTCCCTGTTAGAATATAGGGTCATGCTAAAGCTTCAACTGTGGTTCGTAAAAGTAATACTAGAACACCTACACCCTCTGAGAAAATTAAATTTGAACCTAGTATTGCTATGGTTAAAGATCTGTTGGCCGATAATATTGATGTGCATGTTATTTACTTCTGTGATGAAGCTGCTAGAATTGCTAGACCCGATACTAAAAATAAACATAGACTTGTTGTAGGCAGGCCTATTATTTCTATTAAAATAGGAGTCATTGCTATCATGGCTTATGTGATATGGGTGCTAGTGCAAGTGCAATACCTCATTCCTTATATAAAGAAATTATGCATGATATTGCACCTGCTGAGATAGAGGAAATTGATGTTACAATTAAGCTGGCCAATAGAGACACTATTTCACCAGTTGGGATTGTTAGAGATGTTGAAGTCTTGTGTGGGAAAGTCAAATATCCTGCTGATTTTCTTGTTCTTGGTTCCCCACAAGATAACTTTTGTCCCATTATATTTGGTAGACCCTTCCTGAATATTGTTAATGCTAAGATAGACTGCAAAAAGGATGTTGTTACTATTGGCTTGGGGATATGTCTCATGAGCTTAATTTTGCTAAATTTTGTAGACAACCCCATGATAAAGAATTTCCTAGTAAATATGAAATTATTGGTCTTGCTTCTATTGTCGTGCCTCCTAATGATCCTTTAGAATAATATTTGCTAGACCATGAAAATGGTATGTTTATGAATGAAAGAAGGGAAATAGATGAAGTATTCTTTAAACAGGGACCTATTTTGAAACACAACTTGCCTGTTGAAATTCTAGGGGATCCTCCTCCACCCAAGGGTGATCCCGTGTTTGAGCTTAAACCATTACCTGATACTCTTAAATATGTTTATCTTGATGAGAAAGAGATATATCCTATTATTATTAGTGCTAACCTTTCAGAGCATGAAGAAATGAAATTATTGAAAACTCTGAAGAAGCACCGTGCTGCTATTGGATATACCCTTGATGATCTTAAGGGCATTAGTCCCACTCTATGCCAACACAAAATAAAATTGGAGAAAGACGCGAAACCGGTTGTTGATCACCAACGATGGGTTAAATCCTAAGACGAAAGAAGTGGTAAAAAAAGAAATACTAAAGCTTCTGGAGGCAGGTATAATTTATCCCGTTGCTGATAGTCAGTGGGTAAGTCATGTCCATTGTGTCCCTAATAAGGGAGGTATTACTGTTGTTCCTAATGATAAAGATGAATTGATCCCATAAAGAATTGTTACAGGTTATAGAATGGTAATTGATTTCCGCAAATTAAATAAAGCTACTAAAAAGGAACATTACCATTTACCTTTTATTGATCAAATGCTAGAAAGATTATCCAAACATACACATTTATGCTTTCTAGATGGTTATTCTGGTTTCTCTCAAATACCTATGTCAAAAGAGGATCAAGAAAAGACAACTTTCACTTGCCCTTTAGGTACCTTTTCTTATAGACGTATGCCTTTGCATATTGTTGATAGAAGAGGAGCTGAGAACCCCGTTGCAGACAACTTGTCTAGGTTAGAGAATGTTCTTGATGACCCACTACCTATTGATGATAGCTTTCCTGATGAACAACTGGCTGTCATAAATGCTTCTCATACTGCTCATTGGTATGCTGATTATGCTAATTACATTGTTGCTAAATTTATACCACCTAGTTTCACATACCAGCAAAAGAAAAGGTTTTTCTATGATTTAAGGCATTACTTCTGGGATGACCCACACCTTTATAAAGAAGGATTAGATGGTGTTATTAGACGTTGTGTACCTAAGCATGAAGAGAAACAGATCCTACGCAAGTGTCATTCCGAGGCATATGGAGGACACCATGCTAGAGATAGAACTGCACATAAGGTATTGCAATCCGGTTTTTATTGGCCTACTCTCTTCAAGGATGCTCGTAAGTTTGTCTTGTCTTGTGATGAATGTCAAAGAATTGGTAATATTAGTAGACGTCAAGAAATGCCTATGAATTATTCACTTGTTATTGAACCATTTGATGTTTGGGGCTTTGATTATATGGGACCGTTTCCTTCCTCTAATGGGTATACACATATTTTAGTTGTTGTTGATTACGTTACTAAGTGGGTAGAAGTTATTCCAACTAGTAGTGTTGATCACGACACCTCTATTAAGATGCTTAAAGAAGTTATTTTTCTGAGGTTTGGAGTCCCTAGATATTTAATGACTGATGGTGGTTCACATTTTATTTATGGTGCTTTTCGTAAGATGCTTCCTAAGTATGATGTTAATCATAGAATTGCATCTCCATATCATCCACAGTCCAGTGGTCAAGTAGAATTAAGTAATAGAGAGCTTAAATTAATTTTGCAAAAGACTGTTAATAGATCTAGAAAGAATTGGTCCAAGAAACTTTATGATGCATTATGGGCTTATAGAACTGCATATAAAAATTCTATGGGTATGTCTCCATATAAAATGGTTTATGGAAAAGCTTGTCACTTACCTCTCGAACTAGAACATAAGGCTTATTGGGCCATTAAAGAGCTCAATTATGATTTCAAACTTGCGGGTGAGAAGAGGCTTTTTACCATTAGCTCACTTGATGAATGGAGAACCCAGGCTTATGAGAATGCCAAACTGTTTAAAGAAAAAGTTAAAAGATGGCATGACAAAAGGATACAAAAATGTGAGTTTAATGTAGTTGATTATGTATTGTTATACAACTCTCG
Source organism: Triticum dicoccoides (assembly GCF_002162155.2). Lineage (NCBI taxonomy): Eukaryota > Viridiplantae > Streptophyta > Magnoliopsida > Poales > Poaceae > Triticum > Triticum dicoccoides. The sequence continues at coordinate 679,203,578 of NC_041382.1, forward strand.
TTTAAGATATTTTGCAGGAAAACTCCTCTCTAAATGGGAAGGTCCTTACGTCATCGAGGAGGTCTATCGTTCCGGTGCCATAAAAATCAACAACTTCGAAGGCACAAATCCGAGGGTGGTGAACGGTCAAAGAATTAAACATTATATCTCAGGTAGTCCTATAAATGTTGAAACTAATGTTATTGAAATTGTAACCCCGGAGGAATACATAAGGGACACTTTCCAGAGTGTTTCAGACTCCGAAAAGGAATAGGTATGAGGTACGGTAAGTAAACCGACTCCAAAACAGTTCTAATAGCAATTTTTCTCTGTTTTGGAATATTTAAGAAAATAGGAAAATAAGAAGTAGTCCGGGAAGGACACGAGGCGTCCATGAGGGTGGAGGGCGCGCCCTACCCCCCTGGGCGCGCCCCCTGCCTCGTGGGCACCTCGTGTGCTCTCCGGACTCTGTTTTCTTGCACGATACTTCTTTCGGTCGGTAAAAATTCATTATATAATCTCCCGAAGGTTTTGATCACCATACCATGCAAATATCTCATGTTTTTGTTTCGAGCTGTTTTCTGCCAGGGCTGTCAAGGCCAGGCAACATGTCGTCTCCCTCCTCCTCCAACAATGAGGGCAATGATGCTTGGCTAATGAAGATAGAGCTGAACAAAGAAGAGCCCGGAGAGATCAACAAGGATGATGGGATCAAGAAGGCCATGGGGGATCAAGTTCCGGCAGTAGTAGACGAAGACATCCTTCAACCTCATCACAATCTCTTTACCCCAACGGAGATTGAAGCTTTCAAGATGATTGAGTTAGCTCGCATTCAGAACAAGTATCTCACAAGTGAAAATATTTTGTTGAAGGAGCATATCATCGCACTCAAGGGCATTATCCGCAAATTGGAGGATCTCCTACACTCGATGTGCGACTATCCATCATCACCAACACCTTCTTCACCAACAAAGAAGAACTGGGTATCGGGTATGGGCACTCCCCTTGGCAACTGCCAAGCTTAGGGGGGTGCCCCAGTATCGTATCATCATCACACTTTTATCTTTACCAGTTTTCTTAGTTCGATCCTTTTGGTAATATCTTGATCTAGTAGAATAAAGTTTTAGTATGATCTAGTTTTGAGTTTTTCTTTATGATCCTTCTATGTAATCGAGTCCGTGAGCTATATATATATATATATAATAAAGATTAGTGTTGAGTCAAGGGCTTGATTATCTTGCTATGATCTTGAGGGAATATAAAGAAAAGAGAAAGAACAAAAAGAAATAAAGAGATCATATGGATCTTATGGAGAGTAATGACTTCACATATAAAGAGTACGATGAATAAAAGTTATTGAGAGTTGACAAACATAGGAAGTAATAAAGAAGAGAGGTTTTCACATATAAATATACTATCTTGGACATCTTTTATGATTGTGAGCACTCATTAAAATATGACATGCCAAAGAGTTGATGTTGGACAAGGAAGACAACATAATGGGTTATGTTTTCTTACATCCGAAATAAATTATATTGTCATGGATCATCCAACATGTTGAGCTTGCCTTTCCCTCTCATGCTAGCCAAATTCTTTGCACCAAGTAGAGATACTACTTGTGCTTACAAGTATCCTTAAACCCAGTTTTTCCATAAGAGTCCACCATATCTACCTATGGATTGAGTAAGATCCTTCAAGTAAGTTGTCATTCTTGCAAGCAATAAAAATTGATCTCTAAATATGTACGATTTATTAGTGTGGAGAAAATAAGCTTTATACGATCTTGTGATGTGGAAGAAATAAAAGTGACAGACTACATAATAAAGGTCCATATCACAAGTGGCAATATAAAGTGGCGTTCTTTTGCATTAAGATTTCGTGCATCCAACCATAAAAGCACATGACAATCTCTGCTTCCCTCTGCGAAGGGCCTATCTTTTATTCTTGTCTTATACTTCATACAAGAGTCATGGTGATCTTCACCTTTCCTTTTTACATTTTATCTTTTGGCAAGCACAATGTGTTGGAAAGATCCTTATATATATGGCTAATTGGATGTGAGTTTTCATGAACTACTATTGTTGACATTACCCTTGAGGTAAAAGGTTGGGAGGCAAAACTATAAGTCCCTATCTTTCTCTATGTCCGATTAAAACTTCATACTCATAAGTATTGCGTGAGTGTTAGCAATTGTGAAAGACTAAATGATAGTTGAGTATGTGGACTTGCTGAAAAGCTCTTATATTGACTCTTTCCGATGATAAATTGCAATTGCTTCAGTTTCTGATATTATAGTTTGTTAGTTTTCAATGAAGTTTCTGATTCATACTTGAAACTGTGGATGAATTGTTACTTTAGCATAAGAGATCATATGACAATATATATATATATGTTGTTGTTCTAATAATGATCATGATGCTCTCATGTTCGTATTTTATTTTTATCAACACCTCTATCTCTAAACATGTGGTCATATTTTTCGATAATGGTTTCCGCTCGAGGAAAAGCGAGGTCTAAGCTTGGGGGAGTTGATACGTCCATTTTGCATCATGCTTTTATATTGATATTTATTGCATTATGGGTTGTTATTACACATTATGTCACAATATTTATGCCTATTCTCTCTTATTTTAGAAGGTTTACATGAAGAGGGGTAATGACGGCAGCTGGAATTTTGGGCTGGAAAAGGAGCAAATATTAGAGACCTATTCTGCACAACTCCAAAAGTCCTAAAACTTCACGGGAGCATGTTTCAGAATATATAAAAAACATTGGGCGAAGGAAGTACCAGAGGGGGGCCACCCACCATCCACGAGGGTGGGGGCGCGCCCTACCCCCCTGGGCACGCCCCCTGCCTCGTGGGCCCCCTGGCAGGCCTCCGGTGGCCATCTTCTGCTATATGAGGTCTTCTGCCCTGGAAAAAATCATAAGCTATCTCATGGGACGAAACTCCACCGCCACGAGGCGGAACCTTGGCGGAACCAATCTAGGGCTCCGGCGGAGCTGTTCTGCCGGGGAAACTTCCCTCCGGGAGGGGGAAATCATCACCATCATCATCACCATCGATCCTCTCATCGGGAGGGGGTCAATCTCCATCAACATCTTCACCAGCACCATCTCATCTCAAACCCTAGTTCATCTGTTGTATCCAATCTTTGTCCCAAAACCTTAGATTGGTACCCATGAGTTGCTAGTAGTGTTGATTACTCTTTGTAGTTGATGCTAGTTGGTTTATTCGGTGGAAGATCATATGTTCAAATCCTTTATGCATATTAATACCCCTCTGATTATGAACATGAATATGATTTGTGAGTAGTTACGTTTGTTCCTGAGGACATGGGAGAAGTCTTGCTATAAGTAGTCATGTGAATTTGGTATTCGTTCGATATTTTGATGAGATGTATGTTGTCTTTCCTCTAGTGGTGTCATGTGAACGTCGACTACATGACACTTCACCATTATTTGGGCCTAGGGGAAGGCATTGGGAAGTAATAAGTAGATGATGGGTTGCTAGAGTGACAGAAATTAAACCCTAGTTTATGAGTTGCTTCGTAAGGGGATGATTTGGATCCATACGTTTCATGCTATGGTTAGGTTTACCTTAATACTTCTTTTGTAGTTGCGGATGCTTGCAAGAGGGGTTAATCATAAGTGGGATGATTGTCCAAGGAAGGGCAGTACCCAAGCACCGGTCCTCCCACATATCAAATTATCAAAGTACCAAACGCGAATCATATGAACATGATGAAAACTAGCTTGACGATAATTCCCATGTGTCCTCGGGAGCGCTTTCCTCTATATAAGAGTTTTTCCAGGCTTGTCCTTTGCTACAAAAAGGATTGGGCCATCTTGCCGCACCTTATTTACTTTCATTACTTGTTACCCATTACAAATTACCTTATCACAAAACTAGCTGTTACCGATAATTTCAGTGCTTGCAGAGAATACCTTACTGAAAATTGCTTATCATTTCTTTCTGCTCCTCGTTGGGTTCAACACTCTTACTTATCAAAAGGACTACGATAGATCCCCTATACTTGTGGGTCATCAAGTCTCCATCTATGCTTGTGACTGCCTACTCAGATGCTGATTGGGCTGGGTGTGCAGATGATAGAAGATCCACTGGTGGGTTTGTTGTGTTCTTGGGAACAAATCTTATATCATGGAGTGTAAGAAAACAGGCCATAGTCTCAAGGTCAAGTACTGAAGCTGAATATAAGGCTCTAGCAAATGCCATAGCAGAAGTCATGTGGATACAGACTCTACTTTATGAGCTTGGAGTCAAAACTCCAAAGGCTGCAAGGTTATGGTGTGATAATATTGGTGCAACCTATCTTCAGCTAATCCTGTTTTTCATGCACGTACTAAACATATTGAGGTTGATTTCCACTTCGTCAGAGAAAGAGTAGCTTGTAAGCTACTTTACATACAGTTTATACCTACTGGTGATCAACTGGCTGATGGTTTTACAGAACCCCTCACTATGAGAAGGCTGGAGGAATTCAAGTACAATCTCAACCTTGGAGTATAGGTTTAGATTGAGGGGTGTTGGAATAGGTGTATAGAGATAGAACTCTGTGTTTAAACTTGTATTCTTCTTCTATCTCTTCTTCTGTCCAGGACTCGTACCGACCTTCTGTAAACGATCTGACGATCGTATCAACTTGTAAGCCACGACATTATCGATATATATACATGTGCGGCCCGAGCAAAGGGTTTAACGCTTCCCACAATATCTTACACCTCCAGGGGAAGCTAACTTGTGCTTCTTGCGGAAGCTAATTTTCTCACGGAAGCGAATCCGTACCTTCATGAGAAGCAAATCGGTTCTTTTGGTGAAATCACATTCTTTTCTGAGAAGCACATGACATGCTTCTTGTGGCAACACCAACTTTTTCCTTTCCCGTGCTTCTTGCAGAAGCAAATCTATGCCTACACAGGAGGCAATCATATGTTTCTCATGGGAGCATAGATTTTTCCCTTTCCAAGAAGCGCAGTCACGAAAGCAAATATGTGCTTCCATGAGAAACAATTATGTGCTTCTCATGGAAGCAAAAAAAATCACTAAAAAAATCATGATTTTTTCTCTTCAAAACCTAAGAAAAACCGGGTAAAAATCAATAAGCCAAAAATAGGAGGGAAGAACTCATCTAAAACATAGAAACACATACAAAAAAATCAAAAGAAGCGTTAAGCACACGATGTGTGATGATGGCTGGACGCATCACTTGGCGTGATCTAAGAGCATGAAAAATGACCTTCAAGATCTCGCGCAAGGGATTACCTCTAGTTAGTTAATTTGCTCACATGGAGTGCTCCTAATCGGCACTTTTGGCGCCAGATCATCAACCAACACTCACATGCAGCTTAGTTAGGTCGTGGCCCAATAAACATTGCCCCGCTTCAGTTTTGGTTGGGCCGAGTGTGTCTGGGTCCTATGTGGCTGGTGTTTAGACTCCCGCAATGGTCCCTAGGTTAATTCCGGTTTACAAAAAACGAAAGTCAAGACTGATCCACAAACGGATGCGAGATTTCGTTTAGTAACTTGGGGGGTCCTTAGTCTGAATGGATGCCGAAGGTTTGAGAGTCCCCGCTAAGATGCCTTAGGAAACATGTGTGAGGAGGGCAAACTCAGTGAAATACAACATCGTAAAGCTTCACAATACTACTCCCTCGTCTCAAAAACCCGTTTAATGACACATCCATATATAAATGGGAAACTCTTGTATACGGCACGCCGGCTGAGATTCGGCCGGTCAAGCGCGACTCGTGCGATTCCTTTTCATTGTATGGCTAGCAGTGCATAGGGTCTCTCTCGTGCGGTGGGGTGCATGACTGACAGGGCCCAATCCAACCGCTCAGTATCTTGCCTTATCCTTTCACGGACATTTGCATCCATTCATTTTTCTCGCTGACGATAGAAAGGATTCCCCTCCCGTGTTCTCTCACTTCCCCGACCGCACATGCAACCATCGATGCCAGCGAGGTCGTCGGCCCCAATCTTCATCCGCAACTAATGCCTGCGAGCTCCCATGTAGCTCCCAAGATGCGATTCTATCCCAATCACGTGATGAATTCATGATTGGGGCACAACCGCATTTTGAGCGCATAGCAAGGTGGATATAATTACAACATACAATGTACTGAATAGATGAGAATACAAGATAAAGGCTTACACTCGCCACAAGCAACATCATTCACACAACAATACATCAATACATGGCAAGCATCATACAGAAGAGCAGGATCTGGCTACGGATGAACACAAACGAAAAAGAAGAACGACATCCACCCTGCTAGCCTAGGCTCCCCGACCCGGAACCTATCCCTTGAACGTAGAAGAAGAAGCAGAAGAACTCCAAACAAGCAAGCATCGCACTCACGTCAGACCATCACATTACCTGTACCTGCAACTGTTGTTGTAGTAATCTGTGAGCCACAAGGACTCAGCAATCCCATTACCATGGGTATCAATACTAGAAAAGCTTAATGGGTATGAAACGGATAAGTGGTGAGGTTGCAGCAAGCGGCTAAGCATGGTATGGTGGCTAACTTACGAGTACAAGAGTAAGACGAGAAACTACACAAACGGTCGCAAACTAGTAATGATCAAGAAGTGATCCGGAACTACTTACATTCAAACATAACCCAACTGTGTTCTCTTCTCAAACGCACCCGAAAAGAGACAGTCATGGTGACACACGCAGTTGGTGTATTTTTAATTGAGTTTAGTTCAAGTCCACTACAAACGGATATTAACAAATTCCCATCTGCCACATAACCGCGGGCACGGATCTCGAAAGTTTAAACCCTGCAGGGGTGTCCCAACTTAGCCCATGACAAGCTCATGATCCACGGAGACAATCCTCCATCTCGGGACCCTCCGATCAGACTCGAAATCCCGGTGCACAAGACATTTCGACAATGGTAAAACAAGTCCAACAAGACCTCCCGATGCATCGACCTAGCCTGATAGGAGTAGCATGATCTCATTCTTAGGGTACACCGGATGAGCGAAGCATACAGGTATATACCAAATACCCCAAGTTTCCTAGGGGCGGCCCCACACGGTGCTCTAGTTTGGACCAACACTCATGTGGAGCACTGGCCCGGGGGTTGATTAAGTCCGCGGGGTCCGAAAAGTCCCTATGCAAGTTTTAAGTTGTAATTAGGAAAATGGAAAACCAAGGTTGAGCCTTGCTAGAGGAGTTTTATTCAAAGCTAACTATCAAGAGGGGCCCATAAACCCTCACCGTGTTAGGGACGCAAAATCAAGGAACATAACACCGGTATGACGGAAACTAGGGCGGCAAGAGTGGGACAAAACACCAAGCAAAAGGCTAAGCCTTCCACCCTTTACCAAGTATATAGATGCGTTAATTAAATAAGAGATGTTGTGATATCCCAACATGGAACAATCTGCGAGGCACCTGCAACTAGCAACGCTATAAGAGGGGCTGAGCAAAAGCAGTAACATAGCCAAACAATGGTTTGCTAGGAAGGTAGGTTAGAGGCTGGACATGGCAATAAGGGAGGCATGATATATAAACAAGTGGTAGGTAGCGCGACATAGCGATAGAGCGAACAACTAGCAAGCAAAGATAGAAGTGACATCGGGGGTAATGATCATCTTGCCTGCAAAGTTCTCAGGGTTGTCGAAAGCTTGCTCCTCGTAAGCGTACTCAATAGGATCCTCGCTCATGAACTCGTCTCCTGGCTCTACCCAAAGCAAGAACACAAGCAACGGAACAACAATCAATCAAGGTGCAATGCACAAGCAACATGATGCAAGACATGGCATGGGATGCAAGATATGATGTGCAATGCATATGGGTACTCTAGAAGGAAAAAGATGATCATGACATCAACTTGGCAAACCAAGCATCCCACTAGAAAGATGGATCGATTTCGGTCGAAATCGATATAAGGATCACCGGAAATGGATGCACAGTTTGCAAATGACGAGCAAAACAAGGACGATGCAAAACAGCGCTTAACAACATCATGGCACTTAAGATGCATCATGAAACTATGCTACAACACTCCAACATAGCAACAAAGCACATGGTAGTGAAGTACAGATGAAGCTCTACAAATTATGAACACTGAGCTCCTGCTAGAACTCGCTAGAACAAGCCTAAAACAGCATGGCAAGAAAGCAAATGACAATCAGGTTACAGACTTAGCAGTTTCATTGATCTTGGCAAAAACAACATTAGGTGGCAATGTTTAGAGCTAGCAAACAACATGCTACAGGATCATATCATGGCAAAGAAGGGCATGGCATGCTAGTACTAAAGGCAAATAACAAAACTCCCTTACTGAACTTTAGCCAAAGATGCACATAAAAGATTGGTAGCATCAATGCAAACATGGCAAGTGATATGGACAATTTCAGACTTAGAAGAAAAACATAGCATGGTCGAAACAGATTCATGATAGCAACTTTGTAAGCTCATGCCACTCACCACAAAGCATTCATGGCATCACAAGGTAACCAACAGTAAGAATACACATTTATGAAGCTAAACATGGCAAGAGAAAGTTCATAGGGTGCATGGATCACTAGCAAAACACATGGCAAAAATGAACTTCATGTTAACAATCTGCCAGCAACAATATTTAGCAAAAGTAGAGCATGGTAATGACAAGCTACACTACCCCATAATTACAACAAGAGGCATGAATGGATAGAGCATCACCATATCTTCAAAACACTCTTACTAAACTTCATCAAAATATGCACGGATCTACTTGTGGCAACAAGTCAACATAGCAACATAATGTAACAGGAAAAGACTTAACAGAAATACCAAGTGTTTGAAAATAGCAACATCATGTGGCCTACTTTGCATGTTGTGCTAGTTACCACAGAGCTCACACAAATACAAGGCTTGCACCACTATAAAGATGGAATGAAGATGCTCCAGAAACATGTAGACATTATGCTCAAAGGATGCACACACATAATGCTATGAAAATGACAAATCAACAAGTTATGATGGATTCCAGGTGACAACATCATATAGCACTTTTGCAACGAAGATTAAGGCATCAATATGGACAGTAACATGCATGCAAATGACACTACCATGAATAGCATCATGAGACGAACATTTCGATATATCATGCATGCAAATCGGAGCTACGGGTATGGAGATATGACATGTCAAAGAGAGTCTCACATGAATTAGGGTATTTCAGGACTTAGAGAGAATTCGACCTCGAGGGGGAAAAGTCAACGGTGGCGGAGTTGGATCGGGCCGAGCTCCGGCGAGATGGGCGGCGGGGGAGGCGGATCCGGCGAGGGAGGCGGCGGGATCTGGGCCGGCGACAAGCTTGCGACCGGATCTGGGGCCGGCGGCGTCGGGCGAAGCTCGGCGTGGTGCAACGCCGGAGCGCGGCGGCGGGGCAGCTCCGGTAGGCGAAAGGGCCGAGGCGGCAGAGGTCGGCGCGGCGGCGAGGGATGACGCCGGCGACCGAGGCGGCGGGGCGCGGTCGCGGGCGGCGGCAGGCGAGGCACGGGCCGGGAGGGCCGGCCTCGGGCTCACGGGCCGGACAGTGGTGGGCGGCGGCGTGGTGATGTGGTGGTGTCTGATTTGCCGAGGGGACGGCGGCAGACATGTTCGGCGTTGGGCGGACGTGTCCGGCGCGCAGAGGAAGGGGAAGACTAAGGTTTTGCCTGAATTTTCGGGGGGGGAGGCATTTTTATAGGTAGGGGGCCTAGGAGTGTCCAAATGAGGTGCGGTTTTCACCCACACGATCGTGATCCAACGACCGAGAGAGTGGAGGGGGTTTAGATGGACTAGTGGGCTGTTGTGGAGGGGTGTTGGGATGCAATGAGAGAGGGGTTTTGCGGTTACCCGGTTAACCGTTGGGGCATCAAATGACCTCCAAATGGAACGAAATTTGACTGGCGGCCTACTGGTGATGTACCAAGGCCACTCGACAAATCTCGGCCCATTCCGAGAATGTTTTCTCCTGCTCATGAAACGAGATGTGAGAGGTGCAACGGGTGCATGTGTGAGTGTCGGATTCCGAAACGGACAATGGGGAAAATGACCGGATGCATGAGACGAACACGAATGCAAATGAGATGCACATGATGACATGAGATGCAATGCATGACACGAACAAAATGCAAAAACAAGGACAAAAACCCAACCACGGAGGATATAACATATCACATAGCCGGAAATGGCAAGAGTTGGAGTTACAATTATGGAATGTTACATCCGGGGCATTACAACTCTCCACCACTACAAGAGGATCTCGACACGAGATCTAGGACTGAAAGAACCCCAGATATTTGGAACGGAGGCGATCCTCGCGCTCCCAGGTGGCTTCTCGGTCGGAATGGTGAGACCACTTAACTTTCAGGAATTTGATTGACTTGTTGCGAGTTTTGCGCTCGGTTTCCTCAAGAATGGCAACAGGATGCTCATGATAAGACAAGTCTTCATGGATCTCAATCTCTTCGAAGTTGATAGTGCGCTTGGGCGTCTTGAAGCACTTGCGAAGCTGTGACACGTGAAACACATCGTGCACATTTGCAAAGTTGGGCGGGAGCTCAAGTTGATGGGTGAGGTCACCTCTTTTGCCAATGATCTTGAAAGGACCCACGTATCTCGGGGCAAGCTTCCCTTTGATACCGAAGATTTGAGTGCCTTTCATTCGAGAGACGCGGAGGTAGACATGGTCTTCGATCTCGAAAGCCAAGTCACGGTGCTTGCTATCATAGTAACTCTTCTGCCGCGATTGCGCGGCTTTGAGATTTTCACGGATGACTTTACACATTTCTTCAGCTTCTATGATCAAGTCGTTGCCAAGGAGTTGGCATTCACCAATATCGTACCAATTGAGAGGAGTATGGCACTTTCTGCCATAAAGAATTTCAAATGGGGCCTTGCCTGAACTTGCTTGGAAGCTGTTGTTGTAGGAGAACTCGTCATATGGGAGACAATCTTCCCACTTCATACCGGAAGAGATGACACAAGCTCTGAGCATGTCTACGAGGATTTGATTGACTCGCTCGACTTGGCCACTTGTTTGAGGATGGAAAGCCGTGCTGAAGCGAATGTTGGTGCCCATGGCCTTCTGCAAGGAGTCCCAGAACTTAGATGTGAAAATTCTTCCGCGGTCTGAAGAGATCAATTGCAGAATTCTGTGCAACGAGACAATTCTGGAGGTGTATAGCTCTGCCAACTGAGCTGTCGTGATAGATTCTTTGATTGGAAGGAAATGAGCCACTTTTGTAAGCTTGTCGATGACAACGAAGATAGCATCATTCCCACGCTTGGACTTTGGGAATCCAGTGGCAAAGTCCATTTCGATATGATCAAACTTCCATTCTAGATTAGCAAGAGGTTGGAGGAGACTAGCTGGTCATTGGTGTTCTGCTCTCACCCTTCGCCAGACATCACATTCATTCACGAATTGAGGAATCTCTCGATTCATTCGAGTCCACCAATACGACTGCTTGAGGTCATGGTACATCTTCGAACTGCCTAGATGAATGGAAAGAAGAGAATTGTGCGCTTCATTCATTATGACCTTCCTTAGATCACCTTTAGGAACCACAATCCAGTCCTCGAAGGATAAGGTGTCCTTGTCATCAATGCGATAGAACTTGTATTTGGATAAGCCCTTGGCAATACCGTGTTTCACCTTCTTCACCATGGTATCAAGGAGTTGTGCCTCCCGAATTTGGTCTTCCAAAGTTGGAGTGACTTGAAGGTTGGAAAGAAAACCTTGAGGAACAACTTGGAGATTGAGCTTGCAAAAAGCTTCACAAAAATCCGGTTGGAATGGCTTGAGAATTAAGCTGTTGCAATAAGCCTTTCTTCTCAAAGCATCTGCAATCACATTCACGTTGCTTGGAGTGGATTCAATACTTGGATTGTACTCTTGAATCCCCAACGAATTTGCCGGAGGTTGAGGTTGGGTTGAGTGAAGATATATTTGAGGCTCTTGTGATCGGTGAAAATGTCCACTTGCCTTCCCAACAAGAGATGTCTCCATGTTATTAATGCATGGACAACTGCCGCCAACTCAAGATCGTGAGTGGGGTAGTTCCTTTCGTTTGGCTTCAACTGACGAGAAGTATAGGCCACAACTTTCTTCTCTTGCATTAACACGACACCGAGACCTTGCAACGAGGCATCGCAGAAAACTTCGAATGGCTTGGACTCATCAGGAGGAGTTAGGACAGGAGCTGTGATGAGTTTCTCTTTGAGAGTGTTGAAAGAAATGTCACACTCAGGAGTCCAGGAATACTTGACATGCTTCTGGAGGAGGTTGGAAAGAGGCTTTGCAATCTTTGAGAAATTCTCAACAAATCTTCGGCAATAGCTTGCAAGCCCAAGGAAACTGCGGAGCTGCTTGACATTCTGAGGAGGTTCCCAGTTGACAATTGCAGAAACCTTCTCCGGATTAACAGCAATGCCTTTGGCAGAGATGATGTGGCTAAGGTAAAGAACTTCATCAAGCCAAAACTCACTGATACGTCTCCAACGTATCTATAATTTTTGGTTGTTCCATGCTATTATATTATCTGTTTTGGATGTTTATGGGCTTTATTATGCACTTTTATATTATTTTTGGGACTAACCTATTAACCCAGAGCCCAGTGCCAGTTTCTGTTTTTTCCTTGTTTTAGAGTATCACAGAAAAGGAAAATCAAATGAAGTCCAATTGACCTAAAACATCACGGAACTTATTTTTGGACCAGTAGAAGCCCACGGAGTATCGAAGATGGACCAGGAGAGTCCCGGGCTGCCCATGAGGGCGGGGGCGCGCCCACCCCCCCTGGGCGTGCCCCCTTGCCTCGTGGACAGCCCGAAGATCCATCGATGTACTTCTTCCTCCTATATATACCCATATACCCTAAAAACTTAGGAGAGCACAATAGATCGGGAGTTCCGCCGCCGCAAGCCTCTGTAGCCACCAAAAACCAATCGGGACCCTATTCTGGCACCCTGCCGGAGGGGGGGAACCCTCACCGGTGGTCATCTTCATCATCCTGGCGCTCTCCATGACGAGGAGGGAGTAATTCACCCTTGGGGCTGAGGGTATGTACCAGTAGCTATGTGTTTGATCTCTCTCTCTCTCGTGTTCTTGAGGTGATACGATCTTGATGTATCGCAATCTTTGCTATTATAGTTGGATCTTATGATGTTTCTCCCCCTCTACTCTCTTGTAATGGGTTGAGTTTTCCCTTTGAAGTTATCTTATCGGATTGAGTCTTTAAGGATTTGAGAACACTTGATGTATGTTTTGGTGATCAACTTGTGGGTTCCGCCCATGAACCTATGCATAGGGGTTGGCACACGTTTTCGTCTTGACTCTCCGGTAGAAACTTTGGGGCACTCTTTGAAGTACTTTGTGTTGGTTTGAATAGATGAATCTAAGATTGTGTGATGCATATCGTATAATCATACCCACAGATACTTGAGGTGACATTGGAGTATCTAGGTGACATTAGGGTTTTGGTTGATTTGTGTCTTAAGGTGTTATTCTAGTACGAACTCTATGATAGATTGAGCGGAAAGAATAGCTTTGTGTTATTTTACTACGGACTCTTGAATAGATAGATCAGAAAGGATAACTTTGAGGTGGTTTCTTACACTACCATAATCTCTTCGTTTGCTCTCCGCTATTAGTGACTTTGGAGTGACTCTTTGTTGCATATTGAGGGATAGTTATATGATCCAATTATGTTATTATTGTTGAGAGAACTTGCACTAGTGAAAGTATGAACCCTAGGCCTTGTTTCAATGCATTGCAATACCGTTTACGCTCACTTTTATCATTAGTTACCTTGCTGTTTTTATATTTTCAGATTACAAAAACCTATATCTACCATCCATATACCACTTGTATCACCATCTCTTCGCCGAACTAGTGCACCTATACAATTTACCATTGTATTGGGTGTGTTGGGGACACAAGAGACTCTTTGTTATTTGGTTGCAGGGTTGTTTGAGAGAGACCATCTTCATCCTACGCCTCCCACGGATTGATAAACCTTAGGTCATCCACTTGAGGGAAATTTGCTACTGTCCTACAAACCTCTGCACTTGGAGGCCCAACAACGTCTACAAGAATAAGGTTGTGTAGTAGACATCACTCACATTTGGAGAACTTCACGTAGAATTGATACTCTCTGAGCTTGTCGAGCACGAATCGCAAATGTTTGGCATGATCCTTCTTATTCTTGGAGAACACCAAGATATCATCGAGATACACCAGGATGAATTCATTTGTGTAGGGGTTGAAGATGAAATTCATCATTCGAGAGAATGTTGGAGGGGCATTGACAAGGCCGAAAGACATGAAAGTATATTCATAAGAACCAAAGCTTGTTCTGAATGTTGTCTTAGGGATATCTTCTTCACGAATGCGAATCTGATGATAACGCATACAGAGGTCAAGCTTGGAGAACACCTTTGCACCTTTAGGTTGCTCGATTAGCTCATTGATGTTGGGAAGAAGTGGGTACTTGTTCTTGATTGTCTTCTTGTTCAATGGATGGTAATCGACGCAAAGTCGGTCCGTGCCATCCTTCTTCTGGACAAAAAGAACACCACAACCCCACGGAGATGAACTATGTCTGATCAGACCCAGACGCTCTTGTTCATCGAGTTGTTTCTTCAATTCCTTCAGCTCCTTTGGTCCAAGCTTGTATGGACGCTTGCAAATGGGTTCAGTACTAGGCTCAAGATCGATAACAAACTCAACTGGCCAGTGAGGAGGCATACCCGGAAGCTCTTCTGGAAAGACATCTTGGTACTCACAAACAACTGGAATCTGAGAAATAGCGTCTAACTCGCCCTTCTCATTGAGAGAGAACAACTGAATGGTTTCATCACGAGCGGCATAGATGATTCACATCCTCAGAAGGGTGCGTCAATTTAATCTCCCTGGCGGCACAATCAAGAGAAGCCTTGTGCTGAGAAAGCCAATCCATGCCCAGAATAAGATCAATATGAGAGTCACCAAGAACCATTGGAGAAGCCAGAAATTTATAATTGCCCATCCTGATGGTAACATCAGGAATTATCGAGTTGGATCTCATTGACATACCTGGAGAAACAACACCCAAAGGTTTATCCAGGTAAGACCAAGTGAAATCATGCTTTACAAAGAACGGTCTTGACATGAAACAATGCGATGCACCAGTATCAAATAAAACTTTAGCAGGAATAGAGTTAACAGAGAGGTTACCCATGATCACATCTGAAGAATCCTCCGCTTGAGTTGCGTTCAACATGTTCACCTTTGCATGCTTTGGATTGTGCTTGACGACTGCATTGCTTGAAGACCTCATAGGAGGAGGAGGCGGAAGGCGCCTCTGAGTGCACTTGTTTGCATAGTGACCTTTCAGACCACACTTGTTGCAAGTAACCTCTGAGAGCGGACGATGATAAGGAGGAGGAGGACCACCTATCCTTCGAGCTTGAGTCTGAGACTTGTTCTGATAGCCTGGGTTGGGTGGGAAGATCCACGACCACCTAAGTTCTTCTGCTGGTAGGGCTGACGAAACGAAAGAGGTGGAGGAAGCCAGAACTTCTGTTGCTTAGCTGCCACTTGAGAGGAAGAAGACAAGTGAACTGCATCCCTGATTCTCTTCTTTGAAGCTTCACACTTGAGCTGAGCAGCTTCTTGCTTGAGAGCCATGTTATAGAACTGATCGAACTGAGTAGGCTCAACAAGAACGAGAGTTAACTGAAGATCCTCTCTGAGGCCACCCCTGAAGTGATAGATCATGCTCTTTTCATCAGGAATGTCTTGCCTTGCGAAGCGAGCAAGTTTCCGAAACTAGATGTTGTATTGATACACAGACATACTTCCTTGCTTGAGATTGCGGATTTCCTCACGCTTGCTCTCGACAACACTTGTTGTAATATGATGAGCTTTAAAGTCCCGGCAGAAGTCAGTCCAGGTAATCACTCGACCCGCTCTAGAATCTTTGTACTGCTAATACCAATCGGCTACTTGGTCCTTGAGCTAAAAAGAAGCGAACTTGACGTAGTCCTCAGGCCTGACATTGCTACATTCAAAATGCTTGTTGATGTCCACGAGCCAATCATCGGCATCCGTGGCCTCGGCACAATTGCTGAAAGACTTTGGCTGATTTGCAAGAAACTGGTTGAGGGTAGCAACCTGAGGCTGATTGTTGAATTGCCCTTGACCTTGATTTCCTTGGTTGCCTTGGCCTTTTTTGCGCTCTTGCAAGAGTTGCAAAAGCATCTGGGTATTGTCGTTGGTGGCTGCCATGAAAGCTTGCCATGACTCCGGAGGCGGAGGAGGTGGCGGAGGTGGAGGGTTTGCCTGATTCCCATCATTGCGGTCCGGATTCAGACGCGTTGGAGGAGCCATCCTGAAGAGGGTGCCATCTGTTAGTACCATGATAGACAGATATACAAGCTGAATCAACAGAAAGACATTGCAACATATATTATTCACAATAAACATTCGAATAGAGATTGAACGAATGAATTCCAAAGTTAACATTACACAACCATTAAGGTGAGAAGCCACTTTGAAAGATATTTATGAATGCAACAACAAGGTACGACTGGAACAAATAAGTGGTAAGGATTACCCAATCACATACCAAATATCTGCGGGAAGAATAACTAAGAGCTACTTGAATTCCCACCTATAAACTCCTGAAACTTTGTGGTTATGCAATCTGGTGTTGGGGATATAGGGAGGCACAATATATATCACACAACTAACAAGCCCTATGCTCCAACTGTATCCATCTGTCAACACATAACCAAGAAAACTCCGGAAATCATGTACCTCAACCTTCGAAAAGCATCCATTATACGAGTTGTGACAATGCTCCTGAACTCCCTCCCCAGTACTGGGTGGCGTTGAGGTTATCTCACCACTAACTGCATAAAAGAGATTTTCAATGTCAGCGAACTCAAGTATTCTAGAACTGCAAAGATAAAATTGTGACGACAACACCTCGGAGCTCAACTCACCAGGACACTGCCACAACCCCTAAATGTCAGGTGGCACCAAGAACAATGTTCTCGTCACAAGAATATCGGAACGATCCCAAGATACCCGCGTGATCCTAATTGTTTTAGTGAAATTGAGGAGAGGAAAGTCAAAACATCTACGTCAGGAGACCTCACCAGAGCGTCGAAGGGGGATGAGGGGTAAAAACAATCCTACTCTCCGATATATATAATCCTAAGACTCAAAACAGTTTTGTTCTAGACTCAACAACGTCAATGATTCGATCGAGCAGGGGGCTCCTAAGTCGTGGATGGCTCTAATACCAACTTGTAACTCCCAAGATGCGATTCTATCCCAATCACGTGATGAATTCATGATTGGGGCACAACCACATTTTGAGCACATATCAAGGTGGATATCATTACAACATACCATGTACTGAATAGATGAGAACACAAGATAAAGGCTTACACTCGCCACAAGCTACACCATTCACACAACAATACATCAATACATGGCAACCATCATACAGAAGAGCAGGATCCGGCTACGGATGAACACAAACGAAAAATAAGAACGGCATCCACCCTGCTAGCTAAGGCTCCCCGACCCGGAACCTATCCCTCGAATGAAGAAGAAGAAGAAGCAGAAGAACTCCAAACAAGCAAGCATCGCACTCGCGTCGGACCATCACATTACTTGTACCTGCAACTGTTGTTGTAATAATATGTGAGCCACGAGGACTCAGCAATCCCTTTACCATGGGTATCAATACTAGCAAAGCTTAATGGGTATGAAAAGGATAAGTGGTAAGGTTGCAGCAAGCGGCTAAGCATGGTATGGAGGCTAACTTACGAGTACAAGAGTAAGATGAGAAACTACGCAAACGGTCGCAAACTAGTAATGATCAAGAAGTGATCCTAAACTATGTCGCACTACCTACCACTTGTTTATCATGCCTCCCTTATTGCCATGTCCAGGCTCTAACCCACCTTCCTAGCAAACCGTTGTTTGGCTATGTTACTGCTTTTGCTCAGCCCCTCTTATAGCGTTGCTAGTTGCAGGTGCCTCGCAGATTGTTCCATGTTGGAACATGGATATGTTGGGATATCACAACATCTCTTATTTAATTAATGCATCTATATACTTGGTAAAGGGTGGAAGGCTTAGCCTTTTGCTTGGTGTTTTGTCCCACTCTTGCCGCCCTAGTTTCCGTCACACCGGTGTTATGTTCCTTGATTTTGCGTCCCTAACACGGTGAGGGTTTATGGGCCCCTCTTGATAGTTCGCTTTGAATAAAACTCCTCTAGCAAGGCTCAACCTTGGTTTTACCATTTGCCTAATTACAACTTAAAACTTGCATAGGGACTTTTCGGACCCCGCGGACTTAATCAACCCCCGGGCCAGTGCTCCACATGAGTGTTGGTCCAAACTAGAGCACCGTGCGGGGCCGCCCCTAGGCAACTTGGGGTATTTGGTATATACCTATACGCTTCGCTCATCCGGTGTACCCTAAGAATGAGATCGTGCTACTCCTATTAGGCTAGGTCGGTGCATCGGGAGGTCTTGTTGGACTTGTTTTACCATTATCGAAATGTCTTGTGCACCGGGATTTCGAGTCTGATCGGAGGATCCCGAGATGGAGGATTGTCTCCGCGGATCATGAGCTTGTCATGGGCTAAGTTGGGACACCCCTGCAGGGTTTAAACTTTCGAGATCCGTGCCCGCGGTTATGTGGCAGATGGGAATTTGTTAATATCTGTTTGTAGTGGACTTGAACTAAACTCAATTAAAAATACACCAACCGCGTGTGTAACTATGACTGTCTCTTTTCGGGTGCGTTTGAGAAGAGAACACAGTTGGGTTATGTTTGAACATAAGTAGTTCAGGATCACTTCTTGATCATTACTAGGTTGCGACCGTTTGCGTAGTTTCTCATCTTACTTTTGTACTCGTAAGTTAGCCACCATACAATGCTTAGCCGCTTGCTGCAACCTCATCACTTATCCTTTTCATACGCATTAAGCTTTGCTAGTATTGATACCCATGGTAATGGGATTGCTGAGTCCTCATGGCTCACAGATTACTACAACAACAGGTACATGTATAGGTAATGCGATGGTCTGGCGCGAGCGCGGTGCTTGCTTGTTTGGAGTTCTTCTACTTCTTCTTCTTTGTTCAAGGGATAGGTTCCAGGTCGGGGAGCCTGTGCTAGCAGGGTGGATGCCATTCTTCTTTTTCGTTTGTGTTCATCCGTAGCCGGATCCTGCTCTTCTGTATGATGCTTGCCATGTATTGATGTATTGTTGTGTGAATGATGTAGCTTGTGGCGAGTGTAAGCCTTTATCTTGTATTCTCATCTATTCAGTACATGGTATGTTATAATGATATCCACCTTGCTATGCGTTTGAAATGCGGTTGTACCCCAATCATGAATTCATCACATGATTGGGATAGAATCGCATCTTGGAAGCTACATCCCACCATCAAGCGCATCCAGCAGGTCGTGTTGCAACCCACGGTCAAGTCCTTTGCATCTCTGGCGACCCCCGGCTTCAGTTAAATCTCCCATGTCGCCGGTGGAAGATCTTTAGCGTCTTGGACTGCCCACACGGTTGTAGCTTTTTGGATCCCGTTAGCACCTGTCTTCTTAAACGGTTGCATCTTTTTTATATCACTTTAGTTCCAGCTTTTGTCAAAATCGATATTTTTTTGCATCTTTTTTCTGAAACCACCGGTTCCAGCTTCTCAAATCACCGGTTGTATCCTTTTATTCTGTCAGTTGCAACTTTATTGGAATTTTCAGTACCAGTTCAAAATCAATGGTTGCAGCTTTTTGCCAAGCCGGTTGCATCTTTTCTAATCATCGATTCCAGCATTTTTAGTCACCGGTTCCAGCTTCTGTTCAGCTCGTCACATTCGTTGATAGTAGCTTTCCCAATCGCCGATTGCAGCTTTTTGACAAGCCGATTGCATCTTTTCCAAACACTAGTTCCAGCATTTTTCAATAGCTGGTTCCAGCTTCTATGTCAGCTGGTTGCATCTTTTTAATCGCTGGTAGTAGCTTTCCGAATCGCTGGTTGCAACTTTTGTTTCAGCTGGTTGCGTCGTTCTAAATCATCGTTTCCATCTTTTGAAAATATCGCCGGTTGCAACTCGCCGATCATCGTTTGTCTTGCTACACCGGTGACCCGGCGGTGCTAGAAGAGCATTCCACGCGGGCACCTTTTTTTGCTGCAACTGCTCAGCCAAAGCTACAACTAGCACACGCGACATTGGAGCTGGTGCCTACTGCCGGGGCTCCGGCGTTGCCTGTCGCTGTTGGTGAAGTGAGCCGTGAGCAACATCACGAGAGGAGGGGGGGCGAGCTCGCCGGGGGCGCACGCACAGCGGCAGGAGGAGGAAGTTTGACTGCATGCGAGGTGGATAGCGTTTTTTTCTGAAAGTTTTGACCAGAAGAAGAATGAGTCGGGGTTGAGATGCCAGATTAGACAGTCCCGGCTCGCCGCATCGGGCGGCTGGCGTTCGACTGGTCCAACAGTTGGGCCGGCGTGCCAGCGCAGATCACCGCCCTAAATATTTTTTTCCTTATTAGCGTTCCGTTAAAAAAGAACTTTTTGAGATTTGGACTTGTGTAGCACGTGCACGATTGCTAGTTCTTCACAAACCTACAGTTGTGAGAGACATATCTCAGCCCTACACTTCTCCCTTCTGGCAAGCAAAGCCTTATTTCATCACAAATCACCGAGCAGGTTACAGACACCAACAGTATGCATATAAGCACCTCGTCTCAGGTTGACGTTACAGGCAAAAACGTCACGTTATTGCAGTGTAATCAGGTGGATTCCGGCGTCGATCGCAGTTAAAGCGTCAGCGGAAACTGTTACTCCCAAGCATGTGCCTACTCGCTCGGCGACGACACCGTGGGCGGCGACGGCGACGGCGACAACAAGGTCGACGAGGTGGACATGGGCTCGTGGAGGACGGTGTTGGTGGAGACCGCGATGGCGTTACCGTCTAGCTGCAGCATCACCGCCCCGAGGATCTCGGTGAGCAGCTTCTTGAACTCCGCCTCGTCCACCGCCTTCCCGTCGTCGGCGTTCGCCATCTTGAACGCCTCGTTCACCACAGCATCCACCTGTGCATTTTTATGAAAGATCGTGGATCGTTTAGAATTTTAGCCAACACTCAGAACATTCTATTTCACATTTATCAGCTTCGGAATAAATGATTTAGTATTACATGGAAATGATCTCTTCTAAATTACCTGGTCAACAGCTCCATATGGTGGTAGATTTACTGAGGCGGCCAACTTGTCAAGCGCGACGCGAAGGTACTTCTTCGATGTCCCATCTTTGTGTTCCTTTGGTACATCTACCCAGACGGAATCCAGCAGCTGGGAGAGAAAAATTGCATCGACGTGTATCGATCAATATCGTTTAACTGGATACAGTTTCCATAGATAAAATCAAACTTGTGGAACATGTATCTTAGTATGAGTATACCTTGTCGAACTCGAACTTCTTAGACAGTATCTTCCTAATGCCAGCCCCATCAAAGGTGTTTTCAGTGTGCGCCACAATTACCGGGCACTCCTGGAGTCGCTGGGCGATCACTGCCAAGTACTTCTTGAATTCCTGGAAGAAGACCTCTTGCGACGCCGGGCGATCGAGCTGATCTGCCGGCAGTTCCTGCAATGCAGGTTCTATGACCTTCTCCATAACCTATCAAACACTCAATTGTCAGCAAACGCTCCACGAGCTTTGCCAAAGACATGAATTATTATGGTTCCAATTTCTGTTGTTTAAGCTGCACAAGTGTACCAGAGAATCCGAAGCCGGTGGCATGCCGTGATCGACCGTCAGCTGTCGAAGAGCGGCGGGCAAACATTGTCGCAACAACGCACTTCCGGACTCGATTTGAGAGAATATGGCGACCGCCTCTGCTTCGTACGCCGTGCTCTCGACAAACTCGTTCAGGTCTTCCCCGTCCATCCTGAGGATCATGATCGGGTCCCTCTTGAGCCCGGCCGCCATGCCGAGGAGTATGTCGGACAGCACGTGCTGGAACTCCGGCTTGCTCACCGAATCTTGCTTCCCATGGGTGAACTCATTTAGAACCTGCATCGCATATTACACATCATTATAATTATATCAGTAAACTTAGCGCGATGGGCTGCCAGTCATTGATCCAACTAGCTGAGTCATGCGCGCCATGTGGTGATGATGTCGTGCAATGTGGCAAAGGTACACACACGTCACTGTATGGGTGTTGTGCCGTAACGATGTCCCCTGTTACTTTGAGAAGATAATGTTCCATATCTATACCCCTATATAGTATGTGAATAATTTTAAAAGATGGTCGTTGTATGAAGCCAATTCGACGATGCACAGATGACAAATCTGAGCACTACTGACCATTGAATATCATCTACATTCCACCAGATTCTGCCACATGTACAATCTATAAAACTTTATGATTGAACTTAAGCATAATGCACAAACCTCAAAACACAAGCAATTCTCCTTTGTTCTAGAATCTTCCGTATCATAATTGGCCAAACTTTTCTTTTCTAGAGGATTTGCCATAATTTGTTTTTACCTTATGCTTTACAACGCACAATTCCATGAATCTTAGAATAGATTGATTTTTTTTATAAAAGCTAATTGATTTTGAATGAGATGAACTATAAAAATTAAACGAACATCTATATCATGCATATATGACTCAAAGCTTACATGCTATAGCGTAGTATTTAGAGTGAATTCCGGTTTTTACCCCCTATTTTGACTTTTTTGACACTAATTACCCCATTTAGCGGGATTTCATCCGTTTTACCCCATTTAGCACAAGTGTTGCCACAATTTACCCTCTTTTAAATTTTGCGTGCGTTCTGACCTACGGGTCACAATTTGTCAGGTCTAGCTGGCATGCCACGTCAACGGGTTTTTTCTGTCTATTTTTCTCCCTACTAAACTCATTTCCGGTTTGAAGTATTCTGATGGGACGATTGTACTTGATCAGCACGTCATATTACCATTGAATAAATTATAGGAGAAATTGTTACCAATATAATCTAAAATCATGTATGTTTTTCTTCAGTTATCATATATGGCCTTAAGTATGGATGGTTCTGTAGATTAGATTAAAGTGGTGTAAATATACTACTTTACTAACTCTGATGCACCTACATATCTAAATATCTAGGTAGCAAATATGTTGATTGAAGAGTATGTGTTGTTACTTGCTAGCTGTAAAGGAAGTTTGGATCTTTGTATCTTATGATGCATGCTGAAACGTGTTCGTTCACCGTATTAGAGTATATTATGATTGCAGCCACTAATTCATTTTTCTTTTTCTTGCACAAAGCGGATGGTAACGGAGATGTAGAGTGTTAGGCATATTTTACATGTCCGTGGATACAAGAATCCAGAGCCAGAGATGATTGAGAGGTATTTCATTATTTATTTTGATATAAAGGAGAAGATGAAGGAATTGGGTTCCAACCCTTGGGACAGCGCTAATTATCAGAAGAAGGGGGCCAACGGGAACTCCATGATTGAGTTAACAGATGATGCAGGCATGGTGAACATGCTAGAGGAACTTGATGCTTATAAGAAAATTAGTTTGAATGTTAATTGGGGGAGAGCAACACAAACGAGAAGCCATGGGAGGCGAGCGTGGCGCGCGGCCGACTTGGACGTTGGACGTGCCGCGAGCGACCTCCATCGGCTGAGCCGGTCAGAAGAAGCGGCGCTGCCCAGTTCAGCAGTGAGAAAAATAGCCAGGAAAAACCACTGACGTGGCATGCCAGCTGGACCCGACAATTGTGACCCACCAGTCAGAATGCTCAAAAAAATTAAACGGGGTAAATTGTGGCAACATTTTTGCTAAATGGGGTAAAATGGATGAAATCTTGCTAAATGGGGTAATTAGTGTCAAAAATGTCAAAATAGGAGGTAAAAACCGGAATTCACTCTAATATTTATTGATAATTTGGTTGCCAAATCTCATGTGTGCAATACACGTGTACCTTACTAGTAGTAGCTTAGTTTTCTTAATTACTGGGTGCTAACTTTGAGCATAGTTAAAAATTGGGGGGCCAACAAAAATCAAAATACAAAGATGTTGTTACTGTAACTGTTAAAATATTACTCCCCCCATCCCGAATTACTTGTTGCAGAAATGAATAATTCTGGATAGAGTGAGCAGTAAATTGTAGGCATTTAAATATATAGTAACGTGGAAAAAATACGTTCCAATACTTATGAGTTTTGCTTCGGTACATCCCCTTCAAAGTTTGCACGGATCTTGAAGTTATAGATCAAGCGTATTGAATTGATTGATTTGAATACAAAACACTATATTATCCTTTTTGAATCAAGGGGTACCTTCTAATCGTGTGTACCAAAGCAAAGTTTGATAATTATTTAATTTCCTAAAATCATATTGAACAAGATCCAACTTGGTTTTTACCCCTCCAAAATCTAAATGGTTCTCAATCCCCTTTTATAATTAGAGAATCTGATAAGTAGATGGAAAGATGCTTCAGAATACATGAGGTGATAGAGTTGGGGTTCAGTTAGAATGCCACATGATCCAATACTCACTACGTCGTGAATTACATGTCACGCAAATGATAAAATTGACTTTATCTAAAACTAAAATACATGTAGATACATCCATTTCCATGTCAAGTAATTCCAGACAGAGGGAGCAGATGATAACGTTTGGTTGGATGGAGCATATCAAACGGCTAATATTTAAAGTTATTGGCACGCTGTTTGGTTGGATGGAGCATATCAAACGGCTAATATTTAAAGTTATTGGCACGCTATATGGCGGTATAGACATAGTAGATGTGTCGAATATATGCATACGTGTAGAGCTGACCAGATTCTCTTTACAGCCATTTGGAATCCCAGTTGAGTATATGAAACCACGTGCCCTTCTGCATCATTCTAGAGGCATGAAGCGTGTCCACAAAGCAGAGTACTACTTGTACATTATACTACTTATGCTTTTATGTGCTAGTATAATAGCACGTCACTACACATCCAGAACTTCCTAGACATACTGAATGAAACTGGACGACGGATAACAGTGTTGGCTACACATCGAGTGGACACTTTCACCAAGGAAAGTTATGTCTAGCTACAGGTCTTATATATATTGCAAAACAAAACCATTAGGAAACTCAAAGTCTTGAACGGTGAGGATGATACACGTTAACATACGGAGGGGAGTTCTACTTTTACATACCTCGGAGTAGATGTGGTCCGCCTGCGCCGACGACCCCCTGGCCGGCAGCCCGATGGCGGCGCCGATGTCCGCGACGGCGGGCTGGAGCTCCCTCAGCGACAGCCTCCCGTCGCCGTCGGCGTCAAGGTGCCGGAACTTGTTCTCCACGAACTTGGCGAACGCCCCCTCGTTCTCCACCAGCTCGCGGATGTCCGACCCGTCCAGCACCTGCGCGTTCTTCCTCCTCGCTTGCTGCTGGCCGCTCTGCATCGTGTCAACCTCCTCCTTTTATATCACGATGAGAAGATGAAGAAGCTCCAAGTTGCAGCAATGGCGGCAGGTCCCTCGTGAGCACGACGCTGATGGGTGTGTCTCAGGATTAAGGTGGTCACAGGCTAAAGTAAAACTACTAGTACTTGTTTCTAGCCTTTTGCGTGTGAGACTGTGAGTGACGATGGCGGCGGATCGGCTTGCCCTGTAGTTGGTTGGTCTTGTATTTTATAGGCCCGTGATGCCTGACTAGCTCGGGTTGTTGGACGGATAAGAGGGTTGTGCAACGTCGCCCGATGGGAATGAAAGGCGGGGGGCACGTGTGAGGACGCGCGGCGACACATGGCGGCGTGTACCCTTTTTTTATGCTTTTGCCGTCGCTTCTGGCTGGTCGGTGCTTGTCCTCTACGACTTGCGTACCTTTAAAAAAGAGAAATGATTGCGAGTGAAGTGTATCATATGTTCTTGAACTATTTCATAAACGTCACGTATGTTCTTGCACCACGAAATTTATTATTCAGGTTTTCAAAATGCAATATGCATGTTATTCGGTCTCCCAACTATTCTAAAGATGCCACATAGGTCCTTAAACTATTTTGAAGGTGTCACATATACACACACTTGATACACTTCAATGATTTTGGAAGACCTAGATGACACTTTGCACAGTTTGAAGACCTGCATGACATCTTTAAAATAATTCGAGGACTTAGGATGCACTTCGAAATAGTTTTTTTTTCTTTTTTCTTAGAGAAATAGGGAGTTTATGAGAGTGGCGTTTTGGCACATTGGAGCGCGCGCTCTTGGTTTTTCAAATATGTTTTAAACATATTTTAAAATATTAAAATATTCAAACAAAAACTTGGCGCGTATGATATTGTACATGCTCACAAGTCGTTTTGTGAGAAACCGACAACTTATGTACCGCGTGTGAAAAGGACAAAATCCAGTGTTAAAAAATGTTTTCACGAGACATTCTTTTGTCTTTTTTACACAAGGCATAAAAAATGTCGGCTTCTTCGAAACTTGACGTGCACACATATAATGTCGAGTTGTACGTGCCAAATTTTTATTTGAAATATTTTTTCCGCGTGCAGGAGCGCGCGCTCTTGGGAGCACCAACGAATTCCCGGGAATTTATTCTTTAGGTAATAGGGTTAGAGAGTTCCTTGATATAAGGTGGACCTATTTGAAGCCAAGCAGCAGTACGTGATTTAATATAACTATAATTAGCCAGGCAATCTGCTATCCTATTTTAATATCCAGTGAGCTTTTAAGGAATAAACTTCGGTCCTTCTTCAAAGAATCCGACTGAACAAGTACTGGTTGCTTTGTATGCTGATAGACCTAAGGCCATACCTTGCATCATACTTCCTCACGTTCCTAAATACTTGTTTTTCTATGCATTTCAATAAGTGACTACATACGAAGCAAAATGAGTGAATTTACACTCTAAAATATGTCTACATACATAGTATGTAGTAGTCTTGCCTAGAAAAACAAATATTTAGGAACGGAGGGAGTACTATGTATTTTTGCTTTCAGTGCATTGTTACAATTGAATGTAACTCGATATGCCGCAGAGATCGCAGTCACATTTTCTCTTCCTAATATCATACCTGCTGCCGCCATCACTTGATGAAAAACGACTCATTGGTGAAGAGCATTAGATCTACTAGCAAAAGAGCCCATACGTTGTAACGAGAGAGAAAATAACACATGCTTTTAACCCAATAACCATGACTCAAGACCCTAATTGGTCCACGTCCTTTACGGTGGCCTCGGCACTCACACAACGAAAACACATTTGAATATGGTCAGTCCTAAGACGTCCTCTCTCTCTCTCAAAAAGATGAGAAATATGTTGTTTTCCCCCGCGAGATTTCTCAGAGGTGTGCATGTATGGTTATTGATGTTTCATTTCCTCTCAATATGGTTTTAATAGGTGTTTATTTGTAATTTGGATCGCCGCCAGTACGAACGAAAAACGGACTGTGCACTATATATTAAGTTTGCACCAAAAATAATATTTTAGAAATATTTAACAGCTAACAATAATATCATATTTAGATTGTATATATTTTTTTAATCAAATTTCATATATAACATGTTAAAACCGGAGTTACGATTTAAAATATATGAATAATTTTGTTGCTGCTGATTGATTAACCAAAAAGTCAGAGATTTTCTGATAAAATGTAAAAAAAGAGTTCGACTATGATTTAAACATGTACTGCGGATTAATTTACAGAAAAGAATGGGGATTTTTTTAAAATGGCACGACGGTGAACCGACAAAAGCACTCCGTGCTTTAGAGGATGTACTGTCGACAACTCAATTTAGATAAACTGATTTCATATACTTGGATCACAACCCTGAATGTTTCCCCTCGAAACTATAAGCATAAAACCTGATCCAAGTGCACCACAAAATTTGCTCATTTTCTCAACATCAAGCTAAAATTTCAGAATCAAATTGCCAAAAAATATTTCAGAATTGAAAACACCCGGAGTACAATCGGATATAGATATATGTCCACGGTCCAACACTAATGATCCAACTCAATTTAAGGTGTATTTGAATTAGTGAGCGCTGCTTGTGGATGCAACTCAGACTAAGGCACAATATATATTTGGAACTTACACCAAGCTGAGCTTGACCTTGTACAATGAACTGTCCTGAAACCTACGCGCGCGCACACTGCGCCAGGAAGTTCTCCATTGTCCCCGCTCGCATACTGCGTTAGGAAGTTCTCCATTGTCCATGGCCCCTGGGCGGTTGTAGAACAACTCCGCCATCACATCACGCAACTGGCTGCAATCAGAAGAACGGCGAGGGTCTCCTCATCGTTGATCTCTTTGTATCCACCAGCCGCACCAACAGGTGAGCGGGCACATGATACCCTGCTCCCAGATTAGCTTAAGCCAGAGAAACCAAAGTTGGGTTAGTAAGTTCGGAGTAAAAATAGAAGAACAAGTAAGTGATGCAGTGGACAGCTAATTTTCTGATATAGTAACATCACAGCAAAAACTGTGGATATTACCTAGCACAAATTGCAATACCAGAAGGAAACATCTCAGATAGACCAATAAAATTTGTATAACAATGTGCACTCAGTTGCACATTAAGTTGCTCATGACATAAATGTCTGGAAAACAAACTTCTCGCCTCAGAGAGAAAAGCAAATATGTAGAAATACTTCGGATTTCATCATTTCATAAAAAGAAGATTATTGAATCATAGGTACTGGGGTATGGTTATCATAGAAATGTATTAGCTTTGACATCAGGAAGGACTCTGCTACTAACAGTTCATTAATCCCTAAAACAGTGTTGTATATAGTTTCAGTTTCAAAATGTGACTCGTTCCCTGCAAAGAACTCATGCACGCATCCATCCAGTTCAATGAAAGAGCTACCAGGCTGCTTGGTCTTTCTGCTACTGTATATTCCTGTCCTCACTTTATTTGCATCAACACACCTTGATGTGGTAGCATAGATAGTTGTTTGGCTCCAATACTTGGATCCTTTCTGCTACATATACTCTGCAAGTCCCACCTCTCCGCAAGCTCTGCAGGCAAACAACAACGACCGCCACATTACCACATCAGGAGCGATGGGCATAGGCCGACAGGCTCGGCGTCGTCACCCAAATAGCAGGAAGACGCAACCTTGTATCGCAGGATGGCCTTCATGGAGAACTGACCCAAAGATGATGTTGTAGATCTTGTGAATGGGCGCCCACCACAAGTCCAGTACTCCACCATCTGCAGCCGCCGCGAGCCCACCAGCATAGGCCACACGCCCTACCGTAAAACGCTGCACACTACTGCCTGCAACGCTGCTAGACCCATAGCCTGCAGGCCACCATCATAGTCGCCACTAACCCGGGTCTTGACTTTGACCCTGCCCTTTTAATCAAGTTCATAGTTCCCAGATCTTTGGGTTTGAATGTGATGGCAATCTGCATCATGGTGAACATAATGACTTTGACCCTGCCCTGCTTGTTGCTTTTAGTGAACTCGGTGTGCTTGGCATTGGCGATGTAAATACCGTCGAGCCACGTCTCATACTGGAAACATAATGAGCCCCACATTCATTTTTATCTCGAAATAGATATATAGATGCGAAACAAAATTCGACACTTGGTTGCTCTACTTTTAAAAGAATCAATACCATTGCAAAGCTTGTGACAAAGACTGCAATATCCAAGTTGGGGACATGAATAAATTATTAACCAATTAGTCCCAGATCTCAATGTAATCTGCTGCCTTTATTTCCAAAATACCAACTGCATCTATTGTGTGCTGCCTTTATTTCCAAAATACCAACTGCATCTATTGTGTGCGATTTCTTCCAATCAACACATCGAACTATCATCTTAGGTATAATCTAGATGTTACCTTTGACACGTAGCTGGTCAATTTGACTTCAACTTGAGAACTCCAATGAGTATTTTTCTCAGTGGATGCCTGCTTCTTTGTTTGGCTATGCACCCACACATCAGCCTGAACCAGCACCGCTAGGAGCCAGCTCCAGCTCAACCCGCACCGCACTAATGCAATCCCAGCAAAGGCCTCCCTCCTCCCCCAACATCAGCTCCCATAGCTGGCCCTATAACTCACCCTTGCGCTAGCCGAGTTGTGGTCGAGCTCTCCATGGGCTCCGGGGTTGTGGGACTCCGGAGGCGGCTGGCGTGTTGTGGGACTCCGTGATGCCGTCCATGGCCACAACAGCGGCTACCTCCAGTATCGCGAGATCCACGACGACCCAGGAAGGAGAGGGGCGGCATGTGCCAGCACAACGTCGAGTTTAATGGCAGGGTGGTCCGCCCACGGACACGGACCTGTTGCTCCCCACCATCGCGCCGCAGTCCCTCCACCCGCTACTAGAGCACACGTCGGTCTCCAACTGCGACGCGCCACCCCCGTCCTGCTGCCCGTCCCTGGCATCCTCCTATAAGGACTGCCTCATCTTCAGGCCCCACCACCCACCGCCGCGGCCCTCGCCTCCTCCCCAGCCGCCACCGCACCACTACTGCCGCGATTTCGATCCAAATCAGAGACACGGGAGCAAAGGGAGGCGCGCGCGGACGGTGGTGGTGGCGGTGGCAAAGGGCGGCGGCGCGGGCGGCGGCCGAGCGGAGGGCTGAGTTTGGTGGGCTGAGGCCCAGACGGATCAGGGAGAAGTCCAACTGACTTAAAACAACATCGACCTACAGAAATTTTGACGATGAAACTATAGACGGTTCCCCGAATTAGTACCACCTCGCATATATGTTTTAAATTCAAATTGAAAGCGTAAATTTACAGAAAGAAAGCGTATTGTGACGGTGAACCCACGGAGTCAATCCGTGCTTTATTATTAAAAAAAATTAGGATTAGGGATTAGGGATTAGGGATTAGGGATAGATAGATTATAAAAATTCACCGAGGGAACGGAACGCGTGCCTCGCTCCATGTGGCCCAGGCACGCCCCGTATAACATGGGCCGCCACGGCGGCAGGCACGTTCGTCGTGTAGAATTTTTCCTATTAGACTGTTTTGGGTCTATAATTCAGTCTATTGGGCAGTGTATAATAATAAAAATAAATAAAATAACTAAACTGGCCGTTATCTTTGGCTTCTGGGTACTTCGGACATTATTTGTATTCCGAACATTATCTTGGTCGATTTTTTTGAGGCAAATTATCTTGGTCGAATAAAGTTCCGTTACCCCTCCAAAAAAATGGCCTTGTCATGCCGGCACGCGTGCCCAGCTTCGGGGCCCAGGCACGGCCTTAGACGGGCCACGTGCCGGCACAGCCCAATTGTATGTGTGCCGGGCCCCAGGCCAGCTCACTACGGGCCGGGCACGCTGGCTATGAGGCTGGTACGCCTTGACCAGCCCATTTGGCCACGTTTGGCCCTTCTTCCTCGTGTCGTCTCCTTCCAAGCGAATTTTGCTAACCTAGCCCAGCCCTCTTTCGGTCGCACACCTCCGCCGCCAACCTCCAGCTCCGGCTCGCGAGACACCGCCACCACCCTCCCGCTAACCAGCCACAGCCTCCCCAACGCCCCTGAGCGCGCCGCCACCCTGCGTCCCCTGACCATCGCGCCGTTGTTCTCCGACCTCCCTGCCAGTCGCCGCCGTCGCCGCCCTGACCAAGACCACGACGCCGCCGCCCCTTAGCACGCGGAGCGAGACATTCGTCGGTCGAATTTGCGCCGCCCCAGTCCAGTCCAGCTCCAATACTGCATCGGTCTATCTATTGTGCTCCCGTCCCCCCTGGCAGTGGCGACGATGAAGATGTCAGTACGCATTTGCTGTTTAATTTTCCAGTGACATGGCAATCTCGTAGCTGTAAACTGCTCTCTCTATTGTGCAATCCCTTGCAAAACTAAGTTTAGTACATAATGGGTCCCTGAGCGATGATCCTATCGGAGAGGAATTAGCTGGTTTGATTGGGAATTTATGCAGATAAATTGTTGAGGCTGATCCTAATTTTGTTTCGCGTTAGTGTTTAGTCCCAGTTCTCAAACTTCGTAGCTAGATACTGAATAATTTAAAAGCTGAATCTTCATTACCTATCAGCTGTCTTTTCTAATCTGAAGTTCTGAACATCCAAAGCTCTTTATTGTTCTGCAGTGAGAAAGCAAATGCAGGGCATCTCACCAACTTCGA
Organism: Triticum dicoccoides; assembly: GCF_002162155.2. Classification (NCBI taxonomy): domain Eukaryota; kingdom Viridiplantae; phylum Streptophyta; class Magnoliopsida; order Poales; family Poaceae; genus Triticum; species Triticum dicoccoides. Next base: position 679,235,706 of record NC_041382.1, read on the forward strand.
AGTTCTCGACTTCTTACGGAAAAGAGGTGCAAAAACTGATCCCATGGGATGTTTGGGGGCCGTTGCTGCATCAGAGTGTAAGGTATATGTTGTTTCTCTGATGCTTGACCCAATGTGTATGCTCAATAACCTGTTGATGCGTGTCCCCTTTTTATGCTTAAACTGGTCTCATGTTTATTGTTGTGACAAACAGGTATACGAGTACCTCCTGAAAACTCCTGCTTGCAATCAGACAAGGGAATCAGTTACTGAATTTGCAAGCAGATGTGAGGGTTTCAAGCTTACCAATGCTGACAAGCAAAACATTATCAATTGGAGGCCAACCTCAGCAGCTGATGTTTATGCGGTATTGCCATGTTTATTTTGCTGATCTTAAGATGCCCGTTAGTATGCTATCTATGTTTGCTGATACAAACCAAGAATGTGGATATAATATGCTGATACTTTGGACCATTTGTGACATCTTGAAATAGAAGTGTCTTTTGTTATGGTATTTAGTTTGCTTATACCTCATCACGATGAAAGATTGAACTCAACACTCAACATTGCCCAGCTTTGACAGATTTCTGAAAATAGTGATGCAAATATATTTGGGTAGCAATGATGCATTTTTCAGAAATATGTGCTTACATATGTGTCTGATTTATCGCTAAGAAATCTAAGTTATCCCAACGTTGGATGTTTATTATAATGTATGGATTCTGGCATCTGTAGGTCATCTGTTTATCTTTAATTGTTGAATTAAACCAGTATAGAATATAGATGAGCTCTGTTCTTTGGGCATGGGTGTGTTACTGTACTTTCGCATGTATAGATGTGCATGCAAAATCTTATTGGCAAATGTTTTGGGGACCAAACTACTGTAACTACCGACCTTATGCCACTCGTTGATCCCTGTTATAAAACATTACGCTATCACAGAATGAAATTGATTTTCTTGTCCAGAGATTTTGAGAGAATCGTTGGGTGTTGTAGTCATCTGTTCGCAGACAAGTACCACAGTCTGTTTTGTTGTCTCACCTCCCATCTTCTTGATGTTTTAGGTTAATACCTCATTCATCTAATTTGGTCCGTTCTCCGCTGCAGATGGTAGAGGAGTGTGGGAAGAGATTTTGCAAGGACGAGCGAGGATTGCCGCAGGATGAAGAGGACCGTGCCAAGGAACTTGTGGCTCTTGTAAACGAGATTTTTCCAGCACCGCCTGCAAAGCCAGAGGATGAAGTGGATGCGAAGCCAGAGGATGAAGTGGATGTGAAGCCAGAGGATGTAGTGGATGTGGATATGAAGGACAGCTGAAAGGGTTTAGTTCTGCTATATATATAAACGGTTTGATTCTTGACGAGGGATACAGACTTTTCGGATCGACCTGTAGCTTATCTATGCATCTGCATACATGTTCTGGGTAACTGCTCGCGGTGGCAGAAGGCCAATATTGTTTGAGGCATCAATGTCAGAAACAACAAATTGACCTATGAGCTTCAATCGCAGTTTTGAGGTTCTCTTCGTCCTTGCTGGTAACGAAAATGAACTCAAGAACTCGACATTTGCTTTACCTGTAAACTCGAATTTCCACATTTATTGGAACACATATATCTGGCTGGGTGCTCCAAGAAGCTGCCCAAACGGCAAAGCTTGGAAGCAGGAGTAGGAGGCACCTGTAACTCATTGTTTTAAACTGGGGGTCCTCCAACTCCAACTCTAACCTGAGTCCTAAACCAACTCATCCATTGTGGACGAAGCAGCATATGAAGACCGGTATCACCTGAAACTTTACAAACACAAAGCAGCAGCATCCCTACTTACCTACTCGCTCTTATATTATGAGAGGAGGGTACCTTCCTGCATTAAGCCGTGAGCTTGGCCCGATGGATGTGCGCACAAACAAAAGGCGGCTCAATCGTCGACCAACGGGCCGCACCATATATTCTCTCTCCCCCCTTCCTTCTTCAAGACTTGTACTGGAGCGAATCGGAGGCTGGGCGCCACCACTGTATCCTCTCATTCTATCAGCAGAAACAGTAGCGGGATCGTGGAACAGAACATAGCAGCGGCACGGACCCGTACGCTTCCTTGTTTCGACGTGCAGGACCAGGAGGGAAACTTGATTTTGATCCGCGTGCGTCAGTGCGTGCCTGCGTTCTTGCGTCTTGGCGATCGGCCATGCTGGGCGGCCGGAAGTTGCTGCTTTTTTCCATTCTTTCCCAAGGAAGAGTTGTGGAGGCAAGCATCAGGATTGACCGCGAGAGCCTTGAGCATGTTCCTGCATTGTCATGTTTACATGTTGGGCCTCAGTCGGCCTTGTGCTCAACAATGGCAAGGTTGATTGGTCTTTTTTCTTTCTTTCTATTTTGTTTTTTTGGCTGTGTGCATTCTGGATATCCATATTCCATTTTTGGCGCTAATTGAGGCTGAGCTTGTCGAAGAAGAGACAACAGCGACGCATGCAGTTCGTGTGAGCGCGACGCGTCTGATTCGTCACTGCGTAGGCATGGGCCAGGGCCTTGCGAAGCCGATAGGGTTGGTGAGTTGTCTAGGGTTGTGTCGCTAGAGCTGGATACGAGTAGCACCACCCTACCGAATGTTGTCTGTGCACCTTGTACACACCGGTCACTGGGCGTGCCAGTGTCCTTGCGATGCCCCAGCTTTTTTTTTGAACATCAGTACAGACACAAGCGCTCATATACACACGCATACACTCATCCATATAAACGCACACACGTACACCCTACCCCTATGAGCACCTCCGAGAGACTGAGCCGGCATATCATCTTGAGATTTACAAAGTCACCGTAGGCGCCTCGTCATCGACGGGAACGTCTCCTCCCACTGAAAGCGTATCGTCGAAAATCCTGAAATAAATCCAGGAATAATGCGCCAGGATTTGAACCCTGGTGGGTTGGGGATACCACTGTCTACCTAACCAACTCAACCACAAATTGATTCGCGCGATGCCCCAGCTTGTTTGTACGGACTAGCTATATATAGGCCCGCCGGTAGACCAGGGAAACCTTTCCAAACCATTTCTCTCCGTTAGGTGAGTTGTCTACGTTTTGTATGCTAGAGCAGCACCACCCTACTGGATGCCGTCCATGCATCGTCGGTACACATATCTTCTTCGAACCAACCTTGTACACGCTTCCAAAATGCTTTTAAAGTTCTTCTCAACAACAACAAAAAAGTATAAAGCAAAAAAAGGTAAGAGCATCTACAACCGAATTTGGCAAATCCTGCACCTATACACCTGCGGGCGCACAGGGCCGGCCCTGAGGGGGGGCAGTAGGGGCGGCCGCCCCGGGCCCCTGAAATCCAGGGGCCCCCAGCTAGCCCAGCCCAGGCCCCAAGGAGAGGACCATGACTAAAAAATGTAGCGATAACGCACCATGTTTTCTTTCCAAGCGAGTAAATTGAGTAGTTCGCGATGATTGCGCGGCTGATTTCTTTGTTGCCAAGATCGTGAGTCACGACGACTCCAGCCACACATCCAAGTCGTCCTCACCATCTACCCCAAGTGCCGCCTCCGATGGACTGTTAAACTCCATGATCGATTTGTCGACGTTGTCGTGCTCGGACAGCTTGAAGGCTAGACAGTGCCGAGATCGACCCATTTTTGAAGGCCAAATGGTGATAATTTGTTGAGTTTTCTGTTTCCTGGTAATTTTGCTTCATGGCAGCGACGGGAGTCAAGGGTGAAGGCTGAAGGGCTTCACGATTTACCATCTGAAGGGTCATCTTCAGGTGAGTATGCATGGGTAGAATTAGGTTTCCGTTTGAGTTTCTCCCTTCCTCTCATGTGTGTGATCTGATCTATGATTATATTTAATTATCTCATAAATTCGTGCAGGGGAGTAGCATCAGAAGTTTGGTTATCACTCCAACAGCTGGGTCTGGCATGGTAAAACTATAATATCTAGTTCGTACTTATTAAAATTGATGTGCATATTCTTGCTTATGTTCTTATATCATCTTAGTAAATTGTTTTTTTAGCAGTTCTTTTAGAACATCGTGATTAGTTCTTTGAGAACCATATCTATTTTAGTTAAGTAGACTTTGTGATACAAAGGCCATTAAGCGAAGCGCGAAGCTGTTTGCCATAGAGGGCGATTAACCTCATCTCATAGCGAAGAGATCGTTAGCATGTGTGCCTCTTTATATGAAGATATTCACCCGTAAAGAAAAGGAGATGTCTTCAAATGCTTTGCTTCTCGCCGTAATCTCCTTTGTGGTCTGCCATTATGGCGCACTGAACCATCTTGGGGGTATTGATGACCCGGAGCCAAGAGAGGGTATTAGCAATTCCCGCTTTATGAACGAGCAAATACGTCGCCATCAAAATCACTTCCTGGCATGGTAGCGCTTCCGCTGTCCGAGGGTTCCGAATGTCAACAAAGATGACACTTTGATGCTCCCATGAAATCAAAGCTCATGGATCCTTGTGATGGATGCCTTCATAGGCTTGCAACCTTGCTGGCCCAACATGGCGTTTACGTTCACCTTAATAGTACAACTAACAGGAGGACGGATTGAGGATGAGACCATTATAAATGACTTTGCATCAACGATCGCTCGTAGAAAATTTTAAGGGGCCCCCAATTATAATTTCACCCCGGGCCCCAAAATGTCAGGACCAGCCCTGCGGGCGCGTTCGTGAACAACATCCGCCGGTCCCTCATATGTTGCGCCGCATATTTACATATCTCAAATTTTGATCCTTAAATCCATACAATCCATGCACGTAGATCGTACGATACAAATTATCGGAATTCAAAAGTTTAAAACAAAGCAAAGCAAATCATAGTTCAACAAATCGGACATGTCAAAATGAAATTAATGTCTGAGCATGCTGGATGGCATCGGATCACTGGCCGGGCGCCTGGTCCGAACGGAATGCGTCGTGCTACAGACGGAATGCGCCCTGCTCGTCCTGCTCCGCCTGCATCCGGGTTGCCTGCTCCGCCTGCATCCAGGCTGTCTCCTCCGCCTGCATCCGTGTCGCAACCGCCTTCACCGCCTCGTACTCTCTACATTCGTTGATCTCTTTCTTCTTATCCGCAAGCCACTTATTCGCATGCTCATCCAAAAGGGTTCCGTTCGCCAATATGATCCTCGCATCCTCCGCGTCCCGTGCGAGTTGTAACCTCTTCTTTTCAAGCTCTATGTCGCCAAATGTCTTGGCCTTCTCGAGTTCTCATTTGATCACCGCTTGTTGCGTCACGGGACGCACATGCCTTCTTCCATTTGTTTTTCATGACCTGGCGATTATCCTTTGACACGGTGACTTTTTCATTCGTCACCCTGGAAACTATAGGCCGCTAGACCCAGGAAACCTTTACAAACCATTTCTCTCCGTTAGGTGAGTTGTCTACGTTTTGTATGCTAGAGCGGGATACGGGCAGCGCAGCACCATCCTACTGGATGCCGTCCATGCATCCTCCGTACACATGTCTCCTTCGAACCAGCTTTCTACACGCTTCCAAAATGCGTATAAAGCAAAGGAGGGTACATGAGCTCTGTTTGGCATTCCCGCCACACAGAAAGCATAGGGCATTCAGCCCCATTTTGACCATATAACGATGTTGGTGCATCCAGTCACCGGCTAAGCAACACCTTGAATTTTCCTAGCTCCAATACGTTTCACGTTTCATCGCCGCGGTTGGAATAGATTGGGGAGCGCGTGGCCAACAACAACAATAGAATGAGCGACAATAGAAAATAGGCTTGCTGTGCAAAAATAGGAAAAATTGTTCTGGACCGTTGGATCCAACATGGATGGCCCATATTCTCGCGGAGACATCCCAGGCCACTTAATGGACATTTTATGGAAACCCCCCTATAATGTGTACATATGAAACATGACTTTTAAGTAATGACCTTAACTTTCTCATATTCATTGGTTTGTTCTCAGTAAATAAGACTAGTTTTCAGATCCTCTCAACGTTGCCCCATCTTTGCACATATCTATTTCATGTATACTTAAGTACATAATGGCTTCTACTAGATCACTGATTACCAAAGAAAAATGAAATTGTCGACCCATAAAAAATTTGTCAATATATATTACAATATTTGTATACACTTGAAATTTGAGATATCTCATTCAAGTATATGTCAAACTGGACCATCCCAAGCAAAATCGTTAACCAAATGAACAAAAGTGACTCAAGTAGAAACATGCATCATTTTTTTTAAATATCCATCATCCGAACAGCTCTTATATGCAGGAACACAATAATTCTTTCCAATAGCAAAAGCATGGCAGGAAGCGAAGCAACAAAGACCCGGGAATAATCTACGCTTATTACAGGCAGAATTAATAAGTAGAAACATGCATACAACAGGTTAACAACTACCATATGCAGAATTACATAACTCTGATTTCAATTCTCAGCAAGGATTGGTCCATGATCTACAACTCTGATACAAACTCAGTGCAAAGCAGAGTGGAAAGATCACTCAGTTACAGGGGTTTTGGCATCAAGCAAGACTTGCTCTCTCCTGGTAATCTGGTCACTTGGACATGAGCATCTTCGGTGCTGGCTTCTTGCTCACCGAGGTTTATGTGCTGGTAAGATGACACCAAACAAAGTCTGAATCAGAGCACAAGACCGTGTAAGTCCCACACATCCATACTTAAATTATTTGCTCCTGAGCTGATCTAATGAGTAAAAATATCATTTCACTAGCAGGAAGAGAACTGTAATTTGTACACTTTACTTAATATCATTACTAAACTTGCAATAACAATTTGATCAGGTATAATTTCTGCCATAGTGGGGAGATGAAATTCCTACAACGTTCTCTCGAATATGTGAGTGGAAAGATAATTCGAATGCCAGCTAATTCATTTGGGTATTGTTACTATCTAGAACGAACATTATATCTATTTATGGGTTTGATGAGGTCCCATTTCACTCTTGCTCCAATGTACTCCCTCCATTCCTAAATAAAAGACCTTGTAGAGATTTCAATATGGACTACATACGGAGCAAAAGGAGTGAATCTACACTCTAAAATATGTCTATATACATCCGTATGTAGTGCATATTTAAATCTCTAAAAGGGCTTATATTTAGAAACGGAGGGAGTACACAACAACATAAAAGTTTCCTACATCTACATAACAAAGCATACATAGTAAGGAGAAATAAATGGTTTCGAATTTTTTAAATGGACTTTATGACTATTCTATAATGTGGATTAATAGTGTAAACAAATAAATTTTTAAATGGAGTTTGTCACGGCCTCTACTACTACCGCGACAGGCAACAAGGAGGCCCGGCCCAAGAGAGCTAAGAAGCCCAACAGGCTGTTCGACCCGGCCACCTGGGAGCTGGGTGGGTGATCGATAAGTAGGTGTGAGCCCGAGGGGTTGGGGCACGGCATTGTAATCAGTCAATCGATCTCACCTACTCTCCCCTTTCCTCCCAACTCCTGTAACCTCTCCCCTCCGATCCCCTTTCTCTCTCAAGAACCCTAGCTACCGAATCTCCCTGTATCTCCATGAATTGAGTAGATCGAGCAAGAGGGACGTAACATATGGTATCAGAGCTACCGGATTACTTGAAGAAGCCGATGTTCACCACGCCCCAGCAGCGACAAGCCGACGAGATGGAGCAGAGAGTGGAGGAGATGGCGGCGGCGCTCAAGGCCATCCATGAGCAGAACGCGGCCATCCAAAAGGCGGTGGCGGCGACAACCACAATCATCACCGAGATCCAGCCCGTGGTGGCCGATCTGGCCGCCTGGAAGCCTACGTTGGAGAAATCGCTCTCCGACGTGCAGCAGGAGTTGGGCGGGGTGCACAAGGAGCTGGACGTCATCGCGCGGAACCCCGTGCTCTGTCTCAAACCGGGGGATTTGCCTCCCATCTTCCATCGACCGGGAGGCGCGCCGCAAAATCAAGCCGGCAGCAGCCTCCAAGGGCCTGAAGGCCACCGCATCGACCAAGCTCACCGGGGGGTCGGCTCTAGAGTGGTCACCACTCTAGTCCCACCTCCGCTCATGGGTATGGCACCGTCCCCAAATTTCCTTTCCTCTACGGGGCAATTTTCGGTCGATCATCGCTCGCGAGCACCAGGGCGGTCTCCTTTGAGGGGCATGTCCAGATCTGGCAGTCCTTTGCCTCCATGATCTCGTAGCCCTTACCGCCACCACAATTCTGTCATTCCGAGGCCTAAGATGGATTTCCCTCAATTCTGAGGGGAACGCCCTCGCAGTTGGAAACGAAACTGCGAGTCGTACTTCCGCGTCTTCCGATTAGATCCGGTGCTTTGGGTGGACACAGTTGCGATGCATTTCACTGGGGCCGCAATGGTGTGGCTCGAAAACAGTGATTTTGATCTGCGATACATGGAGTGGGAACACTTTTGCACCATAGTCTGTGAGCAGTTTGAGCGGAATGAGTTCACGGTGTTGTTGGGTCAGTTGTTTCATCTGAGGCAAACTGACTCTGTGACTGATTACACCACTAAGTTCACGAAAATAATGCATTCTTTGTTAGCCCACAGTACTACTTGGGATCCTGCTCTGTTTCCTTCGCGGTTTGTCGATGGGTTGCATGATGATATCCGCGTTGTTGGTTTGGTTCATAATCCAAAAGACCTCGATACTGTTATTTCGTTGGCTTATTTACAGGAAGAGGCACTGGAGATTTCCAAGCGACGGGAGCCCAGGCGCTTGAAGAGCATCACAGGCAATGGCATGAGCAGCCGGGCCCATCTCAAAGGGGCCATGCCGTTGCCAGCACCTCCTGGACGGCCACCACCTGCGATCGCTGCGCCGGCAGATGAACGTCGTGGAGCAGCTGCCGATGGCCTAAAGGGAAACAGCTCGATGGAAGATCGACTGACAACGTTGCGAGCCTATCGTCGAGCCAAAGGCCTCTGCTATATGTGTGCAGAGAAATGGAGTTGAGAGCACAAGTGTGCAGCAGCAGTGCAACTTCATGTGGTGCAAGAGATGTTTGATGTGTTGGGTCTGTCCAGTGGCTTAATGGGCGAGGAACAGTCAGATACTGCAAGTGAATGTCACACCATCTCTAGGGCAGCAGTGCAAGGCTCAGTTGCACCCCAGACTCTGCGGTTGCAAGGGAAGATTCAGAAGTAGCAGGTGTTGATGCTTGTTGACTCAGGTAGTTCGCACAGTTTTGTCAGTTCATATCTGGCCGGCCGATTGCAGGGAGTGCATAAAATCTCAAATGTTCTGAAGGTGAAGATAGCGGATGGGGGACAGCTTCTCAGTGACCAAGCCATAACAAAATGTGGTTGGTCAGTGCAAGGGCAAAAGTTTACTTCAGACCTCAAGGTTTTGCCTTTGGGATGTTATGACATGATCATTGGAATGGACTGGCTGGAGCAACACAACCCTATGGACGTGCACTGGGGTGACAAGAAGATGGCCTTCATGCACCACGGGAAAAAGGTCACGTTGCGAGGCATACAACCACACACCAAGGAGTGCTATCCGGTGACTATGGATCAACTGAACTTCATGGTGAGCTATAACGATGTACACCAATTGGTTCATCTCCAGGCGGTGGATAACAAGAAGAAACAGCAGCCTGAGATGGAGGTCCCACCACCAATAGCCAAACTCATCGATGAATTCCAGTCTTTGTTCGAGGCTCCGAAGGGCCTGCCACTTGCAAGGCCCTTTGATCACAAAATACCGCTCAAACCGGGCGCTCAACCAGTGAACATCAAACCCTATCGGTACAGCCCATTTCAGAAAGACGAGATAGAGAAGCAAGTACAGGAGATGCTAGATCAAGGCATCATTCAGCCCAGCTACAGTCCGTTTGCTTCACCAGTTCTGCTTGTTCAAAAGAAAGATCTGTCTTGGCGATTCTGCATGGATTATCGGCAGCTCAATGCTACTACCGTCAAGGATCGATTTCCCATGCCAGTTATTGAGGAGCTTCTTGATGAATTGGCAGGATCCAAATGGTTCACCCGCCTGGACTTGAAGGCTGGGTATCACCAGATTCAGATGGCGCCAGAGGATGTCTACAAAACTGCATTCAAAACTCATCTGGGGCACTATGAGTTCAAGGTGATGGCATATGGCCTGTGTTGTGCTCCGGGAACTTTTCAAGGGGGCATGCATTTTGTGTTGGGACCTTTGTTGCGGCATGGAGTCCTTGTGTTCATTGACGATATCTTGATCCATAATGAGACTTTGGAAGAGCACATCAAACTCCTTCGACAAGTTTTTGAACTGTTGGAAAAGCATCAACTCAAGGTGAAGTCGTCTAAGTGCAAGTTTTCCCAGCAACAACTCACCTACCTGGGACACGTCATCAGTGAGAAGGGTGTCGCTACCGATGAGAAGAATATCGCAGCGGTCAGAGATTGGCCAACACCCACTGGAGTTAAGCAAGTTCAGGGGTTCCTTGGTCTGGCAGGTTACTATAGGCGTTTTGTACGCGATTTTGGGCTGTTCAGTCGCCCGCTGACGAATCTGCTGAAGAAACACTCCGTTTTCGTGTGGTCGGCCGAGGTCGACGAGGCGTTCAACCATCTCAAACAGTCATTGATCTCAGCACCGGTGTTGGCTCTTCCTCGTTTTGACAGGCCATTCGAAATTGAAACTGATGCATCCAAGTTTGGCGTGGGGGCTGTGTTAATCCAAGATGGGCACCCGCTAGCTTTTCTCAGCAAGGCATTGGGACCAAGGAACCGTGGTTTGTCCACCTACGAGAAAGAATACATGGCAATCTTGATGGCCGTTGATCGCTGGCGTTCCTATTTGCAAGGGAGCGAGTTCATCATCCGCACGGATCAAAGTGCTCTATCGCATTTGAACGATCAATGGTTGCTGACTCCCTGGCAGAGACGTGCTTACACAAAACTCATGGGGATGCAATACAAAGTGATGTACAGGAAGGGTGCTGAGAACAAGGCGGCCGACGCCTTATCGTGACGAGATGCAGAAGTTTCGGCTATGTCAGTGGCCCTGCCAGTTTGGCTCGATGAAGTAATGCAGGCTATCGGTCTGATGCAAACGCAAAAGAGATTTTGCTTCGCTGTAACGAGATGGGAGACACAGCCTCAGATTATTCTGTTCTTGATGGAGTGATTCTTTACAAGGGCAGAGTGTGGATAGGAGTGAACCCAGCCATGCAACAAAAACTTCTGCATGCCATTCATGCTAGTGCCATAGGGGGCCACTTTGGCATCCATGCCACCTATGACAGACTGCGACGTCTGTTCGCCTGGGCTGGAATGAAGCAAGACGTGGAGAACTTTGTGTCAGACTACAACATTTGCAAGCAAGCGAAAAGTGAACGGATTCGCCCTCCTGGATTGCTCGAACCACTACCCATTCCTTCCCATGCTTGACATACAGTGACTCTGGATTTCGTGGAAGGACTGCCAATGTCCCGGGGTTATTCGTGCATTATGGTAGTGGTGGACAAGCTGACTAGGTATGCCCACTTCATTCCGCTTGCTCATTCTTTCTCAGCCCTGCAAGTCGCAACCGCATTCATGACTCAAGTCTACAAGCTTCATGGGCTGCCTCATGCTTTGGTCTCGAACCGTGATAAGGTTTTCACCAATCTGTTGTGGAAGGAAATGTTTAAACAAGCTGGGACCAAGCTCCGGATGTCTTCTGCATATCATCCCCAGACTGATGGGACCACCAAAAGAGTGAATCAGTGCATGGAGACCTACCTTCGCTGTTTTGTTCATTCCTGCCCGCACAGATGGTTCCAGTGGCTGCACCTCGCCGAGTTCTAGTACAATACGTCCTCGCACTCTGTGTTGCAGGCTTCGCCGTTCGAGGTTCTATATGGGCACCCTCCTCGCCATTTCGGGATCGTGGACGTGTCCGCCACCGCTCCAGTGGATTTGGTCACCTGGCATGAGGAAAGGGCAGTGGTTTTAGCCCTATTAAAGCAGCAGTTGGAACGGTCCAGGTAGCGGATGAAAGATCAGGCGGATAAGCGTCGATCGGAGCGGGTTTTTGCTGTGGGGGACTGGGTATACGTGAAGCTGCAGCCGTATGTGCAGGTCTTAGTCGCGGCTCGGGCTAACCACAAGTTATCATTCAAGTACTTTGGTCCTTTTCAGGTGACGGCGCGCATTGGAGCAGTGGCGTATCGCGTCCAACTTCCAGAAGGCAGTCACATTCACCCGGTGTTCCATGTTTCCCTGCTGCGGGCAGCTCTGCCACCAGGCACCGACGTAGTGACCGTCCTGCTGGAACCGCCGTTGGCTCACGCGGCGCCGGATTTCCCTGAGCGTGTGCTCGCTCGCCGGGTCGTCACCAGAGGACAGGCGCAACTTCCCCAAGTGCTGGTCAAGTGGTCTTCGCAACCGGAGGCGCTAGCGACCTGGGAGGATTTCTTCGAGCTCCGGAGCCGTTTTCCTGGAGCTGAGGCTTGGGGACAAGCCGTGTTTGAAGACCGGGGGGATGTCACGGCCTCTACTACTACCGCGACAGGCAACAAGGAGGCCCGGCCCAAGAGAGCTAAGAAGCCCAACAGGCTGTTCGACCCGGCCACCTGGGAGCTGGGTGGGTGATCGATAAGTAGGTGTGAGCCCGAGGGGTTGGGGCACGGCATTGTAATCAGTCAATCGATCTCACCTACTATCCCCTTTCCTCCCAACTCCTGTAACCTCTCCCCTCCGATCCCCTTTCTCTCTCAAGAACCCTAGCTACCGAATCTCCCTGTATCGCCATGAATTGAGTAGATCGAGCAAGAGGGACGTAACAGAGTTCTATGACTAGCATTTGAGCATCAATTTTTTTAAATGGAATTTTATGACTAGCATTGGCCTTTTTGGACCGTGTGTTCTCACCTGATAGTGTTGGTACACCGTTTGTGATTTTTGGAACTATGGGCTCTCCTAAAGGTGACATCGCACTACTTCCCTCCATTTCAGATTGAGATGCACCAACAAAACGGCGGGGGTGAGCTTAGTAGTTGACGAGCCGCGATCTATCCAGCATACCCAAACCAGACATTGTGTTCTGCACCAAAATCCAAATAGCTGATTGTTTAATCACCTTGATATAACAAAATGAGACATCAGCCCAATTACAAGACTGCCAAGTTAAGGTTGCAAATTAAAGAGATGCACACAAGCAGACTTATTTTTACATACAAAAGGTAACAAAGGTGCAGTATTTTTTACAACCAGCGTGTTATTACAACTGAATGAGGAAGAGCAAAGAGCTAACACAATAGTTTCACTACAGCAAATCTAGAATGATTTTTGGTTTCAGTGCCATTACTGGATAAATAGATTGTAAACTCTCAAAAACTAGTGAAGTGGTACATATTGTTAGTGTGTAATAAATTTCAGCCTTGTACTGACAAGCACTTAACTTTCAAGTACTTTAATAGGTAGATGAGATTAGTTTGTTCTCATGTACAGTTCCAGCAAGTTAATGAAGTTCACAATATCAAATTGGTCGAAATCTAGTCCAAGCAAAATATAGCAATCTGACTGGGAATAAGAAAAAACACCTATATATCCAATTGGAAGATAGTTACCCATTGAATGATCTTTTATTCCCAAAAATGATACTCCAGTCTATTAGTTTTGATGCTCTTTTCATCTACATTCCATCACATGTGCGAGGGGTCTCCAAAAAATACTCTTGCGATTTCTTACTATGACAACTATAATGGGTCAGTAATAATGTTTTCTACAATTTCATACTCCCTCCGTTCCAAAAAAGATGACTCAACTTTGTACTAACTTTAGTACAAAGTTAGTATAAAATTGGGTCATCTATTTTGGAACAGAGGGAGTATAATGGAACATGCTTAATAAGGGGGCCACCAGAGTTCAAGATTCTTATCTTCTACTACTATGGAGTCTATAGTACAGAAATACTTGAATTTTGATTAGCTATCCACCAAGACTAGTGAGCAATTATACGCCATTGGTTTGTTCCAGAAGATGAATATCCATCGTCCGCCAGTACGCAACCCAAGTGACCCAACAACTGACATTTATGTAATTCGCTCTGTACGGACATGTGCCAAAGCGACTGCGCGACCTTTCTGGAATCCTCGCGGATCCAAATGCACCCACTCACAATATCAATGGGTTTGTTCTTGTGCAAAAGTCTGCTATTTAAAATCTGTTGTGGCTACTCTGAACTCCACTGCTATCAATGATTGGAGGATCGGACTATAATTAACCCTCACAAATGAACGGGTAAACAACTAGTACTTTCACAAATCAATGACATCTGCACCACCAAAAAAAGAATCGTATCTACACTGAACTTCCAACGGATTGGACAATAAAGTTTTGTACATCTTCAACAGAAATTTAACACTAAAAAGAACTGTAGTATGCAACACACTACTAGGAAAAGGGCTATAGATGGAATGGACACTAATGGCGCACCTGTCATGTGGTACGCCACTACTACATAGCAGTGGCGCACCATGTGCTGGTGCGCCATTAGTGTGAAAGACACTAATGGCGCACCTGGCACATGGTGCGCCACTAGTAACATAATTTTTTTATTTATTTTTCCAAACATACTAATGGTGCATCACTGCACAGTGCGCCATTACTAGTGCTAACTAGTAATGGCGCACCGGCCACACAGTGCGACACTATTGTTGTTTTTTTATTCCTTTTTTTTGCAAAACTACTAATGGCGCATCGTAGCATAGTGCGCCATTACTAGTTTAAACTAGTAATGGCGCACCGTAGCATAGTGCGCCATTACTAGTTTAAACTAGTAATGGCGCACTATGCCACGGTGCGCCATTAGAATTTTTTTTTGCAAAACTTCTAATGGCGCATCATCAGCAGGTGCGCCATTAGTATGTTGGGTTACTAATGGCGCATGACTGTGTGGTGCGCCATTAGTAACCTGGGACCAGTTAGATATTTTGGACAGCCACACCTACACACTCACTTTCCCCACTTCATTCCCTCCACCTCCTTCTCCAAGCTTGTCGGCTGCCTCCTCCTCCTCACCTCATTTGCACCATAGATTCATCAAAATTAAGTGGTGAAACTACCTTTTTTGATAGGTAAGTAAGGGGCAAGCTATCTTCATGTTGTAGATCTACTTTTTTTTCTTCCTAGCTCGCTCCAACAACGTGCACATGCACTTTTTGTGGCCTAGCTAGATCTATGTATGGTCGTGGTGTTGCATATGTTTATGGTGTTGCATATATGTTTGTGTTTGCAGGTACCGGTATTTGAAATGCGATAGTTGCCAATATTTTGCCGGAATGTTGATTCATTTCTGTTTCGGCGAGAATTTTGGCACTATGCATTCTTTTTGGTCCTATTTTTAGGGAAAGTCATGCCAAATTTTTTCTTGGTTCTAAAATATCGTTTTGCTCTACCCCGCAGGCGACCATGGTCCACACGATGACCGAAGGCATCATGAATAGGTTTTTGAGCTCCGCGAAGGCCGAGATGCTTCAAAAGAACGAGACGGAGATAAGATGTCCGTGTCGAAGATGCAAGCTGAAGAGCCTTATTGCAGACCCGGATTCCGGGTAGGTGCGGGACCACCTGCTCTTGCGTGGTTTCATGGATGGCTATCGGTGGCAAGGTGATGAAGATGACTATGAAGTCGTCCATGGGGGCCGGGCAAGAAATGAGGAAGGGCAGAAAGACAACCACCGCGGCTCGGGCGGGCAAGAAGACGAAGAATCTCCAGGACATGATCACGACAGTGATGCTGTACACAGTCATCATGTAGAAGATGCCGGACATGATGATGAGGAAGATGCCGGAGCAGACGAAGGGCATGATCATGAAGATGAAGATGCCGGTGGAGCAGACGACGATGGACCATCGATGGGCTGGGTGCAGGACCCTCATATTCAAGAGCTGCTTCTCAAGCAGACGGATAACGCAAGAGCTGCCGCCCGAGAGAAAGCCAAGCTGGATCAACTGGAGATAGACGCGGTTACTCCATTGTATGAAGCATGCAGGCCCGAGGATACCCGCCTGAAAGTAACGCTCATGGCTCTGGTGATGAAGGTAAAACACAAAATGACCGACGCATGCTTCGACGAGAACATGTCATTCTGGCACGAACGTCTTCCCAAGGGAAACAAGTGTCCGACCAGTTTCGAGGAGGCGAAGAAAATCGTGTGTCCTCTGGATTTACCGCACGTGAAATACCATGTGTGCATGAACAATTGCATCATTTATCGTGACGAGCACGCGGAGTCTACCATATGTCCGGTGTGCGGCATCACTCGATACAAGAAGAGGAAGAAAGCTTCTCGAAAAGTGGTGTGGTACTTTCCGATCACTCTCGTCTGCAGCGGTATTTCGCGGACCCTAAGGTAGCAAAGCTCCTGCGTTGGCACGCGGATAGGGAGGAGAAGAAGCGAGAAGATGACGCAAATGATTCGGAGATAAACAAAAAATACAAGATGCTGAGTCACCCAAAGGATGCGTGCTAGTGGCAAGCGTTGAATTTCGAACACCCAGAATTTGGGAAGGATCCAAGGAACATCATGTTGGGCACGAGCACCGATGGAGTCAATCCGTTTGGCAGCCAGAGAAGCACACATAGCACCTGGCCTGTGTTTGTGTGGATGTACAACCTTCCCCCTGGTTGTGCATGAAGAGGAAGTACATTCACATAAGTATGCTAATTGAAGGGCCGAAACAACCAGGGAACGACATCAATCTGTATCTGGGGCTGCTGAAAGAGGAGCTAGACACGCTGTGGAAAACGCCAGCCAATACATGGGATGCCGCAGAGAAAGAATATTTCCCTATGAGAGCCGCACTGCTCATGACGGTGCACGACTATCTCGGTTACGGATATCTCGCGGGGCAGGTGGTCCACGGATTTTCTGGATGCGTCAGGTGCATGGATGACACAATGTATCGCCAGCTAGATAGAGATCCCGGGTCTTCGAAAACCGTGTTCATGGGACATCGAAGGTGGCTTCGCGACGATGACCCGTGGAGGAAACGCAAGGATCTGTTCGATGGTGAAACCGAACCCCAAAGATGCCCGCGTACGAGGAGCGGCGAGGAAATAGACCAGCTGTTGAAAAATTGGAAAGATTGCCCACTGCCGCCAGAGCCGAGAAAGAAGTGAAAGGCGCCAGAGCCGCTGCTGAAGGTATGGAAAACGAGGTCTGTTTTCTGGGACTTGCCATACTAGAAGATCCACCGTGTGCCTCACAGCCTTGATGTCATGCATATCACGAAGAACGTGCGAGAGTCTGCTTGGTACCTTGCTCAACATGCCAGAGAGGACCAAAGATGGGCCGAAAGCAAGGGCAAACTTGAAATCAATGGGCATCAGGGAGGAGCTTCACGCTAATGATGATGATGATGATGAGGCGAAGCAGGACACGGAAAGTCGTCGCAAAGGTAAAAAGGCCAAGAAGACCGGAAATGACTACCATCCCGCATGGTTCACTCTAAGTCAGGAGGAGATCGAGCAGTTTTTCACCTACCTCATAGGAGTAAAACTTCCTTACGGTTACGCGGGGAAGATAAGCAGATGCCTAGACCCACGAAGTAGCAGCGGGATGAAGTCTCATGACTATCACGTGCTGATGACGCAGATACTTCCAGTTGCAATCCGTGGGATCATGGACGCGCACGTCCGTGAAACGCTATTTGGCCTATGCAACTTTTTCTACGTCATCTCTCGGAAGTTGGTTGGCGTGAGGCAACTCAGAAGGCTACAGGAAGAGATCGTGGTGATACTATGCGAGCTTGAGATGTACTTCCCGCCCGCATTCTTCGATGTTATGGTTGTTGGGGAACGTTGCAGAAAACAAAAATTTTCCTACGGTTTCACCATGATCCATCTATGAGTTCATCTAGCAACGAGTGATCGGATTGCATCTACATACCTTTGTAGATCACGCGCGGAAGCGTTCAAAGAACGGGGATGAGGAAGTCGTACTCGACGTGATCCAAATCACCGGAGATCCTAGCGCCCAACGGACGGCACCTCCGCGTTCAGCACACGTACGGTCAGCGTGACGTCTCCTCCTTCTTGATCCAGCAAGGGGGAAGGAGAGGTTGATGAAGATCCAGCAGCACGACGGCGTGGTGGTGGATGCAGCAGTCACCGCAGCAGGGTTTCGCCGAGCTTCTACGAGAGGGAGAGGTGTAGCAGGGGAGAGGGAGGCGCCAAGGCTTAAGGGTGCGGCTGCCCCTCCCTCCCCCCTCCTTTTATATAGGCCCCCTTGGGGGGGGGGGCGGCCCTTGGAGATCAGATCTCCCAAGGGGGGCGGCGGCCAGGGGGGTTGGAGTACCCCCCAAGGCAAGTGGGGCGCCCCCCCACCCTAGGGTTTCCAACCCTAGGCGCAGGGGGTGGGCCAAGGGGGGTGCACCAGCCCACTATGGGCTGGTTACCCTCCCCACTTCAGCCCATGGGGCCCTCCGGGATGGGTGGCCCCACCCGTTGGACCCCCTCGGGACCCATCCGATGGTCCCGGTACAATACTGGGTGACCCCGAAACTCTCCCGATGGCCGAAAATGCACTTCCTATATATAATTCTTCACCTCCGGACCATTCCGGAACTCCTCGTGACGTCCAGGATCTCATCTGGGACTCCGAACAACTTCCGGGTTACTGCATATTCATATCTCTACAACCCTAGCGTCACCGAACCTTAAGTGTGTAGACCCTACGGGTTCGGGAGACATGTAGACATGACCGAGACGGTTCTCCGGTCAATAACCAACAGCGGGAACTGGATACCCATGTTGGCTCCCACATGCTCCTCGATGATCTCATCAGATGAACCATGATGTCGAGGATTCAGGCAATCCCGTATATAATTCCCTTTGTTAATCGGTACGTTACTTGCCCAAGATTCGATCGTAGGTATCCCAATACCTCGTTCAATCTCGTTACCGGCAAGTCACTTTACTCGTACCGTAATGCATGATCCCGTGACCAGACACTTGGTCACTTTGAGCTCATTATGATGATGCATTACCGAGTGGGCCCAGAGATACCTCTCCGTCATACAGAGTGACAAATCCCAGTCTTGATCCGTGTCAACCCAACAGACACTTTCGGAGATACCCGTAGTATACCTTTATAGTCACCCAGTTATGTTGTGACGTTTGGTACACCCAAAGCACTCCTACGGTATCCGGGAGTTACACGATCTCATGGTCTAAGGAAAAGATACTTGACATTGGAAAAACTCTAGCAAACGAACTATACGATCTTGTGCTATGTTTAGGATTGGGTCTTGTCCATCACATCATTCTCCTAATGATGTGATCTCGTTATCAATGACATCCAATGTCCATAGCCAGGAAACCATGACTATCTGTTGATTAACGAGCTAATCAACTAGAGGCTTACTAGGGACATGTTGGTGTCTATGTATTCACACATGTATTACGATTTCCGGATAACACAATAATAGCATGAATAAAAGACAATTATCATGAACAAGGAAATATAATAATAATCCTTTTATTATTGCCTCTAGGGCATATTTCCAACAGTCTCCCACTTGCACTAGAGTCAATAATCTAGTTACATTGTGATGAATCGAACACCCATAGAGTTCTGGTGTTGATCATGTTTTGCCCTAGGGAGAGGTTTAGTCAATGGATCTGCGACATTCAGATCCGTATGTACTTTACAAATATCTATGTCTCCATCTTGAACATTTTCACGAATGGAGTTGAAGCGACGCTTGATGTGCCTGGTCTTCTTGTGAAACCTGGGCTCCTTGGCAAGTGCAATAGCTCCAGTGTTGTCACAGAAGAGTTTGATCGGCCCAGACGCATTGGGTATGACTCCTAGGTCGGTGATGAACTCCTTCACCCAAATTGCTTCATGCGCTGCCTCCGAGGCTGCCATGTACTCCGCTTCACATGTAGATCCCTCCACGACGCTCTGCTTGCAACTGCACCAGCTTACTGCCCCACCATTCAAAATATACACGTATTCGGTTTGTGACTTAGAGTCATCCAGATCTGTGTCGAAGCTAGCGTCGACGTAACCCTTTACGACGAGCTCTTCGTCACCTCCATAAACGAGAAACATTTCCTTAGTCCTTTTCAGGTACTTCAGGATATTCTTGACCGCTGTCCAGTGTTCCTTGCCGGGATTACTTTGGTACCTACCTACCAAACTTACGGCAAGGTTTACATCAGGTCTGGTACACAGCATGGCATACATAATAGAATCTATGGCTGAGGTATAAGGGATGACACTCATCTCTTCTATATCTTCTACCATGGTTGGACATTGAGCTGAGCTCAATTTCACACCTTGCAACACAGGCAAGAACCCCTTCTTAGACTGATCCATATTGAACTTCTTCAATATCTTATCAAGGTATGTGCTTTGTGAAAGACCTATGAGGCATCTTGATCTATCTCTATAGATCTTGATGCCTAATATATAAGCAGCTTCTCCAAGGTCCTTAATTGAAAAACTCTTATTCAAGTAGGCCTTAATGCTGTCCAAAAGCTCTATATCATTTCCCATCAAAAGTATGTCATCTACATATAATATGAGAAATGCTACAGAGCTCCCACTCACTTTCTTGTAAATGCAGGCTTCTCCATAAGTCTGCATAAACCCAAACGCTTTGATCATCTCATCAAAGCGAATGTTCCAACTCCGAGATGCTTGCACCAGCCCATAAATCGAGCGTTGGAGCTTGCACACCTTGTCAGCATTCTTAGGATCGACAAAACCTTCCGGCTGCATCATATACAATTCTTCCTTAAGGAAACTATTAAGGAATGCCGTTTTGACGTCCATTTGCCATATCTCATAATCATAGTATGCTGCAATTGCTAACATAATTCGGACGGACTTCAGCTTCGCTACGGGAGAGAAAGTCTCATCGTAGTCAACCCCTTGAACTTGCCGATAACCCTTAGCGACAAGTCGAGCTTTATAGATGGTAACATTACCATCCGCGTCCGTCTTCTTCTTAAAGATCCATTTGTTTTCTATCGCTCGCCGGTCATCGGGCAAGTATGTCAAAGTCCATACTTTGTTTTCATACATGGATCCTATCTCAGATTGCCTGGCTTCAAGCCATTTGTTGGAATCTGGGCCCGCCATCGCTTCTTCATAGTTCGAAGGTTCACCGTTGTCTAACAACATGATTTCCAAGACAGGGTTGCCGTACCACTCTGGTGCGGAACGTGTCCTTGTGGACCTACGAAGTTCAGTAGAAACTTGATCTGAAGTTTCATGATCATCATCATTAACTTCCTCTCTAGTCGGTACAGGCACCTCAGGAACATTTTCTTGAGTTGCGCCATTTTTCGGTTCAAGAGGTAATACTTCATCAAGTTCTACTTTCCTCCCACTTACTTCTTTCGAGAGAAACTCCTTCTCTAGAAAGGATCCATTCTTGTCAACAAAGATCTTGCCTTCGGATCTGAGGTAGAAGGTATACCCAATAGTTTCTTTAGGGTATCCTATAAAGACACATTTTTCCGACTTGGGTTCGAGCTTTTCAGGTTGAAGTTTCTTGACATAAGCATCGCATCCCCAAACTTTTAGAAACGACAGCTTAGGCTTCTTACCAAACCATAATTCATACGGTGTCATCTCAACGGATTTCGACGGAGCCCTATTTAAAGTGAATGCGACAGTCTCTAAAGCATAGCCCCAAAAGGATAGCGGTAAATCGGTAAGAGACATCATAGATCGCACCATATCTAATAGAGTGCGATTACGACGTTCGGACACACCATTACGCTGAGGTGTTCCAGGCGGTGTGAGTTGTGAAACTATTCCACATTTTTTTAAGTGTGTGCCAAATTCGTGACTCAAGTATTCTCCCCCACGATCTGATCGCAAGAACTTGATTTTACTGTCACGTTGATTCTCAACCTCACTCTAAAATTCCTTGAACCTTTCAAAGGTCTCATACTTGTGTTTCATTAAGTAGACATACCCATATCTACTCAAGTCATCAGTGAGGGTGAGAACATAACGATAACCACCGCGAGCCTCAACACTCATTGGACCGCACACATCAGTATGTATGATTTCCAATAAGTTGGTTGCTCGCTCCATTGTTCCTGAGAACGGAGTCTTGGTCATTTTTCCCATGAGGCATGGTTCGCACGTGCCAAATGATTCGTAATCAAGAGACTCTAAAAGTCCATCTGCATGGAGCTTCTTCATGCGTTTGACACCTATGTGACCAAGGCGGCAGTGCCACAAGTATGTGAGACTATCATTATCAACCTTACATCTTTTGGTATTAACACTATGAATATGTGTAGCATTACGCTCGAGATTCATTAAGAATAAACCATTCACCACAGGAGCATGACCATAAAACATATCTCTCATATAAATAGAACAACCATTATTCTCGGATTTAAATGAGTAGCCATCTCGAATTAAACGAGATCCTGACACAATGTTCATGCTCAAAGCTGGTACTAAATAACAATTATTGAGGTTTAAAACTAATCCCATAGGTAAGTGTAGAGGTAGCGTGCCGACGGCGATCACGTCAACCTTGGAACCATTCCCGACGCGCATCGTCACCTCGTCATTCGCCAGTCTCCGCTTATTCCGCAGCTCCTGCTTTGAGTTACAAATGTGAGCAACTGCACCGGTATCAAATACCCAGGAGCTACTACGAGTACTAGTAAGGTACGCATCAATTACATGTATATCACATATACCTTTCGTTTTGCCGGCCTTCTTGTCCGCTAAGTATTTGGGGCAGTTCCGCTTCCAGTGACCACTCTCCTTGCAATAAAAGCACTTAGTCTCGGGCTTGGGTCCATTCTTTGGCTTCTTCCTGGCAGCTTGCTTGCCGGGCGCGGCAACTCCCTTGCCGTCCTTCTTGAAGTTCTTCTTACCCTTGCCTTTCTTGAACTTAGTGGTTTTATTCACCATCAACACTTGATGTTCCTTTTTGACTTCTACCTCTGCTGATTTCAGCATTGCAAATACTTCAGAATGGTCTTTTCCATCCCCTGCATATTGAAGTTCATCATAAAGCTCTTGTAGCTCGGTGGAAGCGACTGAAGGATTCTGTCAATGACCGCGTCATCCGGGAGATTAACTCCCAGCTGAGTCAAGCGGTTATGCAACCCAAACATTTTGAGTATGTGCTTGCTGACAGAACTATTTTCCTCCATCTTACAGCTGAAGAACTTGTCGGAGACTTCATATCTCTCGACCCGGGCATGAGCTTGAAAAACCATTTTCAGCTCTTTGAACATCTCATATGCTCCGTGTCTCTCAAAACGCTTTTGGAGCCCCGGTTCTAAGTTGTAAAGTATGCCGCACTGAACGAGGGAGTAATCATCAGCACGTGTCTGCCAAGCGTTCGTAACGTCTTGGTTCTGTGAGACGGGTGCATCACCTAGCGGTGCTTCTAGGACATAATCTTTCTTGGCAGCTATGAGGATGATCCTCAGGTTCCGGACCCAGTCCGTATAGTTGCTGCCATCGTCTTTCAGCTTGGTTTTCTCTAGGAACGCGTTGAAGTTGAGGACAACGTGGGCCATTTGATCTACAAGACATATTGTAAAGATTTTAGACTAAGTTCATAATAATTAAGTTCATCTATTTAATGAACTCCCACTTAGATAGACATCCCTCCAGTCATCTAAGTATAACATGATCCGAGTTAACTAGGCCGTTTCCGATCATCACGTGAGACGGACTAGTCAACATCGGTGAACATCTTCATGTTGATCGTATCTTCTATACGACTCATGCTCGACCTTTCGGTCTTCTATGTTACGAGGCCATGTCTGTACATGCTAGGCTCGTCAAGTCAATCTAAGTGTTTGCATGTGTAAATCTGTCTTACACCCGTTGTATGTGAACGTTGGAATCTATCACACCCGATCATCACGTGGTGCTTCGAAACAACGAACTGTCGCAATGACGCACAGTTAGGGGGAACACTTTCTTGAAATTATTATGAGGGATCATCTTATTTACTACCGTCGTTCTAAGTAAACAAGATGCAAAAACATGATAAACATCACATGCAATCAAATAATAATAGTGACATGATATGGCCAATATCACATAGCTCCTTTGATCTCCATCTTGGGGCTCCATGATCATCTTGTCACCGGCATGACACCATGATCTCCATCATCATGATCTCCATCATCGTGTCTCCATGAATTTGCTCGCCAACTATTACTTCTACTACTATGGCTAACACGTTTAGCAATAAAGTAAAGTAATTTACATGGCATTTCTCAATGACACGCAGGTCATACAAAAAATAAAGACAACTCCTATGGCTCCTACCGGTTGTCATACTCATCGACATGCAAGTCGTGATTCCTATTACAATAGCATGAACATCTCATACATCACATATATATCATTCATCATTCATCACAACTTTGGCCATATCACATCACAAAACACTTGCTGCAAAAACAAGTTAGACATCCTCTAATTGTTGTTGCAAGTTTTACATGGCTGCAATAGGGTTCTAGCAAGAACGTTTTCTTACCTACTTGAAAGCCACAACGTGATTTGTCAACTTCTATTTACCCTTCATAAGGACCCTTTTCATCGAATCCGCTCCAAATAAAGTGGGAGAGACAGACACCCGCCAGCCACCTTATGCAACTAGTGCATGTCAGTCGGTGGAACCGGTCTCACGTAAGTGTACGTGTAAGGTTGG
This sequence comes from Triticum dicoccoides, assembly GCF_002162155.2. Taxonomy (NCBI): domain Eukaryota; kingdom Viridiplantae; phylum Streptophyta; class Magnoliopsida; order Poales; family Poaceae; genus Triticum; species Triticum dicoccoides. Next base: position 679,260,305 of record NC_041382.1, read on the forward strand.
TCCGGGACGCTTCATCCCACAATACTGCTGAAGCAAAATAAGACTAGTAGCGGCAGGAAAGTTGACAACATCCACGCCCACAACAAGTTGTGTTCTACTCATGCAAAAAGAACTACGCATAGACCTAGCTCATGATGCCACTATTGGGGAACGTTGCAGAAAACAAAAAAATTCCTACGGTTTCACCAAGATCCATCTATGAGTTCATCTAGCAACGAGTGATCGGATTGCATCTACATACCTTTGTAGATCACGTGCGGAAGCGTTCAAAGAACGGGGATGAGGAAGTCGTACTCGACGTGATCCAAATCACCGGAGATCCTAGCGCCGAACGGACGGCACCTCCGTGTTCAACACACGTACAGTCAGCGTGACGTCTCCTCCTTCTTGTTCCAGCAAGGGGGAAGGAGAGGTTGATGAAGATCCAGCAGCACGACGGCGTGGTGGTGGATGCAGCAGTCACCGCAGCAGGGCTTCGCCGAGCTTCTACGAGAGGGAGAGGTGTAGCAGGGGAGAGGGAGGCGCCAAGGCTTAAGGGTGCGGCTGCACCTCCCTCCCCCCCTTTTATATAGCCCCCCTTGGGGGGGGGCGCCGGCCCTTGGAGATCAGATCTCCCAAGGGGGGCGGCGGCCAGGGGGGTTGGAGTACCCCCCCAAGGCAAGTGGGGCGCCCCCCTCCCTAGGGTTTCCAACCCTAGGCGTAGGGGGTGGGCCAAGGGGGGCGCACCAGCCCACTATGGGCTGGTTCCCCTCCCCACTTCAGCCCATGGGGCCCTCCGGGATGGGTGGCCCCACCCGTTGGACCCCCCGGGACCCATCCGGTGGTCCCGGTACAATATCGGTGACCCCGAAACTCTCCCGATGGCCGAAACTGCACTTCCTATATATAATTCTTCACCTCCGGACCATTCCGGAACTCCTCGTGACGTCCGGGATCTCATCCGGGACTCCGAACAACTTTCGGGTTACTACATATTCATATCTCTACAACCCTAGCGTCACCGAACCTTAAGTGTGTAGACCCTACGGGTTCGGGAGACATGTAGACATGACCGAGACGGTTCTCCGGTCAATAACCAACAGCGGGATCTGGATACCCATGTTGGCTCCCACATGCTCCTCGATGATCTCATCAGATGAACCATGATGTCGAGGATTCAGGCAATCCCGTATATAATTCCCTTTGTTAATCGGTACGTTACTTGCCCGAGATTCGATCGTAGGTATCCCAATACCTCGTTCGATCTCGTTACCGGCAAGTCACTTTACTCGTACCGTAACGCATGATCCCGTGACCAGACACTTGGTCACTTTGAGCTCATTATGATGATGCATTACCGAGTGGGCCCAGAGATACCTCTCCGTCATACAGAGTGACAAATCCCAGTCTTGATCCGTGTCAACCCAACAGACACTTTCGGAGATACCCGTAGTATACCTTTATAGTCACCCAGTTACGTTGTGATGTTTGGTACACCCAAAGCACTCCTACGGTATCCGGGAGTTACACGATCTCATGGTCTAAGGAAATGATACTTGACATTGGAAAAACTCTAGCAAACGAACTATACGATCTTGTGCTATGTTTAGGATTGGGTCTTGTCCATCACATCATTCTCCTAATGATGTGATCTCGTTATCAATGACATCCAATGTCCATAGCAAGGAAACCATGACTATCTATTGATTAACGAGCTAGTCAACTAGAGGCTTACTAGGGACATGTTGGTGTCTATGTATTCACACATGTATTACGATTTCCGGATAACACAATTATAGCATGAATAAAAGACAATTATCATGAACAAGGAAATATAATAATAATCCTTTTATTATTGCCTCTAGGGCATATTTCCAACAATGGTGCATCTGCTGGTCCATATCGTGGAGGATATCATCCAACTCGGGCCGACGTTCCTGCACAGCATGATGCCGTTCGAAAGGATGAATGGTGTCATCAAAGGATACGTTTGCAACATGTCACGTCCAGAGGGAAGCATAGCCAGGGGCTTTCTGACCAAAGAGTGCATCTCCTATTGCACGAATTATCTAGGCATCGAGGACCCCATTGGTCTTCCCGTCAACAGGCACCTCGGCAGGCTCGGTGGATGGGGTCACCGTGAGGGTCGCCGCGAAATGCATGTCAACTTGGAGGGTCGACTCGCCGACTTTGAAAGAGCAAACCTAGTCGCGCTACAACACATAGACATGGTCGATCATTAGGTGGTAGAGCACAAAACCTTTATTGAGAAGACGTACAATGACCAAGGCCAACAGAGGACGGACGGAGATATAATCAAAGAGCACAACTCATGTTTCACGCGTTGGTTCAAGCAGAAGCTTATGTCGTACCCTTTACATGAGGATTCTTCCGCGGAAGAACAACTCATATTCGCCTTGTCACAGGGCGCCGAGCACAACCTGATGACCTATGAGGCGTACGATATCAACGGTTACACATTCTACACCAAGGACAAGGACATGAAGAGCGATGGTTATCAGAACTCCGGGGTAACGATGGAATCCTACACCGGTAACGACAAGGACAGATACCACGGAAGGATAGAGGAGATCTGGGAGCTGAGCTACGCTGGAGAGAAGGTCCCGATGTTCCGTGTCAGATGGGCCAAGAGCATCCTAAAAGAAGACCGGTATTTCACCACCATGGTTATACCCGAAGCCAAATCCAAGACCGCGGGCGCAAACGTCACCGCGAAAAATGAGCCATGCGTACTGGCTTCCCAAGTGGACCAATGCTTCTTCATTACCGACCGGCCAACAGAGGACGGACGGAGATATAATCAAAGAGCACAACTCATGTTTCACGCGTTGGTTCAAGCAGAAGCTTATGTCGTACCCTTTACATGAGGATTCTTCCGCGGAAGAACAACTCATATTCGCCTTGTCACAGGGCGCCGAGCACAACCTGATGACCTATGAGGCGTACGATATCAACGGCTACACATTCTACACCGAGGACAAGGACATGAAGAGCGATGGTTATCAGAACTCCGGGGTAACGATGGAATCCTACACCGGTAACGACAAGGACAGATACCACAGAAGGATCGACGAGATCTGGGAGCTGAGCTACGCTGGAGAGAAGGTCCCGATGTTCCGTGTCAGATGGGCCAAGAGCATCCTAAAAGAAGACCGGTATTTCACCACCATGGTTATACCCGAAGCCAAATCCAAGACCGCGGGCGCAAACGTCACCGTGAAAAATGAGCCATGCGTACTGGCTTCCCAAGTGGACCAATGCTTCTTCATTACCGACCCGTCAAAGCCCAGTCGTGTTGTCGTGAGGAGAGGAAAAAGGAAGATCATCAGAATGGATGGAGTAGCCAATGAGCAAGACTTCGACAAGTATGGTGACCCGAAGATTTAACATGATGACGACGATGAAGTAGCAGCATACACCACAAGAGGAAGCAGGACCATCCTACCTAAAGGACGTCCGTTCCACAGAAGAACTCCATTTGCGAAAAAGAAGGGCAAGAAGATTGTGAACAGATAGCTAGCTAAGATCGATTGTATTTAAATAGTAGCCTTCATTTCTCGATTGTATTTCATGGGCACTTTTTGAACCCATGAATGTTTTTAAATTTCATGGACACTCGATCTCGATCCCCCTCCATCTCCATCGCTATCCCACCTCGCCAGATCCGGTCCCCCTCGCCGCCGAGCACCCCCCGCACCATCTCCCCCGCTCCACCGGCCGCCGCCACCGACCCCCCGCACCCTCCCCCACTCCACCGCCGCCGACG
>NC_041382.1:679264241-679273760 GCF_002162155.2 Triticum dicoccoides
CTCCCCGGCCCGCTCCACCGTCACAAATGAATGCAACTAAAATTGCAAAAAAAACAAATTTGATTATATTTTCAAATAACAAATTTGATGATATTTTCAAATAATAAATTTGATGATATTTTTTCATATTCATAAATATTTTCAAATAACAAATTTGATGATATTTTTAAAAAATTATTATTGTTTTTATAAAAAAATATCACTGTTATGATTTAAACAAGTTTGAACATATTTAAACACAAATAAATATCAAACAACATTTTAAATGCATAAAAACAAAAATTGGGGAGCCTGGGAATCGAACCCAGGACCTCCTAGTGTGTGTGCTGCATGCTGACCAGTCGGGCTAGTGGGTGTGTTCTGATGGAGATAGGGTTAGGTGGAATATAACCTGACCAGTCGGGCTAGTAATTAAAACAAAATTCTAATGGTGCATCAGTGGGAGGTGCACCATTAGAATCATCATACTTATGGCGCACTAGGGGGAGGTGCGCCATTGCTAACCCTCCCCCACTCCACCTATTCCCCTCGCACTGTGGCCTCCCTCCCTCCCTCGCCAGATCCCCCACTCGACCCCAACCGTACGCCGCCGCCCCCTTGCTCCGCCCCCTCCATTCGCCGCGCCTGCACGCCGTCGGCGACGCCGCCGTTGCTGTGGTCTTGCGCTGCCCCGACGCCACCACCGCGACCCCCGCGGGACTCCACCCCCACCGCCCTCGCGCCCCCTGAACGGGATCGGTCGAGCGCGCGCCGCCCGCTCCTCTCCTCTCCTCCTCGCTCTGACGAGCGAGGGCCTCCTCCGGCCCCTGCAGCAGCCGGCGAGCGCGGCCCCGGTGCACCCACCCCGCCTGCCCCTGTCGTCCTCCGCCACCGGCCCCTGCTCTCCTTCGACCACGGCGAGCTCGGACCCGGACGAGCTCGGACCCCGACCCCGACCCCGACCCCTTCGGCGACCAGGTACCTCTCCTCCTTCCTCCTTCCTCCCTCTCTCCACCATTCCCCATTCCCTCCCTCCCTCCCCTCGACCGTGGCAGTGTTTGTTTTAGTGACAAATATGATCAATAGGCAATACTAGTGGATATTAGGCCTTTTTACAGGCAATAATAGTGGGTGATGTACCTGGATGTCTGTGGGCGATGCTCAGGTGGTATGTATGATGTCTCTGCTTTTTTTGAGATTGCTGCTGCTATCTCACCAGATTATATGTAGTGTGTCATTCTTGCTATGGTCATGTAAGAGAAATGCTCTGCCTTGCTAATTTTACCATGAGATTTGGGGTAATCAGCTAGTTCTGGTCAAAGCAAGTGGTTTTCCTGAGCTATGCCTTGGTTAGAAAATGATGCATGATGGTTTGTTCAGAAGAGGAATAATCCCAGGATAACACGTATCATGGGGTCAAACCTGGGACCCCTATTGTAATTTGATTTTGATTATTAATTTTTCTGTGAGTAGATGAATTACAGTGTTTGTGTTGTAATGAAACTTGAGCTGAAATAGAACTTGACAGCCTGTACAGTGAATATATACAGTCATTGTAATTTTTGGGAGTAATTTTTGGTGTCAAATCACTCAAGCAGTAACTGAATTTTCAAACTGAACTTGACACAATACTATTCAGTTAATTTGCTTGGACAGTAGTATGTATGCTCATCACTTTATGTATGGTGTTATTGAAGGAAATATGCCCTAGAGGCAATAATAAAGTTATTATTTATTTCCTTATAATCATGATAAACGTTTATTATTCATGCTAGAATTGTATTAACCGGAAACATAATACATGTGTGAATACATAGACAAACAAAGTGTCACTAGTATGCCTCTACTTGACTAGCTCGTTAATCAAAGATGGTTATGTTTCCTAACCATGAACAACGAGTTGTTATTTGATTAACGAGGTCACATAATTAGTTGAATGATCTGATTGACATGACCCATTCCATTAGCTTAGCACCCGATCGTTTAGTATGTTGCTATTGCTTTCTTCATGACTTATACATGTTCCTATAACTATGAGATTATGCAACTCCCGTTTGCCGGAGGAACACTTTGGGTGCTACCAAACGTCACAACGTAACTGGGTGATTATAAAGGAGCATTACAGGTGTCTCCAAAGGTAGATGTTGGGTTGGCGTATTTCGAGATTAGGTTTTGTCACTCCGATTGTCGGAGATGTATCTCTGGGCCCTCTCGGTAATGCACATCACTTAAGCCTTGCAAGCATTGCAACTAAATGAGTTAGTTGCGGGATGATGTATTACAGAACAAGTAAAGAGACTTGCCGGTAACGAGATTGAACTAGGTACTGGAATACCGACGATCGAATCTCGGGCAAGTAACATACCGATGACAAAGGGAACAACGTATGTTATGCGGTCTGACCGATAAAGATCTTCGTAGAATATGTAGGAGCCAATATGGGCATCCAGGTCTCGCTATTGGTTATTGACCGAAGACGTGTCTCGGTCATGTCTACATTGTTCTCGAACCCGTAGGGTCCGCACGCTTAAGGTTACGATGACAGTTATATTATGAGTTTATGCATTTTGATGTACTGAAGGTTGTTAGGAGTCCCGGATGTGATCACGGACATGACGAGGAGTCTCGAAATGGTCGAGACATAAAGATTGATATATTGGAAGCCTATGTTTGGATATCGGAAGTGTTCCGGGTGAAATCGGGATTTTACCGGAGTACCGGGAAGGTTACCGGAACCCCCCCGGGAGCTAAATGGGCCATGATGGGCCTTAGTGGAAAAGAGAAGAGGCAGCCCTACATGGGCTGTGCGCCTCCCCCTTCCCCTAGTCCTATTAGGACTAGGAGAGGTGGCCGGCCCCCTCTCTCTCTTTTCCCCCTCCGCGAATCCTATTCCAACTAGGATTGGGGGGGGGGGAATCCTACTCCCAGAGGGAGTAGGACTCTCCTAGAGCGCCACACCTTGGCCGGCCAGCCTCCCCCCTCTAGTCCTTTATATACTGAGGCAGAGGCATCCTAGAACACACAAGTTGATCCACGTGATCTATTCCTTAGCCGTGTGCGGTGCCCCTGCCACCACAGTCCTCGATAATACTGTAGCGGAGTTTAGGCGAAGCCCTGCTGCTGTAGTGCATCAAGATCGTCACCACGCCGTCATGCTGACAGAACTCTTCCCCGACACTTTGCTGGATCGGAGTCCGGGGATCGTCATCGAGCTGAACGTGTGCTCGAACTCGGAGGTGCCGTAGTTTCGGTGCTTGATCGGTTGGATCGTGAAGACGTACGACTACTTCCTCTACGTTGTGTCAGCGCTTCCGCAGTCGGTCTGTGTTGGGTACGTAGACAACACTCTCCCCTCTCGTTGCTATGCATCACATGATCTTGCGTGTGCGTAGGAATTTTTTTGAAATTACTACGAAACCCAACAGTGGCATCAGAGCCTAGGTTATTTATGTTGATGTTATATGCACGAGTAGAACACAAGTGAGTTGTGGGCGATATAAGTCATACTGCCTACCAGCATGTCATACTTTGGTTCGGCGGCATTGTTGGACGAGACGACCCGGACCAACATTACGCATACGCTTACGCGAGACCGGTTCCCCGACGTGCTTTGCACATAGGTGGCTTGCGGGCGACTGTCTCTCCAACTTTAGTTGAACCGAGTATGGCTACGCCCGGTCCTTGCGAAGGTTAAAACGGAGTCAAATTGACAAACTATTGTTGTGGTTTTGATGCGTAGGTAAGATTGGTTCTTGCTTAAGCCCGTAGCAGCCACGTAAAACTTGCAACAACAAAGTAGAGGACGTCTAACTTGTTTTTGCAGGGCATGTTGTGATGTGATATGGTCAAGACATGATGCTGAATTTTATTGTATGAGATGATCATGTTTTGTAACCGAGTTATCGGCAACTGGCAGGAGCCTTATGGTTGTCGTTTCATTGTATGCAATGCAATCGCGATGTAATGCTTTACTTTATCACTAAGCGGTAGCGATAGTCGTAGAAGCACAAGCTTGGCGAGACGACAACGATGCTACGATGGAGATCAAGGTGTCACGCCGGTGACGATGGTGATCACGACGGTGCTTCGGAGATGGAGATCACAAGCACAAGATGATGATGGCCATATCATATCACTTATATTGATTGCATGTGATGTTTATCCTTTTATGCATCTTATCTTGCTTTGATTGACGGTAGCATTATAAGATGATCTCTCACTAAATTATCAAGAAGTGTTCTCCCTGAGTATGCACCGTTGCAAAAGTTCTTCGTGCTGAGACACCACGTGATGATCGGGTGTGATAGGTTCTACGTTCAAATACAACGGGTGCAAAACAGTTGCACTCGTGGAATACTCAGGTTATACTTGACGAGCCAAGCATATACATATATGGCCTCGGAACACGGAGACCGAAAGGTCGAGCGTGAATCATATAGTAGATATGATCAACATAATGATGTTCACCATTGAAGACTAATCCATTTCACGTGATGATCGGTTATGGTTTAGTTGATTTGGATCACGTGATCACTTAGAAGATTAGTGGGATGTCTATCTAAGTGGGAGTTCTTAAGTAATATGATTAATTGAACTTAAATTTATCATGAACTTAGTCCTGGTAGTATTTTGCAAATTATGTTGTAGATCAATAGCTCGCGTTGTTGTTTCCCGTGTTTATTTTGATATGTTCCTAGAGAAAATTGTGTTGAAAGATGTTAGTAGCAATGATGCGGATTGGATCCGTAGTCTGAGGTTTATCCTCATTGCTGCACAGAAGAATTATGTCCTTGATGCACCGCTAGGTGACGGACCTATTGCAGGAGTAGATGCAGACGTTATGAACATTTGGCTAGCTCAATATGATGACTACTTGATAGTTTAGTGCACCATGCTTAATGGCTTAGAATCAGGACTTCAAAGACGTTTTGAACGTCATGGAGCATATGAGATGTTCCAGGAGTTGAAGTTAATATTTCAAGCAAATACCCGAGTTGAGAGATATGAAAGTCTCCAACAAGTTCTATAGCTAAAAGATGGAGGAGAATCACTCAACTAGTGAGCATGTGCCCAGATTGTCTGAGTACAACAATCGCTTGAATCAAGTGGGAGTTAATCTTCCAGATAAGATAGTGATTGACAGAATTCTCTAGTCACCATCACCAAGTTAGTAGAACTTTGTGATGAACTATGATATGCAAGGGATAACGGAAACGATTCCCAAGCTCTTCGTAATGCGGAAATTGACGAAGGTAGAAATCGAGAAAAACATCAAGTGTTGATGGTAGACAAGACCACTAGTTTCAAGAAAAGGGCAGAGGGAAGAAAGGGAACTTCAAGAAGAACAGCAAGCAAGTTGCTGCTCAAGTGAAGAAGCCCAAGTCTGGTCCTAAGCCTGAGACTAAGTGTTTCTACTTCAAAGGGACTGGTCACTGGAAGCGGAACTACCCCAAGTGATTGGCAGATAAGAAGGATGGCAAAGTGAACATAAGTATATTTGATATACATGTTATTGATGTGTACTTTACTAGTGTTTATAGCAACCCCTCAGTATTTGATACTAGTTCAGTTGCTAAGATTAGTAACTCGAAACGGGAGTTGCAGAATAAACAGAGACTAGTTAAGGGTAAAGTGACGATGTGTGTTGGAAGTGATTCCAAGATTGATATGATCATCATCGCACACTCCCTATACTTTCGGGATTAGTGTTGAACCTGAATAAGTGTTATTTGGTGTTTGCGTTAAGCATGAATATGATTTGATCATGTTTATTGTGATACGGTTATTCATTTAAGTAAGAGAATAAATTGCTGTTCTGTTTACATGAATAAAACCTTATATGGTTACACACCCAATGAAAATAGTTCGTTGGATCTCGATCGTAGTGATACACATAATTATAATATTGAAACCAAAAGATGCAAAGTTAATAATGATAGTGCAACTTATTTGTAGCACTGCCGTTTAGGTCATATTGGTGTAAAGCGCATGAAGAAACTCCATGCTGATGGGATTTTGGAATCACTTGATTATGAATCACTTGATGCTTGCGAACCATGCCTCATGGGCAAGATGACTAAGACTCCGTTCTCCGGAGCGAGCAACTGACTTATTGGAAATAATACATACTGATGTATGCGGTCCGATGAGTGTTAAGGCTCACGGCAAGTATCGTTATTTTCTGAACTTCACAGATGATTTGAGCAGATATGGGTATATCTACTTGATGAAACATAAGTCTGAAACATTTGAAAAGTTCAAAGAATTTCAGAGTGAAGTGAAAAATCATCGTAAAAAGGAAAATAAAGTTTCTACGATCTGATCGTAGAGAAGAGTATTTGAGTTACGAGTTTGGCCTTCAATTAAAACAATGTGAAATAGTTTCACTACTCACGCCACCTGGAACACCATAGTGTAATGGTGTGTCCGAACATCATAACCGTACTTTATTGGATATAGTGCGATCTATGATGTCTATTACCGATCTATCACTACTGTTTTGGGGTTATGCATTAGAGACAGTTGCATTCACGTTAAATAGGGCACCATCTAAGTCCGTTGAGACGACACAATCTGAACTGTGGTTTGGCAAGAAACCAAAGTTGTCGTTTCTTAAAGTTTGGGGTTGTGATGCTTATATGAAAAAGTTTCATCCTAATAATCTCAAACCCAAATCGGAGAAATATATCTTCATAGGATACCCAAAGGAGACTGCTGGGTACACCTTCTATCACAAATCCGAAGGCAAGACTTCTGTTGCTAAAATTCAGAGTTTTTCTAGAGAAGGAGTTTCTCTCGAAAGAAGTGAGTGGGAGGAAAGTAGAACTTGACGAGGTAACTGTACCTTCTCCCTTATTGGAAAGTAGTTCATCACAGAAATCTGTTCTTGTGACTACTACACCAATTAGTGAGGAAGCTAATGATGATGATCATGTAACTTCAGATCAAGTTACTACCGAATCTCGTAGGTAAACCAGAGTGAGAATCCGCACCAGAGTGGTACGGTAATCCTGTTCTGGAAATCGTGTTACTAGACCATGATGAACTTGCGAACTATGAGGAAGCGATGATGAGCCCAGATTCCGCGAAATGGTTTGAGGCCATGAAATCTGAGATATGATCCATGTATGAGAACAAAGTATGGACTTTGATGGATTTTGCCCGATGATCGGCAAGCCATAGAAAATAAATGGATCTTCAAGAGGAAGACAGATGCTGATAGTAGTGTTACTATCTACAAAGCTAGAATTGTCGCAAAAAGGTTTTCGACAAGTTCAAGGTGTTGACTACGATAAGAGTTTCTCACTCGTATCTATGCTTAAGTATGTCCGAATCATGTTAGCAATTGCCGCATTTTATGAAATCTGGCAAATGGATAAACAAAACTACATTCCTTAATGGATTTATTAAAGAAGAGTTGTATGTCATGCAACAAGAAGGTTTTGTCAATCCTAAAGGTGCTAACAAAATATGCAAGCTCCAGCGATCCATTTATGGACTGGTGCAAGCATCTCGGAGTTGGAATGTACACTTTGATAAGTTGATCAAAGCATATAGTTTTGTACAGACTTGCGGTGAAGCCTGTATTTACAAGAAAGTGAGTGGGAGCACTACAACATTTCTGATAAGTATATGTGAATGACATATTGTTGATCGGAAATAATGTAGAATTATTCTGTAAAGCATAAAGGAGTGTTTGAAAGGAGTTTTTCAAAGAAAGACTTCGGTGAAGCTGCTTACATATTGAGCATCAAGATCTATAGAGATAGATCAAGACGCTTGATAAGTTTTTTCAATAAGTACATACCTTGACAAGATTTTGAAGTAGTTCAAAATGGAACAGTCAAAGAAAAATAATTTCTTGCCTGTGTTACAAGGTGTGAAGTTGAGTAAGACTCAAAGCCCGACCACGGCAGAAGATAGAAAGATAATGAAAGTCATTCCCTATGCCTCAGCCATAGGTTCTATAAAGTATGTCATGCTGTGTACCAGATCTATTGTATACCCTACACTATGTTAAGCTAGGGAGTACAATAGTGATCTAAGGGTAGATCACTGGACAGCGGTCAAAATTATCCTTAGTGGAATAAGGAAATATTTCTCAATTATGGAGGTGACAAAAAGGTTCGTCGTAAAAAGTTACGTCGATGCAAGTTTTGACACAAATCTGGATGACTCTAAGTCTCGATCTAGATACATATTGAAAGTGGCAGCAATAAGCTAGAGTAGCTCCGTGCAGAGCATTGTTGACATAAAAATTCGCAAAATACTTACGGATCTGAATGTGACAGACCCGTTGACTAAAATTATCTCACAAGCAAAAACATGATCACACCTTAGTACTCTTTGGGTGTTAATCACATAGCGATGTGAACTAGATTATTGACTCTAGTAAACCCTTTGGGTGTTTATCACATATCGAGGTGAACTATGGGTGTTAATCACATGGTGATGTGAACTATTGCTGTTAAATCACATGGCGATGTGAACTAGATTATTGACTCTGGTGCAAGTGGGAGACTGAAGGAAATATGCCCTAGAGGCAATAATAAAGTTATTATTTATTTCCTTATAATCATGATAAATGTTTATTATTCATGCTAGAATTGTATTAAACGGAAACATAATACATGTGTGAATACATAGACAAACAAAGTGTCACTAGTATGCCTCTACTTGACTAGCTCGTTAATCAAAGATGGTTATGTTTCCTAACCATGAACAACGAGTTGTTATTTGATAAACGAGGTCACATCATTAGTTGAATGATCTGATTGACATGACCCATTCCATTAGCTTAGCACCCGATCGTTTAGTATGTTGCTATTGCTTTCTTCATGACTTATACATGTTCCTATAACTATGAGATTATGCAACTCCCGTTTGCCGGAGGAACACTTTGGGTGCTACCAAACGTCACAACGTAACTGGGTGATTACAAAGGAGCATTACAGGTGTCTCCAAAGGTAGATGTTGGGTTGGCGTATTTCGAGATTAGGTTTGTCACTCCGATTGTCGGAGAGGTATCTCTGGGCCCTCTCGGTAATGCACATCACTTAAGCCTTGCAAGCATTGCAACTAAATGAGTTAGTTGCGGGATGATGTATTACAGAACGAGTAAAGAGACTTGCCGGTAACGAGATTGAACTAGGTACTGGAATACCGACGATCGAATCTCGGGCAAGTAACATACCGATGACAAAGGGAACAACGTATGTTATGCGGTATGACCGATAAAGATCTTCGTAGAATATGTAGGAGCCAATATGGGCATCCAGGTCCCGCTATTGGTTATTGACCGAAGATGTGTCTCGGTCATGTCTACATTATTCTCGAACCCGTAGGGTCCGCATGCTTAAGGTTACGATGACAGTTATATTATGAGTTTATGCATTTTGATGTACCGAAGGTTGTTCGGAGTCCCGGATGTGATCACGGACATGACGAGGAGTCTGGAAATGGTCGAGGCATAAAGATTGATATATTGGAAGCCTATGTTTGGATATCGGAAGTGTTCCGGGTGAAATCGGGATTTTACCG
>NC_041382.1:679274310-679309272 GCF_002162155.2 Triticum dicoccoides
GGCCAGCCTCCCCCCTCTATTCCTTTATATACTGAGGCAGAGGCACCCTAGAACACACAAGTTGATCCACGTGATCTATTCCTTAGCCGTGTGCGGTGCCCCCTGCCACCATAGTCCTCGATAATACTGTGCGGAGTTTAGGCGAAGCCCTACTGCTGTAGTGCATCAAGATCGTCACCACGCCGTCGTGCTGACGGAACTCTTCCCTGACACTTTGCTGGATCGGAGTCCGGGGATCGTCATCGAGCTGAACGTGTGCTCGAACTCGGAGGTGCCGTAGTTTCGGTGCTTGATCGGTTGGATCGTGAAGACGTACGACTACTTCCTCTACGTTGTGTCAGCGCTTCCGCAGTCGGTCTGCGTTGGGTACGTAGACAACACTCTCCCCTCTCGTTGCTATGCATCACATGATCTTGCGTGTGCGTAGGAAATTTTTTGAAATTACTATGAAACCCAACAGTTATGCCCTGTTATCTTTGTTCAGTTGACTAATGAAGCACTAGGCTCATCCATGGTACAAGTTCACCTGTGAACACTTGAAATTAGTCAGGACATCCCGTACTGATAGATGTAAATTGTGTCCAGTAGGCTTTGAAGCACCGGTTTTTCCTGTTTCTAACTCTGAATCTGATATAAACCATACTGTTGGCATAAGTGGTCTTTTGTATATGTGCTAATGCTTTGTTAATATAAAGCTATAGATGATGTTGTACTTGTGATCTTCTGAAATGACCCATTGGCGACTTCATTACGCGGGGATAATGATATTGCAGGTACCCCGAGAGGCCCTTGAGTTTACCGGAATGTCGATTAACTTCCGTTCCGGCAAATTCGGGTACTCCATATGTCCTATTTTCAGCAAAGGTCATGCTGAAATTTTCCGTGAATTTTAGCATGACTTTGCTAAAAATAGGACATATGGGGTACTTGCGACTAATGCATGGGTCGGGGTATCTTAGTACTTAGTTAAGTAGGATCAACTGCCCCGCCATTCTTGCTGCATAGGTGGCAATAGAGCCAAGTGATTAGTGCCAAGTGATTAAGCCCAACCTAGGGTGCCTCTACATCGATAAACCCTAAATGATGAAAACTTAACTTAGCATTTAGGGTGCCTCGGCGTCGACAAACCCTAAATGATGAAACCTTGGCTTCTATAGGGTGCCTCGGTGTCGATGAGAACCTAAATGATGTACGCTTAGGCTTTTTGGGTGCCTCGGCGTCGACAAACCCTAAACGATAAAAGCTTAGCTTTTAGGATGCCTCGGTGTCGACAAACCCTAAATGATGAGACCATGATCTTGTTCCTTGACAATAACCAACTTTTTAACCAAACTTTTTTCCTATTTAAAACGAAACATGACCCACAACGATGAGGCCGGCGGTTCGGGTGGCAAGCAATTCTGGGAGCTGTCCCAGGAGGTGGAGGAACAACCTCACCGCTATGAGGACGCCGCGGAAGACACCGATCCTGACTACACAACCCCTAGTGGCGTCAGGGATGAAACCACTGATGGTGCCACCGAGGATGCCACCACTGATGATGGCGGCGCACGCACAGATGGCAGCCAACCGAAGAAGCAACGGAAGGACCGGCGCCCGAACGCGCTCTGCACCGTCAAGGAGGAATTTACTCAAGTGGACTCCGACGGGCATCCAACGGATCCCAAATATATAGTCAAGGGGTACTCGGTTCAGCTCGGGTGCATTCTCCGAAGCACGTCTTGATCAACACCGAGAACCTTAGGCATAAGGACCGAGGGAATTTGCGCAACCTCCTCTTCACGAAGCTGCACGAACGATACAAGTTCCCCGCTGAATTTGAAAACACACGCCTCTCAGGGAATAAAGTGAACAGTGCCGCCCTCACGAGGATGAGCACGACCCTGTCTACTTGGAAAAGCGCGGTGAAGAGAATGATTGAGAAAGGTGATAGTTATGAGAAGATCAAGGCGAAAAATCCTTCGATCAGCGAAGAGGACTACAAGGAGTTCAAGATCAACTGTGAGAGCCCCGCAACCTCCGAATCAAGTCAGTGGGGGAAAGAAATGCGGGAGTTAAACTTAGGGGAACACAAACTCGGTCCCGGCGGTTACAGAGTGGCGGAGCCTATATGGGACAAGGAGGACGCGGAGCATGCCAAGCAAGGCCTACCGCCCCGCTTCGAGAAATACAGCAGTGACAAGCAGACCAGGAACTATGTCAGGGCCCGGTACAAGGAGGACCCGATATCAAAGGAGCTTACCATGGATCCGAAGACCAGGGCGCTTGAGCTTGTTCTGGCGAAGGAGACTGAAAGTAGTAGCACGGGGTCGTCTCAGAGCACCCCTGCTTGGGACAGCACTCTAAATAGGGCGTTGAACGTAATGAAAAACAAGGACAAGCTCACTAAGCCGTCGTTAGCTGGTCATGTGGCCGACAAAGGCTTGTCAACAAAATCGTCGTCATACTATACCGCTGGTGGGCGAAAGGAGAAAAAGACCAGCACGGAAAGCCAGTCGCGCGAGGTTGAAGCACTCAAGGCGCAAGTGGCGCGGATTCCGGAGATTGTCCAAGAGCAAGTGCAACAACAACTGGGATCGACGCTCACCGGCATTATGCCTACCTTGATTCATGGGATAACGCCGTGGATTGCGGGTGGCCAACAGGGGCCGCCCCCGATTCCCAGCTTCACGGCCAGCAACTCGCATAATGCGCAGGCGGCGCCATTGGTGTCTCCGGCGGCGGCGGTATTGGTGTCTCCGACACCGGCATTGGAGCTTAATGCACCCGGGTGTACGCCGGCCGGCACCTCGCCAGCAAGCGGCCCCTTCGTCAATTGCACGCCCGCCATTGGCGGTGCCTCGACATTAGTCGAGCTCGACGCCATCATCACGGTAACTAATTAAGCCTCTCGGTCGAGGACTTCATCTCCTTGCCTTTGACTGGGCATCCCTGACGCCCTACATGTTTTCGCAGGGCGGCGCCGACCTTCCGTGCACTCTCCTGCACTTCGTGAACGACGAGTTGGTCGATGTCGCCAAGGTCAAAATCGTTCAACCGAGCAACCCCGTGTTCCACGGTAAACCGATGCCACCCACCGTGTATAGGGTTCAACTGGTTCGGGTGCTGCCAGGCTGCGACGAGTTGTTACCTCCGATTCAACCCGCCGGGGCCGACGAAGATGATCTGATGACCCTCAGCGTCTGCCTAAGCTGGCCCCTGCTTTGGCCGAAGAGCCAGATTCGTTTGGGGGCGGGGGACACCACCCCAAAGACAACACCGCCAGTCGTGTCGGCACCAAGACATGGCAAGACCGCCGCAACGCTACCGGACATGCCGGACATCCCTATGGCACAGGATCCAAACATGCATATGGCACAGGATCTGGATGACGACGACAACGACGACGGTCGTACATTTAGCAACGTCGATAAGTACTTTGCCGAACATGGGTACAATGAAGAATTCTACGAGCCTCTTTCTCAAGAACCCAACCAAGACGACCGCGGTCTAGCTGGTACGGCGGAGAAACCCAGTTGCAACAGGCGTCGTCTGGCGTTCAGTTCTCAGGAGACGCCTCCGGCTGCCGACTTCACCGAGCCTCAGGTAGCCGAGGTGCCAAATATTATCAGCCCCAACACACTCAAGAAGGCGGTCTGTGAGCAGAACTCGGTCCCATTACAACAGAAGAAGAAGGGACGGAAAAGAAAGAGTGACAAGGGTGCGAGCCAGCCGGCACCGAGTACGATCCGTGCTCAGGACGGGCCACCTTCACCTAAGGATATCTCGAGGAGGGTGCATGTGGCGGGTAGGGCGATGCTACCAAAAAATATGCTCAATGCTGCAACCGGTGCTATGCGGAGTCTGCATGACAGTGTTCTTTCTTTGGAGAAGCGGCGTCTCAGAGAGAATGATGTGGCATACCCGGTTTTCGTGGCCAAGGTGCCAGAGGGCAAGGGATTTGTGGATGGCGCCATCGAGGGTACGATCGTCCTGTGGTTTGATGACATCTTTGCTATGTTTAACCTTCATCCGCTGCACTACACCTTCGTTCGGCTGTTTTCGCTGAGTATGGAGATGCGGATCATTAGAGACAAGACCCCAGACATCGTGATAGTCGACCCCTTCTACATGCGTGCCAAGCTCTTGGGCAGCGCTGGGGACCGCCAAGTCACGAGTTCACACCTCAAAGGTGTCATTCTGGCAAACCCAGATAAGGATAACTTCCTCGTGTCTTACTTTCCTGAGTAAGTCATCCCTTAACCGCCCCGAAACAAATGATTTCTTAGATTTCGATCGTTCTTTCTTTTTTCTAACTTCTGTGTTTTGTGCAGTGACACACATTGCACACTCATCCTCTTAAGCCCGAAATATTCCATGGCCACGTATTTCGACCCGAACCATGACTCCAAGATAGACTACACAAATATCAAGAAAGTTCTTGATGATGTTCTCCCCGGCTACGCCAAATCTGGAGGCACCTTCACCAAGCCAGTTCGTAGGTATGGCAGGCACGTGTTCGCCCATAATACTAAGTTCTGCTGCATCAAGCAGCCACCTAGCGGTCAGAAGGATGCCTACTACGCCCTCCATCACATGCAGGTGATCGTACGGGACCATCATCACCTTCTGCTACCAGATAATCTCAAAGATTGGGCTGCGAGCTTGTCGGCAATCCAGGACGCGGACATCGACAAGAATTCTTTCGCATCCAGTCGGAGTTTGCGGACATCATCCATCAAGATGTCCTTCATACGTCAGGGCAGTTCTACCTCAGATATCAACCATCCAACAGTGAGATAGACACAATGCTACAAATGCAGGTTGACAACGCCCGCAATTTCATGACCATCACGACAGACGGCGGCTTCATCCACGCTCCGTTCCCATGAGTCGAGTCGAAAGTAGTGATGCTATGTGTAGTTCTGAAACATTGATTGGCTCATGTTGTAATTAAAATTTAATGAACTTGTTGTTGGAAATATGCCCTAGAGGCGGTAATAAATTGGTTATTATTATATTTCCTTGTTCATGATAATCGTTTATTATCCATGCTAGAATTGTATTGATAGGAAACTCAGATACATGTGTGAATACATAGACAACACCATGTCCCTAGTAAGCCTCTAGTTGACTAGCTCGTTGATCAATAGATGGTTACGGTTTCCTGACCATGGACACTGGATGTCATTGATAATGGGATCACATCATTAGGAGAATGATGTGATGGACAAGACCCAATCCTAAGCCTAGCACAAGATCGTGTAGTTCGTATGCTAAAGCTTTTCTAATGTCAAGTATCATTTCCTTAGACCATGAGATTGTGCAACTCCCGCATACCGTAGGAGTGCTTTGGGTGTGCCAAACGTCACAACATAACTGGGTGCTATAAAGGTGCACTACGGGTATCTCCGAAAGTGTCTGTTGGGTTGGCATGAATCGAGATTGGGATTTGTCACTCCGTGTAATGGAGAGGTATCTCTGGGCCCACTCGGTAGGACACCATCATAATGTGCACAATGTGACCAAGGAGTTGATCACGGGATGATGTGTTATGGAACAAGTAAAGAGACTTGCCGGTAACGAGATTGAACAAGGTATCGGGATACCGACGATCGAATCTCGGGCAAGTATCGTACCGATAGACATAGGGAATTGTATACGGGATTGATTGAATCCTTGACATCGTGGTTCATCCGATGAGATCATCATGGAGCATGTGGGAGCCAACATGGGTATCCAGATCCCGTTGTTGGTTATTGACCGGAGAGTTGTCTCGGCCATGTCTGCATGACTCCCGAGCCCGTAGGGTCTACACACTTAAGGTTCGATGACGCTAGGATTATAGGGAATAGATGTACGTGGTTACCAAATGTTGTTCGGAGTCCCGGATGAGATCCCGGACGTCACGAGGAGTTCCGGAATGGTCCGGAGGTAAAGATTTATATATGATAAGTCATCATACGGTCATCGGAATAATTCGGGGGTTACCGGTATTGTACCGGGACCACCGAAGGGGTTCCGGGGGGTCCACCGAGAGGGTCCACCTGCCCCGGAGGGCCCTATGGGCTGTGTGTGGAGAGGGACCAGCCCCTTAGTGGGCTGGGCGCCTCCCCCCTAGGGCCCATGCGCCTAGGGTTTTGGGGAACCCTAAAGGGGGGCGCCCCCCTTGCCTTAGGGGGCAAGGCAACCCCCCTGGCCGCCGCCCCCTCCTCAGATTGGATCTGAGGGGGCCGGCCCCCCTCTCCCTTGCCCCTATATATATGTGGGGGGTGGGAGGGCAGCCGCACCCAAGTTCCGGCGCAGCCCTCCCCCTCTCCCAAGTCCTCCTCTTCTCCCGCGGTGCTTGGCGAAGCCCTGCAGGATTGCCACGCTCCTCCTTCACCACCACGCCACCGTGCTGCTGCTGGATGAAGTCTTCCCCAACCTCTCTTCTCCCTTTGCTGGATCAAGGTGTGGGAGACGTCGCCGGGCTGCATGTGTGTTGAACGCGGAGGCGCCGTTGTTAGGCGCTTAGATCGGAATCAAGTGCAATCTGAATCGCTGCGAGTACGCCTCGTTCATCCGCGTTCTTGCAACGCTTCCGCTCGCGATATACAAGGGTATGTAGATGCACTCCCCTCTCCCTCATTGCTAGATGACTCCATAGATTGATCTTGGTGATGCGCAGAAAATTTTAAATTTCTGCTACGATCCCCAACAGTGGCATCATGAGCCAGGTTTATGCGTAGTTTCTATGCACGAGTAGAACACAAGTTGTTGTGGGTGTCGATTTTGTAAATTTACTTGCCGTTACTAGTCTTATCTTGATTCGGCGGCATCGTGGGATGAAGCGGCCCGGACCAACCTTACACGTACTCTTACGTGAGACAGGTTCCACCGACTGACATGCACGAGTTGCATAAGGTGGCTAGCGGGTGTCTGTCTCTCCCACTTTAGTCGGACCGGATTCGATGAAAAGGGTCCTTATGAAGGGTAAATAGAAATTGGCATATCACGTTGTGGTTTTGGCGTAGGTAAGAAACGTTCTTGCTAGAAACCTATAGCAGCCACGTAAAAAATTTGCAACAACAATTAGAGGACTTCTAACTTGTTTTGCAGCATATGCCTTGTGATGTGATATGGCCAAAAGGATGCGATGAATGATATATGTGATGTATGAGATTGATCATGTTCTTGTAATAGGAATCATGACTTGCATGTCGATGAGTATGACAACCGGCAGGAGCCATAGGAGTTGTCTTAATTTATTTATGACCTGCGTGTCAACTTAAACGTCATGTAATTACTTTACTTTATTGCTAAACCGTTAGCCATAGTAGTAGAAGTAATAGCTGACGATACGAATTCATGAAGACACGATGATGGATATCATGATGATGGAGATCATGGTGTCATGCCGGTGACGATGATGATCATGGCGCCCCGAAGATGGAGATCAAAAGGAGCAAAATGATATTGGCCATATCATGTCACTATTTGATTGCATGTGATGTTTATCATGTTTTACATCTTATTTGCTTAGAACGACGGTAGCTTAAATAAGATGATCCCTCGCAATAATTTCAAGAAAGTGTTCCCCCTAACTGTGCACCATTGCGAAGGTTCGTTGTTTCGAAGCACCACGTGATGATCGGGTGTGATAGATTCTAACGTTCGAATACAATGGGTGTAAGCCAGATTTGCACACGCAATACACTTAGGTTGACTTGACAATCCTAGCATGTACAGACATGGCCTCGGAACACGGAAGACCGAAAGGTCAAACATGAGTCGTATAGAAGATACGATCAACATGAATATGTTCACCGATGATGACTAGTCCGTCTCACGTGATGATCAAACACGGCCTAGTTGACTCGGATCATGCATCACTTAGATGACTAGAGGATGTCTATCTGAGTGGGAGTTCATTAAATAATTTGATTAGATGAACTTAATTATCATGAACATAGTCTAAATTGTCTTTGCAAATATGTTGTAGATAAATAGCTCACGTTGTAGCTCCCTGTTTCAATACGTTCCTAGAGAAAGACTAAGTTGAAAGATACTGTAAGCAATGATGCGGACTGGGTCCGTAGTCCGAGGAGTGTCCTCACTGCTACACAGAAGGCTTACGTCTTTGATGCACCGCTCGATGTGCAAACCCCTACAACATCGTATGTGGATATTGTGAACACCTGACAGACACATCCTGATGACTACTTGGTAGTTTAGTGCACCATACTTTACGCTTAGAATCGGGATTCCAATGACGTTTTGAATGCCATAAGACATATGAGATGTTCCAAGAGCTGAAATTGGGATTTCAGGCTCATGCCCGTGTTGAGAGGTATGAGACCTCTGACAAGTTCTTTTGCCAACAAGATGGAGCAGAATAGCTCAGCTAGTGAGCATGTGCTCAAAATGTCTGGGTGCTACAATCACTTAAATCAAGTGGGAGTTAAACTTCCAGATAAGATAGTGATTGATAGAGTTCTCTAGCCACTGTCACTAAGCTACTAGATCTTCGTGATGAACTATGACATGCAAGGGATGGAGTTGATCCCGGAGCTGTTCGCGGTGCTTAAGACCGCAAAAGGTAGAAATCAAGGAGCATCAAGTGTTGATGGTTTAACAAGACCACTAGTTTCAAGAAGGGCAAGGGCTAGAAGGGAAACTTCATGGATGGCAAACCAGTTGCCGCTCCAGTGAAGGAACCCAAGGTTGAACCCAAACCCGAGACTAAGTGCTTCTATTGTAAGGGGAACAGTCACTGGTAGCGGAATTACCCCAAATGCATGGTAGATAAGAAGGCTCGCAACTTCAACAAAGTATATACGTGTTATTAATGTGTACCTCACTAGTACTCCTGGTAGCACCTGGGTATTGGATACCGGTTCAGTTGCTATTATTGGTGACTTGAAGCAAAAGCTACAGACTGGCTAAGGGCGAGGTGACGATGTGTGTTGGAAGTGTTTCCAAAGTTGATGAGATCACCATCGCACGCTCCATCTGCCTTCGGGATTAGTATTGAACCTAGATAAATGTTATCAGGTGTCTACGTTGAGCATGAATATGATTAGATCATGTTCATTGCAATACGGTTATTCATTTAAGTTAGAGAATAATGGTTATTCTGTTTACATGAATAATACCTTTCATGGTCATGCACCCTATGTGAATGGTTCAGTGAATCTCGGTCGTGGTAATACACATGTTCACGCCAAAAGATGTAGATAGTACCACTTTCTTGTGGCACTGCCGCTTAGGTCATATTAGCGTAAGATGCATGAAGAAACTCCGTGTCGATGGATGTTTGGAGTCACTTGATTTTGAATCGCTTGACACATGCGAGCCATGCCTCATGGGCAGGATGACTAAGACCCCGTTTTCAGGTACAATCAAACAGGCAAGTGACTTGTTGGAAATCATACATGCTGATGCGTGTGATCCAATGAGAATTGAAGCGTGCGGTAGATATCGCTATTTTCTCATCTTCACTTACGATTTGAGTAGATATAGGTATATTTACTTAATGAAGCACAAGTCTGAAACATTTGAAAAGTTCAAGCGATTTCAGAGTGAAGTTAAGAACCATCATAATAAGAAGATCAAATTCCTACGATCTAATCGATGAGAATTTCTGAGTTATGAGTTTGGCAATCACTTAAGATATTGTGGAATTGTTTCACAGTTGAAGCAACCTGGAACACCACAGGGTAATGGTGTGTCCGGACGTCGTAATAGAACCTTATGAGATATGGTGCGATCTATGATGTCTCTTACCGATCTACCGTTTTCATTTTGAGGATATGCATTAGAGACAGCTGCATTCACTTTAGATAGGACATCATCTAAGTCCGTTGAGATGATGTCGTATGAATATGGTTTGGCAAGAAACCAAAGTTGTCGTTTCTTAATGTTTGGGGCTGCGATGCTTAAGGCTTCAGCCGGAGAAGCTCGAACCCAAAAGCGGACAAACACATCTTCATAGGATACCCAAAGGTGATAGTTGGGTATACCTTCTATCTTAGATCCGAGGGCAAATTTTTTGTCGCTAAGAACGGGTCCTTTCTCAAGAAGGAGTTTCTCTCGAAAGAATTGAGTGGGAGGAAGATAGAACTTGATGAGGTTGTCGAACCTTTACTTCAACCAGAGAGTGATGCAACACAGAAAGATGTTTTCTATGGCGCCTACGTCTGTTGAATAGGAAGTTAATGATAGTGATCATGAAGCTTCGTATCAAGTTGCTATCAAACCTCGTAGGTCGACAAGGATATGTACTACTATTGAGTGGTACAGTAATCATGTCTTAGATATCATGTTGTTAGACAACAATGGACCTACGAGCTATGGAGAAGCGATGGTGGGCCCGTATTCCGACAAACGGTTAGAAGCCATGAAATCCGAGATAGGATCCATGTACCAGAACAAAGTATGGACTTTGGTGGACTTGCCCGATGATCGGCAAGCCATTGAGATAAATGGATCTTTAAGAAGAAGATGGGCGGTAATGTTACCGTCTATGAAGCTCGACTTGTGGGAAAGAGTCTTTTCACAAGTTCAAGGAGTTGACTACGATGAGAATTTCTCACCCGTAGCGATGCTTAAGTCCGTCAGAATCATGTTAGCATTAGCTGTATTTTTCGATTATGAAATCTGACAGATGGATGTCAAAAACAAGTTTTCTTACCAGTTTTCGTAAGAAAGAGTTGTATGTGATACAATCAAAGTTTTGTCGATCCTAAGGATGCTAAAAGGTATGCTGGCTCCAGCAATCCTTCTATGGACTAGAGCAAGCATCTCGGAGTCGGAATATATGCTTTGATGGAGTGATCAAAGCTTTTAGGTTTATACAATGTTTGCTAGAAACTTGTATTTACAAGAAAGTGAGTGGGAGCACTACAACATTTCTGATAAGTATATGTGGATGACATATTGTTGATTCAAAATAATGTAGAATTTCTGGAAAGCATAAACGGTTGTTTGAAGAGTGATTTTCAAAGGAAGACCTGGATAAAGCTGCTTACATATTGGGCATCAAGATCTATAGAGATAGATCAAGACGCCTGATGATACTTTCAAAGAACGCACACCTTGACATGTTTTTGAAGGAGTTCAAAATAGATTAGTCAAAGAAGGGGTTCTTACCTGAGTTGTAAGGTGTGAAGTTGAGTAAGACTCAAAGCTTGACCACGGCAGAAGAAAGAGGAAGGACGAAGGTCGTCCCCTATGCTTTTGTCATAGGCTCTATACGGTATGCCATGCTGAGTACCGCACCTGATGTGTGCCTTGCCACATGTCTGGCAAGAGGGTACAAAGGTGATCTAGGAGTGTATCACCAGATAGCGGTCAAAATTATCCTTAGAGGAATAAGGAAATGTTTCTCGGTTATGGAGGTAATAAAGAGTTCGACGTAAAGAGTTACGTCGATGCAAGCTTAACACCTATCCGGATAGCTCTAAGTAGAGATACTGGATACGTATAATGGAGCAACAATTTGGAATAGCTCCAAGTGGAACGTGGTAGCAGCATCTACGATATGACATAAAGTTTTGCGAAATACATAGGGATCTGAATATTGTAGACTCGTTGACTACAACCTCTCTCACAAGCATAACATGATCAAACCCAGAACTCATTGAGTGTTAATCACATAGTGATGTGAACTAGATTATTGATTCTAGTAAACTCTTTGGATGTTGGTCACATGGCGATGTGACCTGTGAGTGTTAATCACATGGCGATGTGAACTAGATTATTGACTCTAGTGCAAGTGGGAGACTGTTGGAAATATGCCCTAGAGGCAATAATAAATTGGTTATTATTATATTTCCTTGTTCATGATAATCGTTTATTATCCATGCTAGAATTGTATTGATAGGAAACTCAGATACATGTGTGGATACATAGACAACACCATGTCCCTAGTAAGCCTCTAGTTGACTAGCTCGTTGATCAATAGATGGTTACGATTTCCTGACCATGGACATTGGATGTCGTTGATAACGGGATCACATCATTAGGAGAATGATGTGATGGACAAGACCCAATCCTAAGCCTAGCACAAGATCGTGTAGTTCGTATGCTAAAGCTTTTCTAATGTCAAGTATTATTTCCTTAGACCATGAGATTGTGTAACTCACGGATACCGTAGGAGTGCTTTGGGTGTGCCAAACGTCACAACGTAATTGGGTGGCTATAAAGGTGCACCACGGGTATCTCCAAAAGTGTCTGTTGGGTTGGCACGAATCGAGACTGGGATTTGTCACTCCATGTAACGGAGAGGTATCTCTGGCCCACTCGGTAGGACATCATCATAATGTGCACAATGTGACCAAGGAGTTGATCACGGGATGATGTGTTACGGAACGAGTAAAGAGACTTGCCGGTAACGAGATTGAACAAGGTATCGGGATACCGACGATCGAATCTCGGGCAAGTATCGTACCAATAGACAAAGGGAATTGTATACGGGATTGATTGAATCCTTGACATCGTGGTTCATCTGATGAGATCATCGTGGAGCATGTGGGAGCCAACATGGGTATCCAGACCCCGTTGTTGGTTATTGACCGGGGAGTTGTCTCGGCCATGTCTGCATGACTCCCGAGCCCGTAGGGTCTACACACTTAAGGTTCGATGACGCTAGGGTTATAGGGAATAGATGTACGTGGTTAACGAATGTTGTTCGGAGTCCCGGATGAGATCCCGGACGTCACGAGGAGTTCCGGAATGGTCCGGAGGTAAAGATTTATATATGGGAAGTCATCATACGGTCACCGGAATAATTCGGGGGTTACCGGTATTGTACCGGGACGACCGAAGGGGTTCCGGGGGTCCACCGGGAGGGTCCACCTGCCCCGGAGGGCCCTATGGGCTGTGTGTGGAGAGGGACCAGCCCCTTAGTGGGCTGGGCTCCTCCCCCCTAGGGCCCATACGCCTAGGGTTTTGGGGAACCCTAAAGGGGGGGGCGCCCCCCTTGCCTTGGGGGGCAAGGCAAATCCCCTGGCCGCCGCCCCCTCCTCAGATTGGATCTGAGGGGGCCGGCCCCCCTCTCCCCTGCCCCTATATATATGTGGGGGTGGGAGGGCAGCCGCACCCAAGTTCTGGCGCAGCCCTCCCCCTCTCCCAAGTCCTCCTCCTCTCCCGCGGTGCTTGGCGAAGCCCTGCAGGATTGCCACACTCCTCCTTCACCACCACGCCGTCGTGCTGCTGTTGGATGGAGTCTTCCCCAACCTCTCCTTCTCCCCTTGCTGGATCAAGGCGTGGGAGACGTTACCGGGCTGCACATGTGTTGAATGCGGAGGCGCCATTGTTCGGCGCTTAGATCGGAATCAACTGCGATCTGAATCGCTGCGAGTACGACTCCTTCATCCGCGTTCTTGCAACGCTTCCGCTCGTGATCTACAAGGGTATGTAGATGCACTCCCCTCTCCCGCGTTGCTATATGACTTCATAGATTGATCTTGGTGATGCGCAGAAAATTTTAAATTTCTGCTACGATCCCCAACACTTGTATGTCTCTTTGGTTTGGACAGTCGTTCAACTTAGATATAATCGATGCTATTTATTAGTAGGACCATGAATCGTGCTATTAATGTCTTGCTTTTCTCTTCCGATCCTTTGTTGCATATTTATATATTGCTTATGTATTGTTTGTTGTTTGGCTTGTGCATAGAGATGCCGTCGTATGTCGTGTACAAGGGTAAGGTTCCCGGAGTCTACGGCGACTGGGAGGAGTGTCGGAGACAGGTTCACCGTTTCAGCGGTAACAGTTACAAAGGGTACACCACTAGGACGGAGGCGGAATCTAGATACGCCCGCTATCTAGTGGGAGAGAGGAGGGATTGTTGGAGGAACCAGATGAAGACCAGTTTCATCACGATGATGCTCATCGTGATGACCGCAACTCTCTTCTATGTGATGGTAGTTTAGATGATCGATATCGACTTGTAATGTGAACACAAACTCGCTACTCGCAGTCTCGAGACTTATAATGTTCTATCTTTGTTCGGTCTTTTGAATTCGGAGACTAATATGATGAATTGTATTCGGAGACTAATCTTCTATTGTATGATGAATCTGCTGGTGCTATGTGCTGTTGTCTAAATTCTGTATAATAATATATTTTGTAACCTGTGAAAATATCAGAAATGAAAAAAAAAATCTCTAATATTCATACTAGTGGCGCACCACACAAGACACTAATGGCGCACTGTGATAATTACACTAATGGCGCATCACCCACTGGTGCGCCATTAGTACGCCAAAGCACATGGGTACATATGGCCCCCTAGGAGGCATTCTAATGACGCACTGTGGGCTATACTAATGGCGCACTACATGGTGCGCCATTAGAACACCAGATAGTAATGACGCACCAGAGGTGCGCCATTAGAATTTAATTCTAATGACGTGATGCTAGTGGCGCACCAGTAGTGCATCATTAGTACGCAAAACTGGTGCGCCACTAGCATGCCTTTTCCCAGTAGTGACGTTGGCAGCCTCTAAATAAGACATATCTTTTCAAAAAAAAAAGTGAGCGAGGGCAGAAAATGTGAATTGCACGTGCCTTCTACTGGTACGATTGAACAAGAAAAAGGGTCATCTGGCTGATTCTTATGTGACAAATCTGGAAGGGGGGAGCCTTGTTGAGTTAAGCTACTGGGACATAGATACATGGAGTTCAGTTTGTACAATGCAATGATACCTGCAAATCTGTAGTACTAGAGCAGTACCAGCCCTATAGTACCTTCGGATCTTGTCGATTGCAATGGGGCAAGACAGATGGTAGATCGAGGTTGTCCTCGGCGTTTGGGGAACTGTACCTGGAGATTGGCTCGGCCAACGTCGCGGCGCAGCACAGGAGAGGTCCGCCCAGGCAGCCCGACCACCGGCGACGAGACGACCAAGATTCCTCAAGTAGCCAAGGCCGCCCAGCTAGGTACATCTAGGGGCGGAGATGGAAAGCTTCCTCCAATAGCCAGGGTCGCCCATCTAGGTACAGGATCTGCACCGCCGTCGCCATTGGCAAGCTATTAGGATTGGGGATTTGTTGGACCTCAGCCGCCGCGCGGCTCGATTTGGAAGGAGATGACCGGTAGAAAATAAAAGACCGGGAGCAAAATAACTGAAAATGAGGGACTATTTTGCAAATATGAGCGCACAGATCCCTCGCTAGAATATGGGCCATCCATGTTGGATCCGACGGTCCAGGACGGTTTTTTCTATTTTTGTACCACGAATGTGTTTTCTATTGTAGTCACTCCCAGATGTTGGTGGTATCTAGATAAGTGGATGGGTGCGGGTAATTTGTAATTTTCTCACCGAGCGCGATGTAGTATTGATGCAGTCGGTGACTCGGTGTTGATGGAACAGCGAAATTTGTCCTCCATGATGCACGGTTCGAGCACTTCTTGGTTTGAATAGATTTTCCTCATCGATACGGTACTGGTGGCACGATGGTTCAGCCAGGGGAGCTCCAGTGCAACGGGGATGACCAAGTGCGAGTTTGCATGGATCTTTGCCGCTCGCAACAACCACAACTTTTCGCCAGACATAAAAGTACCTTTTCTTTGCTCCTTGCAACGACATTCATACTTTTACAGATTTTGAATTTGATATGATAGATCTGAGATTTCATAAAAATATAATTATTTTTAAAAAAAATCAAAACATGCAATGTTAACAAAAATGTTTCTCGTGTCATTTTTTCCTTTCAAAAAGGAGCACACATCATAGCATTAACTGTAACCACCTTTGGTAGTACAGTAGGGTAGTAAAGGGAGGAACGGGCGAAAATGCCTAGTGTAGGACGGTCTACATGTAGCCCATTTTCAAAATACTACTTTCCACAATGCAAAAAAAGTTGATTTTTATATACATAAATATGTATATAACACACTCAAGAAATTTTTCGTAACAATATACGATCATACGTGGTGTAGACAGAGACAAATATGCACATGAAAATGGGCCAGTTTTCTTTGTTCGTCCAGATTGTTTTTGTGTAGCTGGCAAATCACAATATTTTTGAACAAAAACTTATAGATTCATCGCGAATATGCATGAGTTTTCACAAGCTTTTTTATTTTTTATTTAATTTAGAAATGTCATTTTGGATTATTTTTTCATGAAATAAAGGGGTACATATAGCCGGTCCTACACAACTTCCCACTCGAAAGGGGGGCAATGACTCCATCCAACTTGGTCCAAATTTCTGGCTCTCAAATTCATAGACAGGAGATGCCATTGCAATTGAAGTTTATTTAGATTCATGAATTTATTCTTGATTTGGGTCAAATCTAGATAGGGCTCCTTTGTGCTGATGGAAGAATTTTGGGGGACTTTTAGTCCCTATATGATTCTTTTTCTTCTTTAGACTATTTGGGTCAAAGGAATGAAACATCCAAATTCCTATGGGTGGTTTCGCCACCGAAATTTCATAATATTTGTAACAAAATTTTACACCTTTTGGATAACGTCCATTGCATCCATGACAACTGTGAGACACCCTCAGATACTATAGAAAACTTATGTATTTTCAAGTAATACAACCAAACAATCCATATCACAAAATTGCTTATTTATTATGTTTGAGGTGCTTTATAGTACTTTCGCTGAATCTTTATAATATCTGATTGTTTCGTAAAAAAGATGTTTCTTAATTATTTTTTCCAGATTTTGTCGGAATTCGACATGACAAACCATCATATCAATCTATTCCTATATTCATGTTCACTCCTTGTCCGTTTCCAGAGGCCTCTAAAATTTATTCATGCACATGGACGGAGCTAGCTCTGCCTCAGAGGTAGTGCCACAAAGGGGTCGATTGACCCACTAAAATTAGAATATTCTTCACTAAATTAGTGAAAATTACTATTCATTTAGCAGATACTCTTTCCACCTTTTGTTTTTGCGGGGGACCCACCCTATATTGATCGTCGCTCAAGTGGTTCTATCTAGCCAAGGGAGTATATAATCCAATGAAGAATTATTGATGACACCGTATGCCTCTTTACCTGGCCTCGTTCTTGCTAATGTAGTACACTCTTTCGCGCGCATGTGGCGTTGCGGTGCAGATGCACTCCTCCGTTCCAAAATACATCATGTGTTACTCCCTCCGCCCGAAAAAGGTTATCCCTCAAATGGTTGTGCTAGATACATTCATTTGAGGGACAAGCTTGGGACAAATTTTTTTGGGACGGAGGAAGTATTTCTTGTTAAAACAATAGGCAAAGTATTTTGGAAACGGAGCAGTAATTCAATAAAAGAACCCGAAGGTGATCCGCAGTTAAATTCCAGGTGATACATACTGCGGCACTAGCATATGTAGCCCGGCAGTTAGAACGCCTACTTGTGCAAAAAAAGGCAGTCGTACGAACCAGTTCAACTTGGCTCTAGACTAGACTTAGAATGTAGGCGGGTGCGGTCCCGTCCGTTGCCCTCTCCCATCAGATTATTCGATCCGTTGTTGGACGGTAACAGCGGGTCAATTTTAGCCAGCGCAACCAGCCGTGGCTTCTTGAGCGGCCCGCGGCGCGCGCTGCCTCGCGACAACGGGAGGTCCAGTTCAATATGGAATCCGCCATCCACCAACGACGACCAGCCGGGCAAAGCAGCCGCAGCAGCATCCCTACCTACCCCTTCGCCCCGGTCATTCCCGCGGCGTTGAGCCACGGGCATCTGCAAGAGAGGTGGATTGCCAGCCTCTTCGTAGTCGCAGTAGATCTGGCGGCGGCAGTGCGAGCTCCTTCCCCTTTTTGCACCATGCCGCCGCCCCGGGCCAATGCAGCGCTGGCGCCGGTCTCTTCGGCTCAGCCATCGAAGCCGCCGGTCCTCTCCTTCGGCTCAAACCTAGCAGGGATTTAATACCCGTCGACGCCGTCCTTTGCAGACCCCTCTTATGGAGGTATTTTTACTTCCATACGAGAGTTTTCTTCTCTACGTCCGATGCAAGGGGAGGGGAGCTCCAGGACGCCGGTGTCATCTTTGAGTTGGCGCAGGACGAGGTGCACGACCGCGACCCTTGGAATGGCCGGGTCATCTTCATCGACGGCGCCAGCACCCCTCTTCCCGCCGGGTTTTTCACCACGGC
This sequence comes from Triticum dicoccoides, assembly GCF_002162155.2. Taxonomy (NCBI): domain Eukaryota; kingdom Viridiplantae; phylum Streptophyta; class Magnoliopsida; order Poales; family Poaceae; genus Triticum; species Triticum dicoccoides. The sequence continues at coordinate 679,292,372 of NC_041382.1, forward strand.
CGGCATACGCTACACCAGCAACCCCCACTCTAAGCTCTCAAATCTCCCTTTGCTTCATACTTAGGGTTCTTAGGGTAGTTCTAAGTGTGTTAGATTAGATTGTGGACAGTACATTCGACCGGATTCGATTCGATTCGATTCGATTCGACCGAATTCGATCAAAATTCACTGTTTTAGGGATGAACCAGAGTGCGTGTGTACTTTGTTCATCCCACATGGCTAGATTGTTCATAATGCAGTGTTAGTTTGCATTGTTTTAGTGCCACATTGTTACTTGTACTGCCAAATTGTTAGTTTGTAGTGGCACATTATTACTTTGTACTGCCACATTGTTGCTTCTTAATGTTATTACTAGTGTATATGCTACTGTTCGAGAGGGTCGATTTGGAGCCCAGGCTCAGCTGAGCCCGATATCATGCTCGTCCAAATCTGTCTCGGGATGCAAACAATTCCAACTGGCCTGTCAGAGTCGCGCGGTGGTAAGTCTAGAATACGCGGAAATACAGTAGGGAATAGTGGCGTACGGCGCTAGCGGGAGACGTGCGTTAGGCGGACGGCGGCAGCACGCCGGCTGGGCCGTGGACCAGGACGTCATTTTTCCTGTCTGGGCCTCGGATCAGATAATGGGTCCAGCGTTAGAAGCTGACGGCTTAGACGTTTGTCGGGCTGGTGGGCTCCACCGATTGAGTGGACCCCACACCCGCCCCCCTCCCCCCCCCATCCCCATCCGCCCGTGCGCGTGAGAAGAAAAAAAATGATTTCCCCCGTTGCATTTGCCTCGCTCAATCTGGAACCCTCGCGCCGCCTCCGCACAAACCAGAGCGAGTGGATCAGTGGAGAAGACAACCTCGTGCACACCGGGCTGCCCGCACTCACCGGAGATCCTTCTCATGGACGCTGCGGGCATGTAATTCTTGCTGGATGCAGTTGACAGGTTAGTATCGAATCAGATCTACGGTTTTTGCCCCATTATCTTTTCCTGGCACTTGCAAACATCTAAACGAAGGCATCCCCTTTCCATGGATATTTGCACTGCATGTCGCGTAGATTCCAAGTGAGAGAGGAATTCGCTGACAACCTAGAGCAGCCGGATCCCGTTCCAGTTCATTACCTGCTGGAGAGAGAAAGTCAGATAGGATATGTGGGTGGAGCAGATTCAGATGGTGAGTCTGCTCTGGCTGAAAAAATTGGGGGAGATGTAGATGGTGTTGCGGCAGTAGGATCTCGCCGGAAAAATGTTGTCTCACCTACGAGGTCGGCGCAGTCGACGGACAGGGTGAACCCAGAGGCACCTAGATGGACAAAACGGTATGAGACAAATATCAATTTGTTTCTAGTTTCACTAGTTGGTAGATGTTACGCATGGCGGAAAAATTCAGTTAGTTAATATAGACGAAAACTCTGCTGGGAATAGTTGGATTCCTGATATGGTGGGTGAATTTTCGGTGTGTAATTACAGACTATAAAGTACAACTTCTGAATAATGAGTAATTTTACGAATTGCAGGCTTAGTCTTGGCAGTGCGCCGCCGAACAGGGTAGCATGCCCATCCCGGATGAGTGCCCTGGAGCTTTCGATGCGCAAGTATCCTGAGCAGCCTGACAAAAGTGTTGTTCGACCAAAGCTAGGCCTTAGCTTCGACTCTTTAGGCGAGGCATATGACTTCTACAATCTATACTCGTGGGAGATAGGGTTTGGAATAAGATATGGGAGGAGCCGCCTAAATGCTGAAAGAACAAAGTGCATGCAGGAAATTGTGTGTGGCTGCTCGGTATGGCAGAAATATTAATTTCTGAACTCATATACTGTGCACTAATCAGCTGTTTCTGAATTGACAAACGTTTGTTTGATCTTGATGATATCGCAGGGAAACCAGAGGCTGAGAACAGCAGTTCATGTAGATGTGAATGCCCAGCGCTGATCAGGCTTCTTCGTGCATCAGATAACAACTGGTACATTACTGAACACCGCGAGAGCCACAACCACTTGATGTCACTAACAATGGGACAGAAGGTGCACTGGCCATCGCATAAACACATAGATGTGTACATAAAGGACTTGATAAGGCAGCTTAGGGAAAATAATGTGAATCTGGGAAAGGTCTACAGTATAATTGGAAGCTTCTTCGGCTCGGTTGAAAAGGTGCCCTTCACGAAAAGGACTCTTAGGAATATCTGTGGGAAAATTAGCCGCGAGCAGGCCGATGATGATGTGTGGAAGACATTGGAAGCGTTTGCAGACATCCGTACAAGTGACCCTGGGTTCACATATGTGGTGCTAGCAGACAAATCCAGCAAGGTGAAAAATTTGATGTGGGCTAATGGGAGCAGCCGAATGCAGTACAAGTTCTTTGGCGATGTGGTGACATCTGACACGACATACAAGACGAACCTGTACGACATGCCATTTGGTATTTTTGTTGGAGTTAACAATCATTACCAAAGTATAATATTTGCAGGGGTCTTAATGCGAGATGAGCAAGAAGATAGCTTCGAGTGGGTATTTGCTGAATTTGTACGTCTGATGGGTGGACCGGCACCACGAACCATATTGACGGGTCAGCTTCTTGTAAATGCATGGTGCATGTATTGGGAGCATGAAAATTTTATTTCTTGCCGACACTAAATGCTAGTATGTGTCATTATAAATGCAGACCAGTGCAGAGCCATGGAATTAGTGATAAGTAAGGCGTATCCAGGGACAGTACACAGGTGGTGCAAATGGCATCTCCTAAAGAAGGTGAAAGAAACATTGGGGCCACTTTACACGAAGAAGAGTGATTTCCAAGTAGAATTCCACAAGGTTGTCAACCACATGTTGACTGAAGAAGAGTTTGAAGCCGCTTGGAGCCAGCTGCTGGATAAGTACAACCTGAGGAGTCATGCATACATGACTCAGATATATGAAACTAGGAGAAAATGGGCGAAGCCTTACTTCAGGGGCGTGTTTTGTGCAAAGATGACGAGCACGCAACGGAGTGAGAGCGCAAACCACCTACTGAAAACTTATATGCCGCCAGCAAGCCCGATGCATGTTTTTGTGAGGCAGTACACGAGGTTGCAGTTTGACCGTGAAGGAGACGAGAGCTACGAAGAGAAGCGGACCATGATTGTAAGTGTTTTTACTTCCCCGGGCCTCTAATTTCTTTATTGTACAGTAACTAGTCTGAAGGATTTGATATGTGTTATTTGTTGCCAAATTATAGGGAGGTGCTGTGAGACGAACAAACCTAGCCATAGAACGTCACGCAAGCAAGATATACACCAGGAGTATGTTTGAGGAATTTGGACGCCTCCTAGTGGAAGGAACAACATACAATGTAACTGAAGTTGAAAAGCTACGGAAATACAGGACCACCCACAACAATGCAGAAAAAAGGGAGAAGTGGAGCAGAGTTGAGTATGAGGTTACAATAAATGAAGAAAAATCTATATTTACATGTGAATGTGGCCAGTTCGAGCACACAGGGATGCTATGTTGCCACACATTGAGGGTGAGCGATAATCCCGCTTTCTCAATTCATGTACAAACAGAAGTTGCAAAGAGGTGTGTAACAAATTCTGAAACTTTTGCTTATTTGCACAGGTGATGGAGATCCTGCATCTTGATGAGATACCGAAGCACCACATTGTTAAGCGATGGACAAGAGACGCAAGGGATATATTGCCAGAGCATTTGGTCCAGTACCAAAAGGACAACTCAGTGAACTTATCATTCACATGTAGGCATGCAACACTGTACTTGAGAGCCATGGAGGTCGTCCGGATGGGTGATGCAAGTGCTGCATGTTATGAGCATATGCATGCAGGGCTTGGAGCTCTCCTGGTGAGTGGGGCACCGTTGGCCGCGAGTAGGGATGGTCTGGCATTTGAGGATAGATCGGTCGAAAGAGCTGAAGCAAGGAGCAATGGGAATGTGCAGAATGCAACTGATATGGGTTTTTCACAGCAGTGTCACAGTGCTGGGCACTCTGGCAGTGTCAATGGCCTCCACGGCCTCGAAGCCCAGAGAAGCAAAGAGGCGCAGGTAGGCCGACGAACAGCAGAGACAAAGCCCCATACGAAGGTTTAAGCAAACGAAACAGGTTTTGCAGTATTTGTCGGCGTGAAGGGCACAAAAGGACGACATGTCCGGAGAGGGGGGACGCACCGAAGAAGCCGAGGAAGCCAGCAAAATGCAAGAACTGTGGAATAGAACGTCATCGACGAAACATGTGCAAGTGGCCACTCGGATTAGCAGAGCAGTGACACTCCCAATATGAAGCAGGGGAATCCCCGCTGTGGTATGAAACATCATTTCTACAGGGTTTTGAGCCAGGCTTGGGGTTGGGTTGGGGGCTCTGGTGCATTTGTTTGAAATGATGTAATCTGAGGGCCTGAGAAACCATGTAAAATGAAAACCTGTGGTCAAATTAGTTCAGTGCGTGGGCACGCTGATAAACAGATGTACGAAACATGCACTCTGGTTTTCCCACTTTACAGTATCTTGTTTGTATTTGAAAATTGGTCCTTGTTTTTTGCACTTACAAATATGTTGTTCGTGTGTGAAAATTGGCTAGTTCTATGTGGGAAGAAACCGTGATTTAATCATAAGACTGAATCTCTTTGTTCACAAATGGATGCTTGCTGATTTTTGGCAGCATGGATGAACCTGCGATGCGCTAGGACACACGTCCTCCATGCAACAAAGAAAGGCACATGGAGGTAGGGGTTGTGTGCGCCATTCTCGTTTCAAATCCCTGTGAACAACAGGAAAGTGAATTAATGTGTAATGTGCTACGGCTGTCAACAAGTGCAATATAAAGATATGGTAGGCAGGCCGCCAAGCGTGCGACCCCTCTCCCCACACTCCCTTTGTTCAAAAAAGTTTGAAAAAGCAGGTCAGGCACGAATGGCGCGTTCGTCTCTTCGCTCTGGGATGAGCGGCACAACTTGCAGCGCTGCAAAGCTTGGCGAGATCTGCACTTCCGGCCAGTAGGTTTGTGTTGACTGCCAACGCTCGCAACCCATTAGTTCCTTGCATCAATTTGTTGATAAGATTTGAACGATTTCACGATCACTGAAAACCCAAAATGCTACTAGCAGTCATCTGTCGCCGCAAGTGTGGGATCAGTGTGTAGCGCGTGGAGTACGATGCAAAATCCGGCGATGGCTGAAGGCGGAGGCATTGAGGTCAGTCTCGGAGTTCTTTTACCTATTAGTGTGAATCTTGGTTCCATATCTAACAGCTCGCCCGAACTTTCATCTTCCATTCTCTTCAGGGCGAGGTGATCCAGGAAGGTTTTGGCCGCCTCGGAAGTCTGAAGCGGGACATAGACGACAAGCCGTATGAAGAAGAAGGTAAGGAGGGGTATGGAGATTACGATCCAGCTATTTCTGCTGCACAGGAGGGCAACTCCAGCGGATCTGTTGTGGACAAGAAGGCTGGTGTGATGGAGTCGGGGGCGGAAAGTGGCGCAGATGATGGTGAGGGGGATGAAGAAGAAGTGGTGAGCAGGCCATCGAAACGCCAACGAACCGAATATTAGTTCAGTAAGATGAAATCCGTGTCCGATGTATATGATGCTAGATGATCTGTATGAACCCTTCTCGTTCATCAGATTGTTATGAGAGCTCGGTAGTGAACGAACGGATTTGCATGCAGAATTGGATCTGTTGTTCCGTGTCAATCATGCAAAAACATTTGTTTAGAGGTTAGTGAATCTTAAGCCGTTTATTAGAAGTAATGTGTGTGTCATTTCCCTGCTCTACCATTAGACAGAACTGATTATCATTGAGTACTACATTATAATATTAAACGTTGGAGATTAGGGCATGAGTGTGCTGACGGTGGGGGCGCATGCGTACATTAAAAATGGGTAGGTGGGCTGGTGGGTGTTCTCATGCATGCCGCGGCAAGATGGAGACGCGTGGCGGGGTGCTGAGTATTATTCCTTCATGTGGGCACACCACAGATTGTACATCATCACTGTTCCGACCAAGAGAAAGTGATCCGGTTTTGCTGTACGGTACGGCTAGTTGGTGTTTCTGCTTGTGGTCACGACGAATTTATATGCCCCCTGAAGAAAACGACTTCTCTGTGCGTGAGGGATCATATGGGCCGCGTCAATATTTCGCAGAAAAACAAAAAAAAAGTGGACAGCTGCTCTCAGTGACATGGTATACCTGGGAGACGACACACTTTGATCGAGTGGCACATTGAGTCGCGAGTACTTCAGTTGCGTTCACAAAAAAATAGTGTGAGCAAGAGATACCGCGTGGCGGATGATTTGGTCGGCAATAATACACCGGCCCCTAGATCTCCAATTTAGGAGGAGAAATAATTTGCTCTGTATGCGCGGTCAAGTGGGCGATAAAGTTGACAAGACAACTCAGTAGGACACAGTGCGGGAGGGACAGCTCGGTGCCTCTTTTAGCAAAAAAAATGCGTCCCTCCCCGAGGGGGGTGTAGTACTTCTTCTCCACCCGTGCAGTACCTCATCACACTTCATCCTCATTCACTATTCTCCTTTCTCCCTCTCCCCCACCACACACCGCACAGTATACTGCTCACTACGGCCCATAGGTGCAGAAGGTGGAAGACGCCGGCTACTGCTCCGGAGACGGATTCGGCATTGGAGAAGGTGAGCTTCCCTGATTCGAGAAGAGAAGCATGCCCTAGCCTACTCGCTTGTCTGCTTTTTCCCGTTTTGTAAAGCTTTGTTGTGGTTGGTGACTTTTCCTTTGTTGCTTCCCATGATTGGTGTCTGTAGGTCTGTCGTCATGGAGCCACCGGATCCATCAAAGAAAAGGAATCTGCCATGTGAGGAGGGCGGCAAGCAGGGGAACACCAAAAAGCCGAGGTGTGTCCGTCGTGGGGGAGAAAGTACGGATGGAGATGCAGCTCAGCTGGTTTGCGGTGGTGCTAGCAACCAAAACACCGATGTCGACAGATCCAATGCCTCGGTAAGCACATGCGCTAAAATAAATAAATGAGCCCTAGTTTGGACTTTGGACTGGCTGAGTCTTTTGATACTGTTCTGTGCTATCATTGGTGGGCGCAAAAAATCCTAACTCAGGCATTCGGGTGACTAAAAAATCGCAGGTTGGTGAGGAGGAGGGAGGAGAAGCACGGCCTCGTAGTGGTCAAAAAAGGAAACGGGTGTTGGTGGACCAGAACAGCTGCATGGGGGCAAGGGGGCGTAGATCTAGTAGGACACTAGTTCTTGTTAATAGATCTGCGCTCTCGCAGATTGAAAATCTACCGATCGTTCCACACAGTTTCCCATCAGAGTCGACCCTCCTCTGTGGTAGGGTAGTTAAATGTACTTGGAGTTGTCATCAGATCCTCAAGCTTGGGATGCTGTACTATCTGCTAGTTCATAGGACTGGGATGGCTAGTCTGTTGACCGCTGCATGGGATGGAGAGGCTGATAGGAGGTTCTACGCTTGGCTGCTGAGTAGGTTTAGGTGACAAGACATGAGATTCACCTTTCCTGATGGGCAGTTTAGATTTTTTACCCCGGGTTCCATAGTCTGGACTCTGGGACTTAGAAATTCTGGGTGCCGTGTGAGTATGCTTAAGCTGTCGCCCAAGATAAGGAAAGAGTACGGTGAAACTATTAGGTGTACCATAGGAATAGAGTCCAGGAGGCATGCCAGGGATGGAGGGTTAAGCATTCGTGCTGTTAATGAAGCTATTACTATGATGAAGTCGTTAAATCTTGACAGCAGGCAGACCAGGGCCTTTGAGATGGCATTTTCCCTGCTGGCTGCTGGTACATATGTCGGCCCTAAGCAATCGTACACTTCAATACCATGGGAAATGTTGGCATGTGTCCTTGATGAGAATGGCACTGGTGAGTACGACCTAGCAGAGTGGGTGTTTCTAATTATCAGAGCAGCTGCTAAGAAACTTCAGGAAGATTTGGATGCTGGCGTCAGGTCGCTCATAGTTGGAGGCTGCCACTTGGCTCTTATTGTGAGTACACCGTACACATTTGTGTTAGAACTCGATACAAACACAGAAAAGAAAATATTAGTAACCCAGAAAGTTGGGAAAAAAACTATTATGCTAACTGTTCGAGTAAATGTGATGCAGCCATGGTTCTTCAACTGGATCGACTTTGGACATCACAGTGTTGAACCCCATACACTCCCGCGCATCAGTGTTTACACAACCCAGATATGTAGGAGGTTGAACTACCTGACAAGGGAGTATCCAAATATATTCAGAGTAAGTTGATCATCTTCCCAATTCCCATTGATCATCCATATGACTCTTGAGTTTTGCCATCATTCCTACACCCCGTATAGTCATAAAACTGATGTCCCTTATGATCGGGCGATATGTTTTGCAGACAAGGCCATCAGATTATTTCATTACGTTGGACGAGATATGGCATGATGTAGTTGGTGGGCCTGGAGGCATCCTACATCCAGCAGGTAATTATGGAAAAAGCATCATACATGTAGCAAGTGTGCAGTAAAGTTAAAAAATGTTACTTTGGTAAGACAGTACAATGTGCTAACCAATGTAGTTGAAATGTTTGGTGTGCCAAAAGCAGCGCAAATGGAAGCACTCACAGCTGCTCAGGGCCTGCTGGCAGCTAGTGCATGCCACTTCTCCTATGGGAGAAGGTAGCGATGAGGGGCACAATGATAAAGAACAAAACACCCTAGTGCACCGGGCGGCTAAAAAAGGAAAAGGCATCATGGATGAAATACCAGATTCGTCTGGCAGTGATAGCGAAGATGAACCAGTAGATCCAAGTGTACGCCTTGCACAGGTTCTGGACAGGGCTGAGAGAAGAGGTTTCTAGTCTGAACATTTGGTTTGTAGACATAAATCCCACATCTATGTTGTTAAAAACTGAATTCCATTATTTAATAAAATACAGGGCGGCCAATTGAAGCACCCGCAGCCCCTGCGAGGATTAGGATTTCGACTGATGTTGTCGTTCCACATGTGACAGGCATGTGTCGTATGACATTTGCATTTTCATTTGCGCCATCCAATTCTGGGGGGTGGATCTAGTGTTTAAACGAATTCACGGGTGATGTAGTGCGTGCATCTAACGTTAAACAACTTTTGCAGGGCCACGCAGCTTCAACAGGCTTAGGAGAAGACTCATACTTAAAGGCAATGACGAGGGGGGCACTGGGACAAGCAACCCCTTCGCACGACTACGAACAGCAGGAAGGGCGACGTGGATGCGCAGCAAAGGTGAACATTTGAGAGCAGAACTTGATGAAATTGAGGCACAAGCAAGAGCTGACCTGGAGTGTAAGTTGGAAAAAAATCTTAAAGTATTAGGTAACTTCCGTACATTTGCCGAACAACTGACGTCCGGACTGGGAACTCGTTTGTGATGCAGATGGTAGGGATCATGGGATATTGAGGAACAGGAATGCACCAGCTCTTGGAGCTGGCATTGCGGGCTCGGATGACAACGAGAGAGAGGAGCGTGTTCGCAGCTTAGCAGCGGCTGCCCTTGCTGTGGTAGAACAAGCCATGCAAAATCCTGAACTGTTTGGAGGTACACATCGTCTAACAGAATAACTCGCTGGGACAATTTCTCGTGTGCAAACTACTGATGAGCAAATTTATACGGCGTGCAGACATATTCGACCAGGCACCTGCGATGATAGCAAAACTAAGAGTTGAGAACTCCAGTGGAGGTATTTATGTGAACACCTAAGTGAATGAAATGCTGCTATATTGCAGCATGGTTGTTGTGTTGTCAAAACTAAGAAGTTGCGCCATGGTCTAAAAAATATTATGTTTTTTAAAACTACAGCTCCAGCGCCTCTGGAAGTGGAAAATGGACCTGGTGCAGCTCATGGAAATTCTGGTAAGGGCGTCAACGGGGGTGGGCTAGAGAATGATATCCAAGATGCAGCACTAGACGGACAAACTCAGCAACTTGGTGATGGTTCAGGTGGTAGTGATGACTGGAGTACATCATCTGAAGATGTTTCGAGCTATAGCAGTGAACGAAGCGTTGCTACAGCGTCCAGTGTATCTGGTACCCAAATCCTCAGTGACAATGTATTTGCAGGGAACCTCGATTCTCTGTATAGAGAGGAAGGTAAATATTCTGTGATTGGTAACATTTGTTTTAATTTCTGATTTGGTAGGCGATTTGTTTCAACAAACCAGATAAACTCACTAATGTGGTCACATCTAACATAGTTCTTATGTTCAGTTATAGGGGATGAATTTCTGGACGTGGCCTCAAAAGTGTCGGTTGACTACAACGGAGAAGATGATGACGAAATAGGTGTGAGATCAATTTTTATATGCCCCCAGTTAGTTAGATGGGTACAAACTAAATTCTGATTTTTTCTTGGTTGCACTGAATGTTTGTTCCCAGGCTTGGATGCTGATTTCTTAAAAGTGGCTACACAAGTGCCAACGGATTACACAAATGAGCAAACTACAGGAACTGTGGGGAAAAGTTTAGTTGACATGGATAACATTAATGCTTTACTTTCCACAATAAACACATGCATTCGTTGGATTGCATGGATACGAGGTGTGTCTTAGATAACTGGAACATATGAAGAACGTCAAATACCACATTGGAAAAATATAACTAGTCTCTAACCTAATTTATTTGTTTGTTGTCTGGCCAAAGCGATGATGGTCGTGCGGAGCGGGCGTCCAGGAGACGATGATGACGAGGACCCACCTTGCAACGGTCCCATCTTGTTGGGCTGGCATGGTGAAGAACAAGTGGAGACAGGGGGATCTGCCAGAGAAGAGGCTCTATTACGTAGACAACAGCAGTCCCGACCTCGGGCCCTGGATGTGCAGAGAAACTGCCGACCTGGTCCGTCCTTCCGCCGCGACAACGAAGGTACTTGCTAGAAGCAGATTGGTGCTGATTTGTTTGGAGTAAAATATTCTATCCTCTGTTTATGTTCCAGCACTCATAAAATCTGATATTGGTTGCAGATGGTGGGGACGGTCAAGCTCCAACCAGGCCGATAACACCCGTTTCAGGGACATCACCGACTATATTCCTGCAAGCAGTTATAAATTACCTGAAAAAATGCGGTATCAAACACACGGTAACCAACAATGGGAGAAGCCAAGCTGTGGCTAATGAAGGGTGCAAAGCAAACAACAATGGTATATGCAAGAGGGATTGGGGTGAAAAGTATCCACCATCAATTGGATTAATCCATAAAGAACCGCCTCATTGTGCAGTTTCGAGGTTCATTACAAACATGCTTGCTTGCGATGATACTGTTTTAAAAAGTGAGTACATTGGACCTGGTACAAACAATGTGAAAACTCCATATATAAATGAGAATTTAACTAGGTTCGGGTGGAACAAAACTGCACAACTAACTGTTGTTTCTTGCAGGAAATGGGTCAATCATTACAAACTGATATTGGCAGTTGCGTCTGGTCAGGACATAAAGGATGAGCTTATTCCTGCTGCGGATTTATCATCAAGTGTGATGAGGTGCATCCAGAGAGCATTACAACAGAAAGACGATGCTATGTACTGCGGATGGCTAGATAGGTTCAGGGGGATTTTTGATCCAAAATTTGTTGTGAGTGCCCCACTATGCTAAGCTCAAGATCTAAAGTTATGACATTCTCCTGTAATGCCTTGCTTACGTAATTTCATCATTTGACCGTTTGCATCACAGGAGGAAGTCTGCCGAGACGATGGTGAAACTGACTAGGACTACATCGACACAATGATGAACTCGGAATCGATTGGATAGAAGATAGAATGGTTGAAGAAGGTAAGTGATGCAAACCGAAAAAATTAAGCAAATTCTCCAAGAAAAAAAACCCCATGTAACTAACTTTGAAGAACTGTGGTTGCATTTTGACAAAATTAAACTTTCAGTTCTGGTTCCCCGTGGATTTTATGGACTGCTGGTCAATGTATCTTATGGATAAGGACACAAAGGTGATGATGGTGCTTGACCCAACCGAGACAGATGAGATGGACGAGATGCAGATGAAACATGAGGACCACGCTAAGAAGTTCCAGCTTAGGTTCTGCTCTCTGATGAACAACTACTTCGGCAATGGGATTGTTGATCCCAATGGATGGAAAATTGTACATCCGCTGGTGGTGCAACATGAGCCGTGCAGCAGGTTAGGTCGTCTGAACTACAAGAACTTTCTAAAATATGGATGTTTGGCTATTAGCGCTGAAAGGATCTTATGAATTTCTGCTTGGTTTCAGGGAGGACAGTGGAATTTACATAACACACTACTTCACCAACTTCACTGGGTTGTACCTCCGATCTACGCTGAACCAGGTTTGTTTGCATAGGTCCTGTTTGTTGCTCAGTTACAAAAAAGTTCGAACTGATGCTATGGTCCCCCTTGATTTGGTGTCCCAACTGATATTTTTGCGAAAGCAGGAACATATTGACCAGAAGCGCAAGAAGCTGGCATACGAAATAGTGAGCATGAAAGGTAACAAAGGGGACATACCAGATTTCCTCTTTGACGTGATCATCGATTAACGAAGTTGCCTTCGGCTGTGCAAGACCTTTTGGTACTCGTGTTGTGCTCCTACGACTGTTCCGACAGTAGGGTAGCATGACGTTTTGGTTGACGTATGACGCGGTAGCGAAGACTGCCTGCAGAAAGGGGATTACTGTAATATCAGATCTTCTCAAGAGATAGACCTATAGTAGTAGACCCTGGTTATTATATCGTATAATTTGAGACTATCTGAATTTGATGGTCAGACCATGCAGCATGTACTTTGTGGAAAATGCTATGCATTAGTTTCTAAATGCCATGGACCAACTAAGTAGGTAGTACTACGTTTGTTTTGGGATGAGAAGGGATGACTACTGATGAATGGGAAATGAAGAAGAAACTTGGTGACCAAAAAATGAGGGAACAAAATGAATGGGGGTGTGAGGCTATAAGGGAAAAAATGTGTGTTAAACATAGGAGAAAGACACTATGGAATATAAAAAAATGGACACCCTTTGTATGTAAGGTTAGCCATTGCATATATGTGTAATTTGTGAGCAACAGAAAAGAAAAAAGTGAAAAGAATTACTAAGGATGAAAAAATGGTAGAACTAACTTCATGAACGTTTAGGAAAACCAGTAATTTGGAGGCAGAAAAAAGCAATGATATAAAAAAAGGCCCAACGGAAAAACATCAAATGATATTTGTTCATAGTTGATAGGTGATGCGCCTTAAATTTAGAGGTTCCAAAATGTTTTGGGCATATAAAAGTACACGGCTAATTTAAAAATAAAGCCCTCGCACACAGCTCCGGGTTCTTCACAAGTAGTCGTACTAGGATAAAACATTTGATGGATACATGACAGAAATGAAAAATGGTGGCCAGTGGTGTCTGCCAAAGACATGAAACGAAATTCAGTCTCACAGGCAATCACTTATCCTCTAGGTGGCCTACTTTTTTCCATTTAAATGGACTAGATGGAATCAAGCCATGAGTCGTTGGGTGCTAGTACCGTCCAAAATGCATCATGCACCAACTTCGACGAGTTCCCCCGTAGTTTGAGGCACTCATGCAGTGCTTGCCTTTTGGTTTTGTCGGCATTGTACTGCATGGTGGATGACGAAGTTAGGGACAGGTGAAAAAATATGGGAATAAAAAAGGAGGAACTCACGGGGATGAGTTGTTTATAGAAGATTGATGAAGTTATATTCACCTTCGTGAGCGGAATCTTCAACTTAGAGCCATCATAGTGCCTGATGGCATGAAGCACGCAACCCCCGGTTTCGTCTCTTTTTATTTTTCATGCACATGAAGATGAAAAAAAGTGCGAGAGAATTAGTTCACTTGCGGAAATCCAAGGTGGTAAACTTAAGTTTGAATTGATTTCTGTGCAATTCGGCATTTTAGTATCATACCTGGTAAATGATTCTTCCGCAACAACCGGATACTTGGTCACCCACTGACTACCTTGGGTAGGCCATCCAACATAATACTCATTGAGACACTCAAATAAAGCATGATGCAGCTTCCAGACAATCATCTCAAGCTTGCCTTTTTTTGCTTCACTTGGACCATCACCTCTGATTAGGGGGTCAAGGACATGGAGTTTCCTGGACATCATGTCCCACATAAGAACTATCCAACCTTCCTCGAGTGGAACTGGTAAAAAGAACTGCAGATGGGAAGAAGTCGAACCAAAAATAACATAAATTAGAGAAAGGTAAATGTACCCGGCCAAAAAAATAACATAAGCACATTAACATGAGAAAACAGTGGCAAAGTGTGAGAGAGCACACCATCTGAGATGATGTTATGTCGTATGGTATATCCTTCCCAGCGAGCTGCTCCTGGATTGATGTGTTGGTGACATACTCATGGTCCGCTAGCACAAGCGTCTTCATACATATATATGGGAGAAAACACAAAGGGTAGCAGAGTAAACAAAAGAAATGATGCATGTGTTTCAAAGAAGTCCAAACAGAGAAATTCATTAACTGTTATTACCACGAATTCAGGCTCCATGTTGTGCCTCCATTTCATGTATGGGCACTCTATATTGGATTCCTGGTCGGATTGAGTGTACCTTCTTATGATGATCGACACGAGTTCATGGTCAAGCGCTCGGCCCTCGAGTAGCTGCTGCCTCATAGCCATCCCATAGATACGAATTAGCCTTGGATTGTCATGTACAATGTAGTAGCTACATGGAAAAATAACAAAGTGGTTAAGCCATGACAGGAGCGGGGCTAAAAAACTAGGGACATGCTATTGTCCATTTAGTAATAAGAAGTGGCTCGTGTACATAAAAAAATAGCAACGAACTTGTTCAGCTCCTTGACAGACAGATTTGTGAAGTGTGCGGCAATATGGTCGGTCGTCGGTGGATGAGGAGGTGGTGGGACAACTCCCTTTGTCCATGGGTCAATTGCAAACCCATGCTAGAATATATACTTCCGTTTTTGAGGGGTGTTTCGACATTGACCAAAGACATTGACATTTGGGTTATTTGACAGGTCAGCATACTTTTGAGCAACTGATACTATAGTTGACTTGAAATAAGTAAGAATGTTGCAAGATGCCCCTGAGTTTGATTTCTTGGTACTAGATGTAGAGTCCTCGGCGCATAAGGCACGCTTCCGAGAAGCCCCTCCTAGCGGTGCCGTTGATGTACCTAACCAAGGATGGAAAACATTGTGTGTTACCATTTGTTTTCTGTGTAAGGTGAACAAAAAATAAATTTCAGAAAACGTGAGCTGAAAAGAAGCTTGTTGGACGAACTAACCTTCACAGTCAGATAAGTCAAGCCTTTGCCCTTTTATTTTCTGAGCAGCAGGTGTGGTGAATCGCACTGCCTTTGAATTCGTAGGAACTGCACAATTCAAGCGTGATAGGTAGGTCGTGCCATTTATGTGATTTTCATGTCTGGTTTATTTTGTTTGAGGAGAGAAGATGAAAGCGATAGTTCTACTACCTGACGCAGGACAATCTGTAAAACCACGTGCAGCACAACATACACACCGCCTAGTAGCCGAGGTGATGACTTGATCTGAAAATTTGTACATGTCCATTTGCAAAGCTGCACGAGCCTGAGACAACGCATGCTATATGGAGTTGCCAGCCTGTGTCAACTGCATTATCATCCTTGAATTCTGATGTTTTAGCATCATCGTTAACTCATCGGCTACCTGGCATCCATGCGGGGGAGGACAAAAAAAATGTTAGCATCTGATATGCAAGCAGAATGAACAATAAAATGGGTCATAAGAAAGAGAAAAAAAGACTTCACATACGAGATGCGGGTACTTCTCCCGTAAGTAGTGTGCAAATTCTAGTGGCCCAGGTGCAGCCTTGTTGGAGTGTGCGGCGCTGTCGTTGCATGCATGACTTGTATAGACATGAACAGGAGTTGTGGTGTTAACCATGGACACTGCAACCGGTGTCTTTGCACACCTATGCACCCTCTTGCTGGTTGATGATGACGGGGCATTCACTTGTACCTTAGAACGCATGTAACACACCGTTGACGCGTCTCTTAGCTGTCACACGAGAACGCAATGGAAACGCCCCAGAAAAATGAGGAAACATGTCAAAACAACCCAGGTTAGATAGAGGACGCTCAGAGACAGCATGATTTTATAAAAGATATGACAGTAAATCTACATAGAAATTACATTGGCATGTGAATACGACGTAGCTCCCTTGACGGGGTCAAGAGCCATGGTGAGCATTTTACGGAGTGAATCAGGGTCGAAATCGGCGATCCTTGGAAGCACATTATGCGGTTTATTGAAAATGCCAAGGTCAACGTTGTCAAGCACAAAAATCTGCGAAAATGATGAATTGGAAAACAACTCATTATATGGTAGCACTTAATTTATCTAAAGAGTCTGGCCTAAAATAGTTTTACCTGGAAGAATAAGTGACAACCAGTGAGATTAGTCGAAAGGCTGTTAGCCATCGTGTCCGTCTTCAGCTTTCTAACAGCACGAAGAAGATGCTGAAGGAGAAACTCACACCAATTGAACTAATCTATAGCTTCAATGTTCGCAATCGCCCCCCAATAATCAATAGTCGTGTAGTTGTGCTTCGTGGTTGGCACAAGGACATGTCCCATCACAAAAATGACAAACGCAATCTAGAAGCAATCCTTTTCCAGCTTACTGGAGTTGTCGTTGATGTCGCGCAACAAGAAATCTTCAGCTGCCCGCAGGCTATGAACCCCAGTCTTGTTCATCTGAAGTGTTGTCTTTATAAAATCGACAGCTTCTGGATTGATATTGGCATCCCTGCCTTTGACATTTCGATGGCCGCATGGGATGCCAAACACCTTGTAAACATCCTCCGGCCAGAACTTGAGCACCTTGTTCTCTCTAAGTTTAATCTCCCTACGGCTGACGCTAACCCTGCTCATTATCCAAGAGCTACATTTGAGGCTAAGCTTCTGCAAATCTGGCA
>NC_041382.1:679309488-679411668 GCF_002162155.2 Triticum dicoccoides
ACTCACTGAATGTCTGAATGACGCTAACTGCGTGCTTCACAGATATGTGTGAGGTCGGAGACGGTGGATCTCCTGGGCTTGTGCTAGAAGATGACGCATCTACTGCATTCAGAAGCACATGTTCGCCACCATCTAATGGTTCATTGCCAGAACCTTCGCCTTCTCCGCCGCAACTGGCAGAGTGCGAACTATGGTCATCCTAGCCGAAAAAAGCAGCCAAAAACAATGAAAAAATGAATCCTATTTTTAGATTTCACTGACTAGAACCATGACAAAAATGGGATTGAGTAATCAGATGCGACGAAATAAAACTAATGGGTGAGGAAGAAGTACCATGTGTCCGGCGCAGCTTGGATGGGAGAAGCCCCCTGACCGACGAGGAACAAGGAGCGGCGGAGAGGGGGAACTTTGCGTGGCAGTCGCCGGTGGCGGCGTCGGCAAAATATGATGTGGTATGCTAGAGGATGGGGGGTGTCACCCACGATCTAGGGCTCACACCCTTTTTGGTCTTCTGTCTATTTTGCCCCTAACCTGCATTTGAGTGGTAACGCAAAAATGGTGCGGTGCGGACGCGTGTGCCTTCACATTTGGGCCTATCTGTCCGTGGCTATGTCCGTAATGCCAACTTGGGTTGCAGGCGGACACGTGCAGCTCATCGTGTAGCTTTGACGAGCGGTGGATTACATTGCATTAGATTAACAACCTGTCGGTG
Source organism: Triticum dicoccoides (assembly GCF_002162155.2). Taxonomy (NCBI): domain Eukaryota; kingdom Viridiplantae; phylum Streptophyta; class Magnoliopsida; order Poales; family Poaceae; genus Triticum; species Triticum dicoccoides. Next base: position 679,310,201 of record NC_041382.1, read on the forward strand.
TGCGTAAAGTGCCCATCTGAGTGGGATTGTGATAATACCTTAAGAATAATTTAGCTGCAGCAGAGCATGAACAAAAAAAATCATGTACTGATGAATCCAACTAAAAACAACTTGCGTCAACAGACACAGCACAGAACAAACGAGGTCCATGCAAAGAATATAAGACAAATATGCAATAATCTTAAACGAGCTTCATTAAGTTCAGACACTCCATTACAGACTACAACACTTCAACTTGCATAACTACTAGATGTGGGTTTACATAGGGAAACAGGCTTAGCGGTAGAGGGAGCCACCCTTGATTAACCCCACGAAATCACCCTATCTTCTTAGTACGCATCACACGCATATATCTGGGACCCCATGCTAATCTAGTTTGCCGACACAACTACCACCATCAGGACCAGGACTGTGAGCAGGATGTTGGTCGCACCAAGGAGAACTGCGATGACAGCAAGGCTTTGAGTGCCCGTCGCAGATGCCGCTGCTGCCGCCTGAGGGGGATGCTGAATCTGATTATTTACCGCTGGTGGATCTTGCTGGACTTGAGGGTGGATCTGAGCCTGGGCTGGTTGATCGCCGGAACTAACTGCGCCGCTGCATTTGCTTGATGGATGCCGAACATCTGGCCTCCTGGATGCATCCCTGCTTGCTACTGAGCGGCGCCAATCTGCATCGGGCTCATCCTCCTCCAATAAGCACGCTGGAACTCAAAAAAACGGCACTGACGAGCCTGCCAACAAATAGATGGAACAAAAAAGAAGGAAAAAAAGGAATCCAGATGTCAGCTAAATCTGAAAAGAGTCCAATAAGCACGTACAGATAAGGGAGGCCAAATATTTTCGAGTGAGATCTACTTACATCATAGCGGGTGCACTTGTAGAAACGATTACTAGCCTGAGTGCCTGACCTCGCAACATTGGACTCGATCTCGTCGTCACACAGTGGACACTGCAAGAGCGGCAGAAGCCAGTCGGGTGGGATGGGGAGCGAGTTCGACGAGGAAGCAGACATGGCGTCGACGCCGGCGCTGGAGATGAGGATGGCTCAGGCCAGAGAGATTGATTTCTCTCGGGGTAGTGAATGAGTTCGATGGGTGGTTGGGAGTTGTGGGTCGACATTTATTGCGGGCTATCTGCCCGGTGGAGACCTCTAGATGGCCGACCGTCACGGCTCATGAGCACGGGATGGCTCTGATAACCAGCCGAGCCATCCGTTGGAGATCTGTCCCGCAACGGCGGATTAACGCTCCGTCGCATTTAATGCTTCGCTCCATGCCTTGCGAGGAAAACATATACGTACAGGAAATACATCGTAGAGCACTAATCTTCGCGCAAGCCATCGGTGCAGATTTCGGGAGCAGCTGGGCTCGGGCTCAGGAATGGATTTTCGCTACTGTTCTTGCTACTGTTGTTAGTTCTTAGTGCTTCTCTTGCTCTTGTTGCTAGGGTACGTGAGTGCATGTGGCATGCAAGTAGGACATAACATACCCGAATGCCAAAAATAGTAGGTGCAAGTAGGACAGGTGAGTGGTGGCTTGATCTAATCAGTGTTAGCATTAATAACTATAAGCACTGATCAGAGTGGCACTGATCATGTGTTAGTAGTGATCATTGCAAGTTGCGCTCAGTGAGCATATATGCTCTCCTACTTGTTAGCTTTGATCACATGTCATATGTTGCAAACTGATGTCCATCTTCCTGACAAGATAATGAAGACGGAGTGTGATAGAGCCGGCAGTGTTGCGTAGGTCGTTGCTGGCAGAGAGGGGCGGAGGACCTCATCCCCACCAACCGGTGGCTGAAGAGTGTGGTGCTCCCTGGCAGGGTGGACTACATGAGGATGCCGCTGAGCGCTGGCAGAAGGCCGAGGACTAGCCATGAGGAAGGTGCATGGGAACCTATCAGGTTCTACGTGCAGATCAGTGACCAGGAGGACATCGCCATGCTCATCATCCCGCGTAAATTCAGGCCAGTGATGAAGCAATGGCTGGTCAGCAGCCCTCCTTGCATTGTCAATCTCTCCGTCAACAAGTTGAAACACCCTCGATGCGGCTATATCTCCCACGTGTTGAAGCACGACTTAGAGGCATAACCGCATTGAAAGCAATGTCACAAGTGAGGTAATCTTTGCAAACAACCCATGCAATACAATAAGGGAAAAAGGTACATAGTTGGCTTACAATCGCCACTTCACACAATACATGAATAAAATATTACATTCATCCAGGTACACTCAAGGTCCGACTACGGAACCAAAATAAAAGAAGACTACCCCAAATGCTACACAGATCCCCGATCGTCCCAACTGAGCTCCACTACTGATCAACTGGAAACGGAACAACATAGCGAACACAATCTTCATCGAGCTCCTCCTTAAGCTTGGTTGTGTCACATGCACGGTTCAATGGCACCTGCAAGCTGGTTTTGGAAGTATCTGTGAGTCACGGGGACTCAGCAATCTCACACCCTCGCGATCAGGACTATTTAAGCTTATAGGTAGGGTTAAAGGTATGAGGTGGAGCTGCAGCAAGCGACTAGCATATTTGGTGGCTAACATACGCAAATGAGAGCGAGAAGAGAAGGCAAAAGCACGGTCGAACAAACTATGATCAAGAAGTGATCCTAGAACAACCTACGATCAAGCATTACTCCAACACCGTGTTCACTTCCCGGACTCCGCCGAGAAGAGACCATCACGGTTACACACGCGGTTGGTGCATTTTAATTAAGTTAAGTTTCATGTTTTCTACAACCGGACATTAACAAATTCCCATATGCCCATAACCGCGGGCACGGCTTTCGAAAGTTCAAATCCCTGCAAGGGTGTCCCAACTTAGCCCATCACAAGCCCTCACGGTCAACGAAGGATATTCCTTCTCCCAAGACAATCCGATCAGACTCGGAATCCCGGTTACAAGACATCCTCGACAATGGTAAAACAAGTCCAGCAAGACCGCCCGATGCACCGACATCCCGATAGGAGCTGCACATATCTCGTTCTCAGGGCACACCGGATAAGCAATCCATACAGCTAAAACCATCCCTCGAGTTTCCCCGAGGTGGCGCTGCAAGGGGCTCTAGTTTGGACAAACACTTAGACAAGCATTGGCCCGGGGGGGTTAAAATAAAGATGACCCTCGGGATGCACGACTCCCAAGGGAAAAAAGCTAGGTGGCGAATGCTAAAACCAAGGTTGGGCCTTGCTGGAGGAGTTTTATTCAAAGCAAACTGTCAAGGGGTTCTCATTATAACCCAACCGTGTAAGGAACGCAAAATCCGGGAACATAACACCGATATGACGGAAACTAGGGCAGCAAGACTGGAACAAAATACCAGGCATAAGGCCGAGCCTTCCACCCTTTACCAAGTATATAGATGCATTAATATAAATAAGAGATATTGTGATATCCCAACAAATATCCATGTTCCAACAAGGAACAAACTCCAATCTTCACCTGCAACTAACAACGCTATAAGAGGGGCTGAGCAAAGCGGTAACATAGCCAAACAACGGTTTGCTAGGACAAGGTGGGTTAGAGGCTTGGCTTAACAATATGGGAGGCATGATAAGCAAGTGGTAGGTATCACATCATAGGCATAGCAAAAGAGCAAGCAACTAGCAAGCAAAGATAGAAGTGATTTCGAGGGTATGGTCATCTTGCCTGCAAAGTTCTCCGAGAAGACGAAAGCTTGATCCTCGTAAACGTACTCAACGGGTCCTCGAATACGAACTCGTCTCCCGGCTCTACCCAAAGCAAGAACACAAGCAAAGGGGAACACAATCAACCACATGCAATGCTCAAGCAACATGATGCAAAACATGGCATGATATGCGGGATGCGATATGTGATGCATATGCATGATTTGGAAAGGAAAGATTGAACCTGGCCTCAACGTGTAAATCCAAGACTGCCACTGGAAAGAGGAGTTGATTTCGGTCGAAATCGATATAAAGATCGCCGAAATCGGATGCACGGTTTGGAAATGGCAAGCAAAACAAATATGACACCGGTCTGCAATTAAGAGCAAGTGGCCATCTAAATGCATCAAGATAATTAAGCTACTGCACTCAAACATAGCAACAAAATACATGGCAGGGATCCACTCAAGATGCTTGACAAAAGATGAGCACTGAGCTACGGCTAATTCAATCAATAGCAGGTTCAGACAAGCATGGCAAAAGTGCAAAAAGATATCAGGTTACAGACTTAGTGAAAATACCAACAAGTCAGGAATTTAACATCAGGAAGCAATGTTTAGAGCATGATAACTACATGCTAAAACAACATATTATGGCAAAGCAAGGCATGAAATGAAGCTACTCAAAGCATACAACAAAAGTCTCTTACTGACCATAAGCCAAAAGGGATCAGAAAATACAATGGCAACCATGTGAACATAACAATTAACGTTAACAGATTCAGACTTAGTGAAAAACTGGAACATAGCAAAACAAATATCAAGTGGTCATGTTTACGAGCTCGATGCACTCACCACGAGGCATTGCATGACAAACTATACACCCATCAAGTAGACATGGCATAGAAGCTAGACATGTCAAGAACAACAACATAGAATGCATGGATCAACAACAACAAGCTCGGCAAAATTGATAAACATGTTAACAATCTGACAGGAACATTTTATAGCAAAAGTAGAGCTCGATTGACTCAAGCTAGGGTGCTCCATAAATACAAACAAAGACATGGATGGATAGAGCACAACATTATCTACAAAACATTCTTACTGATCATGCTCAAAAGAGGCATAGATCTCTCGGTAGCAACATGAACACATGGCATAAAAATAATAACAGGACAAGGACTTACAATATTTCTAAGTCTCTGAAATCAGCAACATTAAGTAAGCTACTTTGCATGCTTGTGCTAGTCACCACAAAGATCACAAAAATACATGGCATACACCCCTGTAAAGATGGCATGGCATACTTCAAAACACATGTAGAGCTCAGGATCATATTATGCACACATCAATCATGGCAAAAATGACAAAAGTGCATTTGCTGAAACAGATCTGAAACTAATCATCACATAGCCCTCTTCCAACAGCACTTTGGGCATCAAGATGAGCTCAAATGAAAATGATGCAATGAGATGAAATGGAGTACTCGACGATACGAACATTTCAATATGCTACATGCCCAAAATGGAGCCATGGATGCAGAATTATGATGCGATGAACATGGCATAAAATTACTGAGATCTGGGGACTTAGATGAAATTTAGACCTATCCGAGAAAGTCAACGGGATCGGACGGAGCGGGATGACAAGATCCGTGACGCGTTTGGTGTGGGGGAGTGGTGGATCTGGTCCACCCACACCAGATCCGGGCGGCGGAGCTCTCCGGCGAGCTCGCAACTCCGGCGAGGTGGAGTTCCTCCAACAAGCTTGAGCGGGTCCATGGCGGAGAGGTGGGGTGGAGCAAGACAAGACCGGCGAGGTCCGGATGACTTGTTGCGCGGCTGGGGCGCGTCGCGAGGCGCATGGCGACGCTGGTGGAGCTCGCTGCTGCTCCAGCGAGCACGAAGGGACGCGGCGGCGAACGGGGCCGCGCCGGCGAACGGCGATGGGAAACGGCGGCGGCGCGGGGCGCCCGAGGTGGCAGGGACGCCCAGGCGCGGGGGCGGCGACCAGATGGGCCGGGCGGGCCGGCCGTGGGCCCGCAGGGCCGCGGCGGCACAGGCGAGGAGAGAGAAGGCGGCGGGGACAGGTGGCAAAGCGGGATTGGTCCGGCGTGGAGGCGCGGACATGTCCGGGCGCGGAGATAATTGTTCGATGGCGCGAGGTAGATGAAGGCTAGGGTTAGACCGCGAATTTCGGAGGGGGTCACATATTTATAGGTAGAGGGATCTAGGAGAGTCCAAATGAGGTGCGGTTTTCGGCCACGCGATCGTGATCGAACGATCTAGATGATGGAGGAGGTTTAGGTCGGTTTTGGGCCACTTTGGAGGGGTGTTGGGCTGCAACACACACGAGGCCTTTTCGGTCCCTCGGTTAACCGTTGGAGTATCAAACGAAGTCCAAATGGCACGAAACTTGACAGGCGGTCTACCGGTAGTAAAGCAAGGCCGCATGACAAGTCTCGGTCCAACCCGAGAACGTTTAACACCCGCACACGCAAAGAGGTAGAAAAGGACACCGGAGGACATAGGAGCGCCGGATTGCAAAATGGACAACGGGGAAAATGCTCGGATGCATGAGACGAACATGTATGCAAAATAAATGCACATGATGACATGATATGAAATGCATGACACGCTAGCAAATGACAAGGCAACAACAGCGAATAACTGGAAGACACCTGGCACATCGGTCTCAGGGCGTCACAACACTCCACCACTATGAGAGGATCTCATCCCGAGATCTAGAATGGCACCGGAGGGGAAAACGGAAGAGAAAGAGAAGAGGTAAAACTAAGTTGCTTCTTGGACCAATGAGTGAAACCAAAGAGCCTTGAAAAGGTTAAGCCATTTCGAGAAAAGAATACAACGGAGATGACGAAGTTGGAAACACTCCGTTAGAAAAGAGGAACAAGGAAGAACAACTTCGGCAGCACTCGATTGAAAAGAAAAGGAATTAAATAAGAACTTGATAAGATGAGAAGATACTTGAATAAAAACACGACACTCCAGTTGGAAAAGGATTAGCAAAGGAAAGAATATGGTCTTGACAAACCGAGATGAGGAGTGAAAAGAGCAACATCACTAGACCTCCGGGAGAAAGAATAGAAGATGGATCGTCGGAACAAAAGAACGGAGAAGAAAACAACATCTTCTACCTTAAATGAGCTTGCAAAAGCATCTTTAGGAGAAGGTTCGAACGGAGTTGTTGGAAAACCAACAACCAAAAGGACAAGGTTGTATAGGACTTATGGAAAACATCTCGAAATTATGAGGTGAAATTCTGCCACTAGTGGAAACAATAGATTGGATTGATATAAACAAAGAGACGAGACTATTTCACCGGAAGGATAGATGAAGAGCTTGGGTCATTTATAAGCACCATAAATTAGCAACAATCCTTAGGGAAGGCTTTAGGTGAAAAATGACACAAGATAATTCCAACAAAGAGGTTGATGGATTTAAAATACCTCATTCTTGACAACATGTGAATCATGAAACATGAATTCAAATTGTCACGAATGCCATAACACCACCTCAAAAGATGAGATAGAAGGAATTGCACATCGGAATGCAAGATAAGAAAAAACTTGAGCTCCTCTGAAAAGAATCTCAATGTACACTTCGAGAAGGAATTAAATCCTTGATGAACCATCATGTAGAGCCTCCATGAAGAACTCCGTTAAACAAAAGAATGATCAAACAGAAGGAAAGAGATGTTGAAAACACAAGGTGAATCCTTGTACCGATTTAGATGAATCTCCGTGGTGAAATAATTGAAAAGGGATGGAACTCCGGGAAAAAGAGAAGATGAAACAATTGAAATCAGGAATTTGATGAGCCTCCGGAATAGGGAATTGAGTTCACTCGATGAAACAAGAATAAGAATTACATTATGCTTATCCTTCACCAATTAAATTGATGGCAATCAACGGATTTGGCATATTACTTATTCTCGTAGAAAAGATTAAGAGAGATATAACATAAACTTGAGAATGTCTTCCATGAACCATCGTTAGGATTTGGAAGAACAAATGAATTGATATGATAACCAAGGAAGAGAGATCTTGAACGAACCACCGTAAGAATTGAAAATGAACGAAGTAAAGGGATGAATCACCGGGTAAGAATTGTGAAATGAACGAATATACTTGAGACAATCTAGATACATGAGAACGAAGGGATCACGAACTGATTAGAGATCACTTGAACGATGCACCGGTAAGATTGGAGAATGATAACTGACAGCTGAGAATGAATAAACCTGAATTGATGGACTCCGGATAGCAAACTGAGAAGACTCTTGAATTGCTTCGGATGGGTGAAAAGAATTCCCATAATCGAAAATAATTATGAGAGGATGGCAACAAGCTAGAATCACGAATCTTGAGGAGAATGGAGCAATATTGAGACAAAAATCTTCTTTAGTCTTCCACTCTGAGAATGATGACGAGAAACACCACCATGAATTATTTAGACGCTCCGGAAGAATCAAAAGCGAAGTGATTGAGCCAATGATGAAAAGAATTTAACCGATCTTGGAGAAAAGCATTTGACTGATGATAAATCATTCTTATGTCAAACTTCGAAAAGAAATTTGAGGATAGCTCCGGAAAATAAGAAGAGTCAGGTAAGATCCTGGGAAAAGACCTGTGGGTTAGGGCCCACTCAAAAGAAACACCGTTGAAATGATTTAAAAGAGAGGTTGCACCGGTTGAATTAAATGACTTGAATGAGATAACATCCTCGAACGAGCTTGAACGAATGTAGAGTGGAAACACGAATCTTCGAGATATCTTGAGCGCTCCGGAACAATTGAATAGTGAGAAGTGGGTGATTAAGAGGTGCACCGGCATGAGAAGGTATTTAAAACGAGGAAAATGATATGATCAACAAAGCTTGACTTGAAACCCCCGGAGATGAAAAGAATGAAGAATGATGAACTTGAGGCTCCGATAGAATCTTCATGAGAATCACCGGATAAGAACATTCAAGACAATAATGAAGAGTCTTCACATGCATAAAATGGATACTTTATTAAGATATATGAGTCCTTGAAGAAAAAGGGTGGGAGGGAGGGAAAACAAAGTCAACTTGAAGACGGACGAAACGAACAACGTTGATGAAAAACTGAGATTGAATCTTGCGAATGTTGAAATGATTGGATCCGCTTGAAGAGAAAACACACCGGTTGAAAAGGATTGACATGACAATCTCGATTAACATGAAGGATTAGTGTTCACATCGGAGTATGAGAACACCGCTTAGGGAAGGTATGGAATCAACATTTGACTTCAAAGCAACTTGAATACCACAACTCAAAACAAAACAAAGGATTGGCTTGCGGAATAAGCCGGAACAAACATATGATAGAGATTTCGTCCGAAGTTTTCGTGGTGGAACCTACACGGGCTCGATCGTACAGCACCATCATGTACAAGGCAGTGCACATAACATATGAAGCGTCCTCGAGTCAGCATAGCCAATGACTCATTAAGACACAACGAGACCACTGTAAAACCAACCGTGGATAGGCGGACCACAAAACGTCGAACCCCAATTTCATATCATACATCTGTCGGAAAGATATCCTAAGAGCTAATTGAATTCCCACCTATAAACTCCCGAAACTTTCCAGTTATGCGATCAGGTGTTGGGGATACAGGGGAAGCATAATATCTCACCCAAAAACTAGCAAATCCTACATCCAGCTGTATGCATCCTTCAACACATAACCAAGAAACCTTCGGAAATCATTTACCTCAATCTTCGAAAAGCATTCGTTATACAAGTTATGGCAATACTCCCAAACTCCTGCCCCAGTACTGGGTGGCATCGAGGTTATCTCACCAACAACTGCATAAAAGAGATTTTTGATGTCGGCAAAACTCAGGTATTCTAGAAATGCAACGATAAAATTGTGACGACAACACCTTGCAGCTCAACTCCCCGGGACACTGCCACAACCCCTAAATGTCAGGAGGCACCAAGAACAATGTTCTCATCACAAAACCATCAGAACGATTCCGAGATACCCGCATGATCCTAAAAAAATTTAGTGAAATTTGAGAAGAGAATAGTCAAAACTCTACGTCAGGAGGCCTCACCAGAGCGACGAAGGGATTGAGGAGTAAAAAGAATCCTACTCTCCGATATATATAATCCTAAATGACTCAAAACATTTTTCTAGACTCAACAACGCCAGCGATTCGATCAAGTAGGGGGCTCCTAAGTCGGGGAAGGCTCTGATTACCAACTTGAAACGCCCTCGATGCAGCTATATCTCCCATGTGTCGAAGCACGACTTAGAGGCATAACCGCATTGAAAGCAATGTCGCAAGTGAGGTAATCTTTGCAAACAACCCATGTAATACAATAAGGGGAAAAGGTACATAGTTGGCTTACAATCGTCACTTCACACAATACATGAATAAAACATTACTTTCATCCAGGTACACTCAAGGTCCGACTACGGAACCAAAATAAAATAAGACTACCCCAAATGCTACACAGATCCCCGATCGTCCCAACTGGGCTCCACTACTGATCAACTGGAAACGGAACAACATAGCGAACACAATCTTCATCGAGCTCCTCCTTGAGCTTGGTTGCGTCACCTGCACGGTTCAACGGCACCTACAAGCTGGTTTTGAAAATATCTGTGAGTCATGGGGACTCAGCAATCTTACACCCTCGCGATCAAGACTATTTAAGCTTATAGGTAGGGTTAAAGGTATGAGGTGGAGCTGCAGCAAGCGACTAGCATATTTGGCGGCTAACATACGCAAATGAGAGCGAGAAGAGAAGACAAAAGCACGGTCGAACAAACTATGATCAAGAAGTGATCCTAGAACAATCTACGATCAAGCATTACTCCAACACCGTGTTCACTTCCCGGACTCCGCCGAGAAGAGACCATCATAGTTACACACGCGGTTGGTGCATTTTAATTAAGTTAAGTTTCAGGTTTTCTACAACCGGACATTAACAAATTCCCATATGCCCATAACCGCGGGCACGGCTTTCGAAAGTTCAAATCCCTGCAGGGGTGTCCCAACTTAGCCCATCACAAGCTCTCACGGTCAACAAAGGATATTCCTTCTCCCAAGACAATCCGATCAGACTCGGAATCCCGGTTACAAGACATCCTCGACAATGGTAAAACAAGTCCAGCAAGACCGCCCGATGCGCCGACATCCCGATAGGAGCTGCACATATCTCGTTCTCAGGGCACACCGGATAAGCAATCCATACAGCTAAAACCATCCCTCGAGTTTCCCCGAGGTGGCGCTGCAAGGGGCTCTAGTTTGGACAAACACTTAGACAAGCATTAGCCTGGGGGGTTAAAATAAAGATGACCCTCGGGATGCGCGACTCCCAAGGGAAAAAGGCTAGGTGGCGAATGGTAAAACCAAGGTTGGGCCTTGCTGGAGGAGTTTTATTCAAAGCGAACTGTCAAGGGGTTCGCGTTATAACCCAACCGTGTAAGGAACGCAAAATCCGGGAACATAACACCGATATGACGGAAACTAGGGCGGCAAGACTGGAACAAGACACCAGGCATAAGGCCGAGCCTTCCACCCTTTACCAAGTATATAGATGCATTAATATAAATAAGAGATATTGTGATATCCCAACAAATATCCATGTTCCAACAAGGAACAAACTCCAATCTTCACCTGCAACTAACAATGCTATAAGAAGGGCTGAGCAAAGCGGTAACATAGCCAAACAACGGTTTGCTAGGACAAGGTGGGTTAGAGGCTTGGCTTAACAATATGGGAGGCATGATAAGCAAGTGGTAGGTATCACATCATAGGCATAGCAAAAGAGCGAGCAACTAGCAAGCAAAGATAGAAGTGATTTCGAGGGTATGGTCATCTTGCCTGCAAAGTTCTCCGAGAAGACGAAAGCTTGATCCTCGTAAACGTACTCAACGGGTCTTCGAACACGAACTCGTCTCCCGGCTCTACCCAAAGCAAGAACACAAGCAAAGGGGAACACAATCAACCACGTGCAATGCTCAAGCAACATGATGCAAAACATGGCATGATATGCGGGATGCGATATGTGATGCATATGCATGATTTGGAAATAAAAGATTGAACCTGGCCTCAACGTGTAAATCCAAGAGTGCAACTGAAAAGAGGAGTTGATTTCGGTCGAAATCGATATAAAGATCGCCGGAATCGGATGCACGGTTTGGAAATGGCAAGCAAAACAAATATGACACTGGTCTGCAATTAAGAGCAAGTGGCCATCTAAATGCATCAAGATAATTAAGCTACTGCACTCAAACATAGCAACAAAATACATGGCAGGGATCCACTCAAGATGCTTGACAAAATATGAGCACTGAGCTACGGCTAATTAAATCAATAGCAGGTTCAGACAAGCATGACAAAAGTGCAAAAAGATATCAGGTTACAGACTTAGTGAAAATACCAACAAGTCAGGAATTTAACATCAGGAAGCAATGTTTAGAGCATGATAACTACATACTAAAGGAACATATCATGGCAAAGCAAGGCATGGAATGAAGCTACTCAAAGCATACAACAAAAGTCTCTTACTGACCATAAGCCAAAAGGGATCAGAAAATACAATGGCAACCATGTGAACATAGCAATTAACGTTAACAGATTCAGACTTAGTGAAAAACTGGAACATAGCAAAACAAATATCAAGTGGTCATGTTTACGAGCTCGATGCACTCACCACGAGGCATTGCATGACAAACTAAGAATACACCCATCAAGTAGACATGTCATAGAAGCTAGACATGGCAAGAATAACAACATAGAATGCATGGATCAACAACAACAAGCTCGGCAAAATTGATAAACATGTTAACAATCTGACAGGAACATTTTATAATAAAAGTAGAGCTCGATTGACTCAAGCTAGGGTGCTCCATAAATACAAACAAAGACATGGATGGATAGAGCACAACATTATCTACAAAACATCCTTACTGATCATGCTCAGAAGAGGCATAGATCTCTCGGTAGCAACATGAACACATGGCATAAAAATAATAACAGGACAAGGACTTACAATATTTCTAAGTCTCTGAAATCAGCAACATTAAGTAAGCTACTTTGCATGCTTGTGCTAGTCACCACAAAGATCACAAAAATACATGGCATACACTCCTGTAAAGATGGCATGGCATACTTCAAAACACATGTAGAGCTCAGGATCATATCATGCACACATCAATCATGGCAAAAATGACAAAAGTGCATTTGTTGAAACAGATCTGAAACTAATCATCACATAGCCCTCTTACAATAGCATTTTGGGCATCAAGATGAGCTCAAATGAAAATGATGCAATGAGATGAAATGGAGTACTCGACGAGACGAACATTTCGATATGCTACACGCCCAAAACGGAGCCATGGATGCAGAATTATGATGCGATGAACATGGCATAAAATTACTGAGCTCTGGGGACTTAGACGAAATTTATACCTCTCCGAGAAAGTCAACAGGATCGGACGGAGCGGGATGACGAGATCCGGGACGCGTTTGGTTCGGGGGAGTGGTGGATCTGGTCCACCCTCACCAGATCCAGGCGGTGGAGCTCTCCGGCGAGCTCGCAACTCTGGCGAGGTGGAGTTCCTCTGACGAGCTTGAGCGGGTCCATGGCGGCGATGTGGGGCGGAGCAAGACGAGACCGGCGAGGTCCGGACGACTTGCGGCGCGGCGGGGGCGCGTCGCGAGGCGCATGGCGGCGCTGGTGGAGCTCGCTGCTGCTCCGGCGAGCACGAAGGTACGCGGCGGTGAACGGGGCCGCACCGGCGAACGGCGACGGGAAACGGCGGCGGCGGGGACGCCCAGGCGCGGGGGCGGTGACCAGATGGGCCGGGCGGGCCGGCCGTGGGCCTGCAGGGCCGCGGCGGCGCAGGCGAGGAGAGAGAAGGCGGCGGGGACAGGTGGCGAAGCGAGATTGGTCTGGCGCAGTCCGGTGGCGCGAGGTAGAGGAAGGCTAGGGTTAGACCGCGAATTTCGGAGGGGATCACATATTTATAGGTAGAGGGAGCTAGGAGAGTCCAAATGAGGTGCGGTTTTCGGCCACGCGATCGTGATCGAACGATCTAGATGATGGAGGAGGTTTTGGTGGATTTTGGGCCACTTTAGAGGGGTGTTGGGCTGCAACACACACGAGGCCTTTTCGGTCCCTCGGTTAACAGTTGGAGTATCAAACGAAGTCCAAATGGCACGAAACTTGACAGGCGGCTTACCGGTAGTAAACCAAGGCCACATGACAAGTCTCGGTCCAACCCGAGAACGTTTAACACCCGCACACGAAAAGAGGTAGAAAAGGACACCGGAGGACATAGGAGCGCCGGATTGCAAAACGGACAACGGGGAAAATGCTCGGATGCATGAGACGAACATATATGCAAAAGAAATAAACATGATGACATGATATGAAATGCATGACACGCTAGCAAATGATAAGGCAACAACAGCGAATAACTGGAAGACACCTGGCACATCGGCCTCGGGGCGTCACACAAGTGGTGCGAGTTCTGGGTCCAGGTGCAGATGTTCAAGGAGCACATGGTGCTGGGGCACGGCTGGCAGTACTTCTGCTACCGGCACAAGATCATCCATGGTGACCTTGTAGTCTTCAAACTCTCCGACCTGGGGCTGAAGGTGCAGATCTTTCAACGCTAACCACTCCAACATCTGCACGGTCCAATGCTCCAAGCACAGCTACGTCAGCGAAATTACTCAGGCCCTGTAATTCATCTGTGAAGTCTGAAACTCAGAACTGAAGTAGTTTAGGTTAAGTTTGAACTTATCTTTTGCTATGAACATGTCCATATTTTTCCCAGGGAGCAATACCCTGGGGTCCAGCAGGGGCATGTGATGCCCTGCTCTTTAAACTTATGCCTAGTAGTGTTATTATCCTACTTATGCCTAGCTTAGGTGCCTGTTTTCATGTTTTGTGCTCTGTTCTTCGTGATCTGCTGTTGTTGTTCTTGTGTTGATCATCCTCTCTATGTTGTGTGCTGGCAAATGGGTGGTAAGTCCATCACATTTGAAAGGGTGAGCAGATCAAGTACTTGCACACAACAAAACAGCCGTGCTTTGCATTTGCTCACACCCGAAGCACAAACATAGGCAACCAAACAACATGCACCCATCAGGGCCTTGATGCAATGCAGGCAACCAATCAACATGCAGATGTTGGTTTTTTGCCTGCATATGTTCAGCCAAGCTCAATTGGGAAAAGTATGCAAAGTGGCAAAAAATGATGCAGGTAACCAAACGCATCCTAGATGTCCGTGAACACGTTCTTGCATGTTTATGGAAAACGGATAAAGGAAAACTCGATGCATCAAATATATGTTTATTTATAAAAATACATTAAAACTAAATCAAACGTTCACCATGCAATCTCACTTTGAATCATATATCAATAGCAGTTCTTCATACATTTAAATTCAAAATGCATTGGATGTCGACAAGTTTTTAAAGTTCATCGATAGGAAATTCAGCCATACTCCTTGAAAAGCGGCTTTCATCAAAAGGGTTATCTCCTCAAGCTTGAACATCTTAATCGACACATGCTTTTCACCCAGATGGGCTCCTCCTGAGCATCATCCAACAAGGCGTCAAAGTGAAGGGTTTGCCGTCCGTTGTTTGGTACATTGCGGCAGCGTGCGTGTGCTATACAATGATGTGATCATCAAGTTGTAACATGAGTGAAAATATGGCCAACCACGCGCCACACAACAATACATCCTCCCTCATCAAGCCCCTCGCCATCGTGCTTGCTTCATGTTAATCAAGGGGAAAGTAAAAAAAAAAGAAAGATTCTCAATGGCATCTAGCTGAATATTTGCTCCGTCATGGACAACGTCGCCAGTGTGCGGATGATACATTGTTGCAGACGGATGTCGGGTGCAATGGCGGCAAAGTACAAGGCGCTCGGATGGAGCAGCGGAGGTTCGGCAAGAATTGGGTGACGAGTGACGATGGTCTGGTGGGTGCTGATACAGACTAATGGGGAAGGGGGGAGGGGGATAAGAAGGAGGGGGAAATGGCTCCGGGAAGGGTTTTGGATGGGTTGTATGTGTAGGAGTTTGACTGGTGGGCATCCGGACTTCCCCAAACCTCTCCCCCAAGTTTGTTTCTGATTAGAAAATTCAGATTAAGAATTGATCCACGGATGTTTGATACACGTCATTCGGTGGTAAAAAGTGTCTAAATCATGATATCCAAACGTTTGATGCACGACATTAGAGATGCCCCTACCCAGCCCGCTCCGTCGTCCGATGGATTGGATGCGCCGCGCACAAACAAAAGCCGGCTGGGCCGGCGACCAACGGGTCTCACCATATATTCTCTAGCCTCTCTTCGCTTTATTTTCTTCTTCCAGACTTCGGCCGAGTACCCCGTCGCCGTCGCCGTGTACTGCGAATCGGAGACTGGCGCACGCGCGCGCCCGCCCGTCTCCACCGCCCACGGCGACAGAATGAACCGCGGAACAGCAGCTCCCGGCCCGCCGGGTCGCCGTCACACGCGCGCGTACCGTACTGTTTCTCCTTCAGAGAAAAGACGGCCGATATGCCGTTGGTTCAGAACAAAAAAGATTCGAGGGCCGTTGATCCATTGCTATCAATCTTGTGTTGCCTAGAGTAAAGAAGATTCGATGGCCGCTGTTCCATTGTAAATGGGTTTGACCGCAAGGAAAAAGTAATTACTTCGCGGTTAATTTGACCGGGGTAAGGACATCACCAACGCCGACCCATAAACCTCCTGTAATTGTTCGGACCGTGAAAGCCATCCAAAGTTGACCTGTATCAGTCCGCGGCGGTTCGGACGTGATTTCTCTCGTAAATTGAAGACAAACATGAGGGAGTTGATGGGAGTCCGAACACGGGAAATGTCGCTCTCTGCCAAGCCCGCGCTTTTGTAGCATCCCGCACTGTTTTCACACCAAAATTCCTCATTTTCTTTTTTCACTCCCGACCACTCTCCACTCAATTCCCGCTCTTTTCTCCGACCCTCTCCTTCCCTCCGCCGCCGACACATGGAACCGTCGAAGAACCTGTCGGATATGGAGGCGACGGAGGTGCCGTAGGACCCGAGAATCACGCTCGCCCGAAAGATCAGCTCGGGGATGCGGCAAAATCGCCGTGTCAAAGCGAATGCTGCAATGGAATAGAAGATGAGGAAGCGTCTGGCCGCAGGTGAGCCTGGTGGTGGCGATGGGCGTGGTGGACGGGGCGGTAGGCGAGGCCGTGGCGGACACCACCAGCCGGGTGCGCCCACAATACAGACGGCGTCGTGGCCGGAGCCTTACAAGCCTTCATACTACTACGCCGCCAAACAGCTCGAAAACCCCGCCGGTACGGTTCCTTACATCGTCGATATTAATGGGGGCGGCGCTCTTCTCTGAGTATTCTTCATCGTCGCTCGTCCGGGCGAGGACGGCGGGCGGATAGCAGATGGGTGCCCGCGTGTTGTTTGCCGCAATGCCGAGAGCGGGGGAGTCGGCGTACGACGTGGACAAGAAGATGCTCGATATCATCCTCGACAGCGGCAGGGGAGGAGGAGGGGGCTATGAGGACGGGCAAGTGGAAGACTCGGATATGCTCTAGTATTATTGATCACTAGCCAGATATGCTCTAGTTTGGTGATCACTAGTCGGATATGCTATAGGTTTGTTGATCACTAGTCAGATCTGCTCTAGTTTTGGTGATCACTAGTCGGATATGCTATAGTTTTGTTGATCACTAGTCGGATCTGCTCTAGTTTTGTTGATCACTAGCCGGACATGTATTGTTTTGTTGCTCACTAGACGAATATGCATTATTTCACTTCTGTATCCTACTCGTGCTTGTGTGGTGTACAAGAAGTTGGAGAAGAAGTTCTTCACCGTTATGCATTGTTGATTGAAGTTGAATGGACAGCTGAAGTGGAACATTTTCATTGCCAAGACCGTCGCCCAGGCCAATGAGGAAGAAACCAGTGACCCTACTGACCCAACCCAAGAACCGCCGAAGAAGGTTAGAAGAAATCTGCGAGGCAAGAAGTGGAAGGAGGAGATGGCGAAGCGAGAAGGTGCGGCGGCCAAGCTGACGGAGAGGTTAGAGGAGATCTTGTCGAAGAAGGAAGAGGCATGCGTGAGGCGCTCGGACATCAAGGAGGAGTGGAAGGCGGAGAGGTTCACACAGTTGATGGATGCGACGAAGAAGATCAAGCTCGAAGAGAGAAGGACCATGATCAAGGAGAGGAAGGCGGCGCTTGAGGAGAACAAGGCTGCGCTCGAGGAAAACAGGGTGAAGATGACCGCCAATGCGGAGGATACCAAGGTGTTGACCTTGAATATCGACTCTTTGGATGTCGACACTAGAATTATCATGCAATACGTCCGCTACCAGATGTTGGAGCGGTAGAAATATCATCGGCGGCGACGGAAGATGAGGACGCGGCGGAGGCGGACGCGGACGCGGAGGCTGCCTACGCAGCAGCGACAGCACCTCTTTGATCCGGAAGCATCTTGCTAGGATGGCCGATCCGACAGGAATGCATAGACTGATGTTCTTTTGGGTTTGGGCATGTAAAAACTAAGCATATTTACCTTCTTTTAGTTGTGATCAGGGATGTGATCCGGCATGTTGTGTGGATCAACGTAGATTTAAATTTAGATTTACCGGTGAATGGAATGTGACTACGATTGGATGGCATCCTCCTGCATCCGTGTCTGTGGACTGGTCCTCCGTCCAGACGGATGCGGTAGGTTTTTTGCGGGGTGTGATTGGAGAAGCACTAACTCTTGCGGTCTGATAAATTTCTCTGAGATGTTGCGTCGCGAGAAATGCATCGCGATGTGATTTTGCTCGATCAACAGTTCAACATAGGATTCCAGGAAATAAACTGAATAATTCATGGCGATCGATCAGGTGGATGTTGTACATGAACGAGGTAATGGTGGGAGAAGGGAAAAAATGGTGGATTAGCGTTGTCCTCGATCCATGGGACGTGGCTCCATCGATCATGCAAGGTTCACATGATGTGGCAGCCGACGGCGTTGTCCTCGTTGAAGTAGTCCACGTCGAAGCGCGACGGCTGAGGCCGGACCAGCTGCTGCTGCTGATGAGGAGGCTGCCACGGCATCGGGGCCGGCGGCGGAGGCGGCATCGCGTAGTACCCGCCGCCGTTGTAGTAGGACGGCGCCGTCACGTTCGCCGCCGCGTAGTACGGCATCGTCGGCATGTACTGCATGGGCACGGCCATGCTGGGCGGCTCGGCGCGGTAGTAGTTGTGGTGCGCTGCCGCCGGCGCGTGGTCGGGAGCGGAGGCCTTGGCCTCGGCCGCGAAGCCATCGGCTTCTTGTTTGAAGGCGCTCGTTTCGTCGCCGGCGGCGCCCTTGGCCTTCTTGCCGTGATCATCGGCGTCACCGCCGCCGCGCGCGGACTGCTTGTGCTGGTGCGCGCACTTGGTGCATTCTTTCTTGGACGACGCCGCCGCGGGCTTGTTGCCGCCGTTGTCCATGCCGTCCTCCTTGCGCTTGCTCTTCTCGCCCGCCATCCCCGGCGCCGGCGCCGTCCAGTCGCCACCGTCGCGGTCCTTCCCACCATCGCCCTCGCGCTTCTTCTGCTGCTCGGGCACCGCCGCCTCCACCACCTCGGCGATCTTGCCGACCTTGGCGAGCTTCTTGACGAGCACCTTGGTGTCGACGTTGCCGACGACGGTGACCCGGTCGAGCGACGGGTGGATCTCCGTCCTCAGCACGCCCTTGAGGTTCATGGCCTTCATCACCTTCCTCCTGCAGCCGTCGCAGCAGCTCACGTTCACCTTCAAATCAACTCTCTGCACACACCACCACCAACAAAAACCAGGTCAGAGGTTGCCCATCCACAATCAAGCACCATGGAAGACACATCAACGGACAACTGAGCTCTGAGTCTCTGACTGAATGCTATGCATACCTTGAGCTCTTCTTCCTTAGCCATGGCGATGATGACTACGGCGCGGGAGCTCAAGAGAGGCGACCGATCGCTCTGGAGCTGAGTGAGTGAGTGATGAGGTGGGTTGGCTAGACCGTTGCCGCCCTGTATTTATACACCAGTGAACGAACACCGAACACACATGTGCAGTGCAGAGAGCTCTTGCAACTGGAGCCGTTTAGATACCCGGCCATACGTGCACGGTCCGTCTGTTGATTCCTAGCTGTATTTACCAGTGTATTTTAATCATCCTAGCATAAGGGAGGAGAGGGTATATACCGGGCACAACTCAATGATGTGTACTTGCAGTTAAAAACAATTGTGTACTTTCAGTTGCATGGCAGCCGCTCACCATGTTTTCTCTGTTCTTGCGCCAGCACCAGAGCAGGGCAGAGACATTATGCTGTGGCATCTTCACTGGCTACTGTAATAATATATGTGATGACCACATCTTTAGCTAGTACTCCCTCCGTCCCAAAATTCTTGTCTTAGATTTGTCTAGATACAAATGTAACTAATACTAAAACGTGACTTGGTACATCCGTACTTGGACAAATCTAAGACAAGAATTTTGGGACGGAGGGAGTACTATAATATTACTTCAACTGAAGGTTCTTCTCCTAGTGCATATATGCTATATTCAAAAAAGATAAAAAATTGTGCGAGCTCGGGGCCCTTAATTTGAGATTATGTTGTTGACTTGCTGGGACATGGTTTATGCAAAGTTGTAACTGCAAATGGTTTATGATATCTGCAGTTCACTGCTGAGAAGAGCATGGAAGCATTGATCAGGCTGGCTGAATTGCCTGTCATACATCCTTTAGAAACAAATATACTAAGTCCACTTCATGGCTCTGTAACCATCCATTTGATACAGCTTTTGCACCCATGTTACAGAGTATACAGCACAAAAGAGTAGAGGAGAGAGTACATTATACCGATAAATCTGATGGCATACATGTAGCCGCACCGGGAGCGATGATCTGGGATTCTGGGGGCAGGTACAAGTTGCACAGCTTTTAGTCCATGATTAATCACAGCCAGACGCACAAATACCCGAACAAATCTCAGTGATTAGTTTAATCCCAAGAATCAGCTCGCCATTAAGCTTGGTACCAGCAGAGGAAAGGGGGAAGCCATCTGTATCGAGCCATCGTAAGTGCCTCACAGTCTAGCATAGGGAAGCATAAGGCATCTCACACCATTAAACAAGGTTATATACACCATAGCAGAGGACGTCCTTTTCCACTTCCTTTCTTCAAGTTGTGCATCTGCAGCAAAGCAGCGATCAAATGGTCTGAAGATGCATAGTATCACTAGGAAGACAGGCGAGCGAAGGCAGGATATTCGGGGATCACCTTTTGATGAATACTTTTAGCGGATCTATGAATCAATTTTGAGAGTATGTCTGGTCATGGTTCAGCGTAGTATTAGTATTATAATACAACCTATGCATTTGCTGCTGCCTCACGCAATATGACAGGGCCCAACCATGGGGCATCCAGGTAACAAGCACCTTCGGCTGGAATTTGGACTCCGGGCATCTTCAGAAGTGCAGGGGTAGAACATTGTTTTCATGCAGCCATCCAAGCTTCATCGGGGTCTGGGATGATGATATCAGTCCTCATCATTGGCCGGTACTCTGCAGGTATTTCAGCTCCCGCCTGCACACATAGCTCGACCACGGCCGGAGCTTTGCCATAGAAACTCCTTAGAGAGGATCTGAGAGGAGGGCCAGTGGGGTCAGGGACATGCCACACATAGTTCGGTGGTATGACCTCATCCACAACAGCATCCTGCCACCCGTGCTTGCCGTCTCGCCATTGGTGCTTGAAAGCCCCACAGAGCTTCACATTGTGTCCCCATGGACCAACGTGGACCTCAGAGCAGTACCCGCATGCTTTTACCGTATACTTGCTCATCAGCTGCGTAACACCCCGCCGGACATCACAGTATGCTTTCAGTGTCCTCTCTGCATGCTCTTTCACATTGGCCGGCGCGGGTGACTGTCCCTGTTGGTTGCTAAATGTGTCAAGCTCAGCAAGAAGAGATATACAGTCCTCCAATCGGTGTGGCTTAGGCTCATCGACAACTCCGCCACGGTCAATAACCTTCTTGCCAATCATCCGCACAGGAGCAGTCCGTCTCCTTGTGGGATATTGTGGTAGGTCGACACCAGCCTGAATGCATAGCTCAACAATTGCTGGAATCCTGTCGAAGTCAAACCTGGTGTCATGCTTGACCCTCCGCCCAAATGGGTCAAAAAGATGGTAAGATTCGATCGGGATGAGCACATCGTTGATGGATCCTCTGACCCAAGAGTGGTGACTATTTCGTCGCTGGCTTCCTGAACCATAGCAATCTTGTATCTGGTGGCCAACTGGGCCAACATGGACTTGAGGGCATTTTCTACAAAATCACAAGACGGATATTAATATACAAGATACTACTCGCCGAATCATGTCACAGGATAGTGAACGACGTACCTATACAAGGGTCATGAAACATTAATGCATGTATAAACAGCTTATGACACAGATCAGAATTTAGTGCTTACCTGCAACCATAAACTGTAACAACATTCAGAAGTTGAGAGATGCCTCTGATGAGCACTTTCCAGTTCTCAAGGACTTCGTAGGCAACAGGGACAAGCTCTGGTAAAAGCAAGCCGTTCTTTGGGGGCTCAAGAGGCTTCTCTATCCTCATCTGTGCAAGCCTCTTATCTTTGCGGGAAGCTTGCAGCATCTTTTTAATTGGGACAGGAAATGGCTTCTTTTTGTTCTTCGGGTGTAATTCTGGGAGATCAACATTTTGTGGTTGTTGCTGATACCTCTCATGCCTCTTGCTAGCAGGATCAGGAGAGTACTCACAGCATGTTACTGACCTTGCCCGGCCAACTCGTTGAGGTTGGGATCCTATCTGTGACAAGTTGTAAACAAAAGGGATAAGTATAAACCGATCACAGTGCTTGCAAACAGACAGTGAGCGTAAAACTCTTCGACTGCGGCAGCACTCCATCACAAATTCGTTTCGAGCATTCTACCGAAACCAAAACTACAGCAAAACGGACCAACGGGCCGTTAATGGTAGTTATCTGCCAGAATGTAATCACAAAGATAATGGTGCAGACTGGAAGGGAATCTCGTAAAGCAAAATTCAATGTAAAATGGCACTGCAGCAGGCCTAGCTGCATAAGATATCCACTAACTGAAAATTGATAGGCCCTATGAATCTGAATAATTTTTGTTCCCAGCTGGGTGTATAGAGATGATATACTTGTATTGGTCTTTAATGTCACAGCAATTTGTCAATCAATAAGCTAGACAAAGGCATGGGAGTTAAAGTGCGGCACAGGTGCTGAAAAAGTTCTGCTATGGAATAGCACCACACTTCTTACGAGCGCGTGGGATCCATCTCGGCGGCTCTCGGGGCTTGGCGAGGCGGGGTGGGAGCCCACCTCCTAGGCTCCAGTGGTGGCACAATCAAGCAGTGGCCGGTGCGCTAAGGCTCCTACGGTGGCACTGTTGTTGCGGTTGGTCACCGGATCTAGGCAGCTGGATCTGGGGCTTTGAAGGGGGTCGAGACGGTGCACAGGTTGTCGGGTGGATTTCTTGGGACGGATCCGGGTGAAAACCTGGTTTTCGGTTGATGGCCGGAGCCGATGATGACGATGCCCCTATCATCGTTTCCTTCATGAAGGCATCATCAAGGTGAAACTCCCAACTCCACTCAATACCTCCGGGGGAAACCCTAGATCAACTGATCGGATGTCGGCGGCAAGCATGTGTCGTTACCCCCTTGGGGGCGGCATTCTTGGAGGTGCACTCGGCTTCGCGGGACCAACGGACGACATCTTTGGTGGAGCGGTGCTTCATCCTACACATTGATGGCGACGGATCTCGACGGCGTGGCACGGTGCAGATTCGGAGTTCGACGTGCGAGGATGGACTCGCGCAGGAGGACGACGCTGTCTGGCGTCGTGGTGGCGTCGATGGCAGAGAGACCTGGCACGGTACATGCAACAGTACAGCTCTGAAGATGGATTGGTGGCAGGTGGCTGCGGCGGCCTCATACCCGGCAGACGTCCTGGTTGAGGGGTGCGCCGGACTGGTAGGTGCCCCATACCCGGCAGGCGCCCTGGTTGGGACCTCAGGTCTTAGATGTTTAGGTTTGGCTGCGATGTCTGTTTGGTATTAGGCCTAGACTATCAGCGCCCCTTCATCAATTGGATAGGAGTAGCGACAATTGTTGCTTAGATGGTGGCTTTAGTCTTACTGTTGTATGACTTTGTAAGGTCTTGTGAAAATAATTAATAAAGTGGCCCTATGCATCGCCCAGATGCAGAGGCCGGGGGTCCTCCTCTTTTTCTAAAAAAAAAAGCACCACACTTCTTATGATAACCATTCATGCGAGCAACACAGCATCATAGACTTCCATTTTGACTACCTTGAATGGTTGGAGGGCAATTTGTATACTCGATTGGCTAACCTACAGATGACATAAGAATCCATTCAAGCCTCTTTGGCTGTCCTGTGATTGACTGGGAACTGGTTGTATAGCGAGAGCAAGGAATCGATACCTTTACTAACTGGTTGGCCCTGGTTCCATTGATGCCTGTCAAGCTAAAACGAACGCCTGAATTGAAGATTCAAAGGTAAACTTTAGACGCAATCATACACAATTCTGATAATAATGTAAGAATTAGGATACTGAAAAGGCAATGGAACTGTGGAAGGCAATGAGGATTGCTTGACAGTGAGAACCTACCCTTACAGTTAAGTATCTCCATGCCACAAACCCAGCCCCCCAAAAAGGCGCTGTAAATTCAGCAGATACGGAAGGCAACTTAATGTGGGTTCAGTTGCTGCTTCGGTTGCCAGGAGACGGAGGAGGAGCAGACGATGCCGGTGGCGGAGGAAGGGCGGCGGCGGCGCCGGCAAAGGAGGAAGAGAAGGGCCGGGGCGGAAGTGCCCAGGGAGAGACCGAGCCGCCGTCTCCTCGCGCGCGCCACTACGCAGGGAGCGCTACTGCCGAGCCCAGCGGAGAAACTATCGGGTAGGTCGCGGGCACGGAGGCTACACTGGAGAAGAGGACGCCGGAGGAGGGAGGGTGGAGCTCTGCTTAGGCACCAACGGCCGGAGCTCACGGGCGGCGACGAGCGTTGCACGAGTGGCGGAGAGAGATAAGAACAGCAACAGTGAAAATATCTCCGTTTCTTATTCACACATAGCCCGTAGGTCTGCCTGATACACAGGCTCACCTTGGGGAAATGGGCTGTAATGTGTACGAAAGTGCATCCGCCTGTATTGGGCCGGAACACTCGGTTAAAGAAAGAGCATGGATGGCTGTTCCACTCGGTTAAAGAAAGGGAATTTCTATTTGCCCGAGATCACTTGTTAAGGGTTATTACTGGTAAAGATCACTCTCCAGACGCTCACAAGTGACGCATTACTTGTACATCGCTTATCGTAATGTTAATTTAGAAGTTTCTCTTTCTTTTAGATTTATTTATTAAAAGAATTCTTGAACGGTGCGTCCAACTCCCGAACCGTTTTTACCATTGGACCCGCGTCAAGATTTTTTAAATTGGATCACATGTTAATAGGTTTTAACTAACTTTTTTATAAATGAAAAAAATAAATACCAAAAAATCCGATAAAAAACAAAAAGCAAAAAAATGAATAATGAAAAAACGAAAAGAAAAACAAAGGCAGAAGCACGGTTGCGGTTTTTCAAAAAAAAAATGAGAAGCACAGCTTGTTTTGTTTTTCAGAAATACAGATCTATGTCTTCACTAGAAGCAAATTTGTGCTTCTCATGGACAATATATTTTTCCTTTCCAAGAGGTACAGTTACACTTCTCATGGAAATAAATCTGTGACTCCACGAGAAGTAAATTTGTGCTTCTCGCAAAAGCACATATTTTTCTCTTTTTGAGAAGCACAATTATGCTTCTCGCGGAAGCAAATCTATGCTTCTCGTGGAAGTATAATTTTTTTCCTTTTCCGAGAAGCATAACTCCGTGCTTTCACGAGAAGCAAATTTGTGTTTCTCGTGAAGGCATATTTTTCCCATGCAAAAAAAGTTCACATAGTTGTTTTTTCCAAACCCTCAGGAAAAAATCAGGTGAACCCCAAATAGCCTAGAAAGCCTAGAAAAAACCTATCTTAAACCCGGAAACGTGTATTGAAAAATTAAAAAAAAATCTAGAGGGAGCGCCCAGCACGCCACATGTGGTGGCGGCAGGACGCACCACTTGGCATGCTCCCAAGCCACTAAAAGTTACCCCTGGAGGTCCCCAGGAAGAGGTAACCTTCAGAGCACAAACGCCGCTGAAAGAACATGCGGTGCCTTCATGTTTGGTTTTGGCAATTGATGACAATCTCTATGGACTAATGGTTGCCTTGAGTTATATTTAAAGGTTTTGTCCATATGCTTTTCTTGGAGTACATGTGTTGGTTTCAAGGAGAGTTTGTGTCGACCAAGGTGCCATTCAAGGAATTATCCAAAGATTGGTCATGTGAGTGTCGAGCTTATTGCAAGCATGTCTTGAAGAAGAAGATTGTGTAATCATTCATGTCTACCTTCGAGACATCATCCAAATGAAGAGAATTGAAAAGATTCAAGGTTGATCAAGATTAAGTCTAGAATGAATCAAGTTGATCAACTCACAAAGCGCAAAAGATGTACCGAGAGGGATCAAGTGATCCCATGATATGGTAAGCATTGTCAATTTCGCTTTGTGTACTAACCCATGGTCTTCGTGAGAGTTCTTTGTGGGGTTAGGTTGCGGTGTGCAAGTTCAAGTGGAGCATCATGAAGAGATCAAATGCTTGAAGCTTGTCGTCCATTATGGTGACAATGGACATGTGAAGATGTGCGGAAGAGTGGCTCACCCATAATGGAGTATGGGGGAGCAATCAACTAGTCTTCATCGAGCCAACACAATCAAGAAAGGTGGTCCAACTTGAGAAAGTCAAGATCGTCATCATCTAGCTCAAGTGGACCATGTGCAAGGCAAAGGTTTGCCCTTGATAGGTTTTCTATTTTACCGGTCTCATGATGGTAGTTGGGAGACCGGGTTATAGGATCGATTGCCGTACTATCAATGGGGGCTCTCGATGAGTAGCTTGATCGTATCGTTCGTTGAGAGCTCAAACCATTGCATCCTTGCATCATCTTTCTTGGTTCTTGTTTGGTTCTCTTTGTGAGTCTTAGAGCTTATGGTCATCTTGATGACAAGCTCGAGTTCATCGAAAACGGAGTTCACATGCATCTTCTATGATGTTTTCGATGTTGGAGGTTTTGCCGGTTCTTCTCGGTTGGAGGTTTCACTCCTCTTTTTGTTAGGCATACCTCCCCTGCCTCTTCGTACTATAACCAGTCGATGTTTTGATGCTACTCGTCGTCTTGTTTCCAACAAGCTTGAGTTTGCTCAATTCAGAGCTCATATGCAGAAGTTATGGCAGTTCTTGTCTTCTTGAGAGTGGCTTTTGTCTGGTCCCAGCGGTAGTACCGCTTGGAGCTCTCAGCCGTAGTACCACTGCAGTGCCGCTCTTCTACCGCCTCGATTTTGGGTCCTGCTCTTTTCATGTCGGGTTTAGCAGTAGTTGCACGACAGTAAGGCACGGTAGTTCCGCCTAAGCGGTAGTACCACTCCGGTCGGGCGGTAGTACCGCTACTGCATTACTGCCATCGTACTCTGCTCTGCCCTGCCTCCTTTGGTCCCGTGTTCTGCCTCTTTTAGTACCGCTCATGTGCGGGCTAAGCACATAACGGTTGGATTTTCCCCTCCTATAAAAGGGGGTCTTCTTCCCCAATGAACCTTATCCTTTGAGCTTGTGTTCTCCCCCCGTTGTTTGAAAGGATCGATATAGTTGACTAGAGGGGGGGGTGAATAGGCAACTAACAATTTTTAGCTTTTCTTTAACAATTTAAACTTTGCATCAAAGTAGGTTGTCTAGATATGCAACTAAGTGAGCAACCTATATGATGCAACAAACATAAGTACACAAGCAAGCAAGAGATATATCACAAATAAGCTTGCACAAATAAAGGCATGAGATAACCAAGAGTGGGGCCGGTGGAGACGAGGATGTGTTACCGAAGTTCCTTCCCTTTGAGGGGAAGTACGTCTCCGTTGGAGCGGTGTGGAGGCACAATGCTCCCCAAGAAGCCACTAGGGCCACCCTATTCTCCTCACACCCTCACACAATGCGAGATTCCGTGATTCCACTATTGGTGCCCTTGGAGGCGGCGACCGAACCTTTACAAACAAGGTTGGGGCAAACTCCACAACTCAATTGGAGGCTCCCAACGACACCATGAAGCTTCACCACAATGGACTATGGCTCCGCGGTGACCTCAATCGTCTAGGGTACTCAGACACCAAAGAGTAATAAGATCCGCAAGGGATTAGTGGGGGGAATCAAATTTCTCTTGGTGGAAGTGTAGATCGGGGCCTTCTCAACCACTCCCGAGCGAATCAACAAGTTTGATTGGCTAGGGAGTGAGATCGGGCAAAAATGGAGCTTGGAGCAACAATGGAGCTTAGGGTTGGAAGAGGTAGTCAACTAGAATAAGAAGACACCCCTTTTATAGCTTAGGACGAAAATTCAACCGTTATCCACCTACCAGCCCGCGACCAACGGTACTACCGCAAGGCCATGCGGTACTTCCGCTCCTGACCGCAGCAGCAGTAGCTAGGGCAGACCTGAAGCACAAGGGCTAAGGATGGTACTGCCGCAGGCGCGGTACTACCGCTCCCCCTTGCGGTACTCTCGCAAGGCAGGAAACCCCTAGCCTGGGAAGAGCGCGAATAAACATACATCCGTGCCTACTTCCATTGGAACACGGACGAAGCAAAAATCCGATACAGTACTACCGCAGAGGAGCGGTACTATCGCCTCGCAGTAGAGCCAGACCACGCACGGTACTACCGCGCAAGGGATGCGGTACTACCGCGGTGGCACGGATGTAAAAAATTACATCTGCCCCTACTACCGTGAAGGAGCGGTACTTGGCCTAGGGGCCACGGTACCACGGCTCTAGAGGAGCGGTACTACCGTGGGCACCTGCGGTACTACCGCGCTGAAGTATGGTACTACCACGGGTGCCTGAGGTACTACCGCTCAAGAAGGAGTAGTACTACCGCAGCCCATCAACAGCAGCCAGGACAAGGTGAAGAGAATAAACGGAGGATGCTCCAAAGTGCAGGGGAAAGGAGGGGACAAGGAAGAAAACGTGTACGTGATGATTCCATCCAAACCTTTCCGACACGGACACCCTCTTAATAGTACGTCTTTCCTACGACTCAAATCCACCTAAAAGAAACGTAGAAAAAATGTCGTCTTCAATAGTCTTCGAGGGGCACCAAACCGTCTTGTGCCTAGCGATGAAATGTCTGGGAAACTCACGGCACACGATTAGTCCGCAAAAGCATTGTCATCAATCACCAAAACACCTTAGGGATAAATATGCCCTTACAATCTCCCCCTTTTGGTGGATTGATGACAATACGGGATTTGCACAAAGGCAATAATGTTAAGCAAACGCAAACCCCTCTTCTCTAGAATATAAACGGGCTCCCCCTAGATGTGTGCCAACTAGATGGGTGCTTTGGACTACACGGCACACATACTAAGATCAAAGCTCCCCCTATATTATAGAGACAAGGCATATCTTGCAAAAGTAAGGCTAACACTAGACAAGATAGCAAATACGAGCATAACAAGTAGCACAATCATAAGCTCACTAAGATAGAATAGAGTGCATATGTCTTACACCATATGAAGGATAAGTCTCAAAGGCGCAAACTAAACCAAAGCAAATGAGGTCCAAATGAAAAAGCAAACACCAAACACGACACGACTCCAAACACGACACGACTCACAAGCACGCAAATCCCTACACTCTCTCCCCTTTGGCATCGAGACGCCAAAAAGGCAGAGAGGACACCTACACACAAGGGGTGGCTCAGGCAGAGAAATCATCCCAATGCTCCTCGTGCTCCTTGTCAGACTCGGCGGCGGGGACGGTCTCCTCGATGTCCTCCTTAGAACTAGTCCATTTGAAGCCTTGCTTCGCCATCCATGCAGCCTCTAGCGTGATGGCATCCTCAGAACCGCCAGAGACGTCCTCTCCAAAGAGCCTCATAACCTTCTTGTCGCGGCGGCGACTCTCCTTGCATGCCACGTGAATCCTGTACTGCCCCTTTGCTTGCATGCATAAAAGAGTCTTCATCTTGTCCTTCAACTTCTTGGCCATGAAAGTGCTAGTGATCGACTAGAGGGGGGTGAATAGGCGATTTTTATGAAAGTCTTCAAAACATGGAAGTTTCGAAGACAAACGATAGAAATAAAGCTATTACCATGCAGCGAAAGGTAGACTACACTAGGCAAGCCATAGTCAAGTATTCAATGGAGTGAAAAGCACAATGACTAATATGTTGGGGAACGTAGCATAAATTCAAAATTTTCCTACGTGTCACCAAGATCAATCTATGGAGTCATCTAGCAACGAGGGAGGAGTGGATCTACATACCCTTGTAGATCGCGCGCGGAAGCGTTCAAGAGAACGGGGTTGATGGAGTCGTACTCGTCGTGATCCAAATCACCGATGATCCTAGCGCCGAACGGACGGCACCTCCGCGTTCAACACACGTACGGAGCAGCGACGTCTCCTCCTTCTTGATCCAGCAAGGGGGGAGGAGAGGTTGATGGAGATCCAGCAGCATGACGGCGTGGTGGTGGAAGTAGCGGGATTCCAACAGGGCTTCGCCAAGCGCTGCGGGAGGAGGGAGATGTGTCATGGGAGGGAGAGGGAGGCGCCAGGGCTTAGGTGTTGCTGCCCTCCCTTCCCCCACTATATATAGGGCCAAGGGAGAGGGGGGCGCAGCCTTGGCCCTTCCTCCAAGGAAGGGTGCGGCCAGGGGAGGAGTCCCTCCTCCCCAAGGCACCTCGGAGGTGCCTTCCCCCTTTAGGACTCTTCCTTTCCCTCTTCTCTTGGCGCATGGGCCTCTTGGGGCTGGTGCCCTTGGCCCATATAAGCCAAGGCGCACCCCCGACAGCCCATGTGGCCCCCCGGGGCAGGTGGACCCCCGGGACCCTTCCGGTGGTCCCGGTACAATACCGGTGACCCCGAAACTTGTCCCGATGGCCGAAATAGCACTTCCTATATATAAATCTTTACCTCCGGACCATTCCGGAACTCCTCGTGACATCCGGGATCTCATCCGGGACTCCAAACAACTTTCGGGTTACCGCATACTAATATCTCTATAACCCTAGCGTCACCGAACCTTAAGTGTGTAGACCCTACGGGTTCGGGAGACATGCAGACATGACCGAGATGACTCTCCGGTCAATAACCAACAACGGGATCTGGATACCCATGTTGGCTCCCACATGTTCCACGATGATCTCATCGGATGAACCACGATGTCAAGGACTTAATCAATCCCGTATACAATTCCCTTTGTCTATCGGTACAATACTTGCCCGAGATTCGATTGTCAGTATCCCGATACCTTGTTCAATCTCGTTACCGGCAAGTCTCTTTACTCGTTCCGTAACACATCATCCCGTGAGCAACTCCTTGATCACATTGTGCACATTATGATGATGTCCTACTGAGTGGGCCCAGAGATACCTCTCCGTTTACACGGAGTGACAAATCCCAGTCTCGATTCATGCCAACCCAACAGACACTTTTGGAGATACCTGTAGTGTACCTTTATAGCCACCCAGTTACGTTGTGACGTTTGGCACACCCAAAGCACTCCTACGGTATCCGGGAGTTGCACAATCTCATGGTCTAAGGAAATGATACTTGACATTAGAAAAGCTTTAGCATACGAACTACATGATCTTGTGCTAGGCTTAGGATTGGGTCTTGTCCATCACATCATTCTCCTAATGATGTGATCCCGTTATCAATGACATCCAATGTCCATGGTCAGGAAACCATAACCATCTATTGATCAACGAGCTAGTCAACTAGAGGCTTACTAGGGACATGGTGTTGTGTATGTATCCACACATGTATCTGATTTCCTATCAATACAATTATAGCATGGATAATAAACGATTATCATGAACAAGGAAATATAATAATAACCAATTTATTATTGCCTCTAGGGCATATTTCCAACAGTCTCCCACTTGCACTAGAGTCAATAATCCAGTTCACATTGATATGTGATTAACACTCAAGGTCACATCCCCATGTGACTAACACCCAAGACTTTACTAGAGTCAATAATCTAGTTCACATTACCATGTGATCAACACTCGATGAGTTCTGGGTTTGATCATGTTATGCTTGTGAGAGCTGTTATAGTCAACGGGTCTGAATCTTTCAGATCCATATGTACTTCGCAAATTTCTTATGTCATCTTGTAGATACAACTACTACGCTACATTTGGAGCTATTCCAAATAACTGTTCTACTATACGAATCTAGTTTACTACTCAGAATAATCTGGATTAGTGTCAAAGTTTACATCGGCGTAACCCTTTACGACGAACTCTTTTACCACCTCCATAATCGAGAAAATTCATTAGTCCACTAGTTACTAAGGATAACTTTGACCGCTGTCCTGTGATCCATTCTTAGATCACTCTTGTACCCCTTGACTGACTCATGGCAAGGCACATTTCAGGTGCGGTACACAGCATAGCATACTGTAGAGCCTATGTCTTAAGCATAGGGGACGACCTTCGTCCTTTCTCTCTATTCTGCCGTGGTCGAGCTTTAAGTAACTTCATACCTTACAACTCAGGCAAGAACTCCTTCTTTGACTGATCCATCTTGAACACCTTCAAGATCATGTCAAGGTATGTGCTCATTTGAAAGTACCATTAAGCATTTTGATCTATCCTTATAGATCTTGATGATCAATGTTCAAGTATCTTAATCCAGGCTTTCCATTGAAAAACACTTTCCAAATAACCCTATATGCTTTCCAGAAATTCTACGTCATTTCTGATCAACAATATGTCAACATATATTTATCAGAAATTCTATAGTGCTCCCACTCACTTCTTTGGAAATACAAGTTTCTCATAAACTTTGTATAAACCCAAAATCTTTGATCATCTCATCAAAGCGTACATTCCAACTCCGAGATGCTTACTCCAGTCCTTAGAAGGATTGCTGGAGCTTTGCATACTTATTAGCATCTTTCAGGATTGTCAAAACCTTCCGGTTGTATCACATACAACCTTTCCTCAAAAACCGTCGAGGAAACAATGTTTTGACATCCTATCTGCAAGATTTCATAAATAATGCAGTAATCGCTAATATAATTCCAACAGACTCTGAGCATCACTACGAGTGAGAAAATCTCATCGTAGTCAACTCCTTGAACTTGTCGGAAAACATCTTAACGACAAGTCGAGCTTTCTTAATGGTAATACTTACCATCATTGTCCGTCTTCCTTTTAAAATCCATCTGCACTCAACAGCCTTATGACCATCGAGTTGTTCTGTCAAAGTCTACACTTTGTTTCCATACATGGATCCTCTCTCGGATTTTATGGCCTCGAGCCATTTATCGGAATCCGGGCTCACCATCACTTCTCCATAGCTCGTAGGTTCATTGTTGTCTAGCAACATGACTTCCAAGACATGATTACGTACCACTCTGAAGTAGTACGCATCCTTGTCATCCCACGAGGTTTGGTAGTGACTTGATCTGAAGTTTCATGATCACTATCATAAGCTTCCACTTCAGTTGGTGTAGGTGCCACAGGAACAACTCCCTGTGCCCTGTCACACACTAGTTGAAGAGACGGTTCAATAACCTTATCAAGTCTCCACCATCCTCCCACTCAATTCTTTCGAGAGAAACTTTTCCTCGAGAAAGGACCCGATTCTAGAAACAATCCCTTATTGCTTTCAGATCTGAGACAGGAGGTATACCCAACTGTTTTGGGTGTCCTATGAAGATGCATTTATCTGCTTTGGGTTCGAGCTTATCAGCCTGAAACTTTTTCACATAAGCGTCGCAGCCCCAAACTTTTAAGAAATGACAGCTTAGGTTTCCCTAAACCATAGTTCATACGGTGTCATCTCATCGGAATTACGTGGTGCCCTATTTAAAGTGAATGTGGTTGTCTTTAATGCCTAACCCATAAACTATCGTGGTAATTCGATAAGAGACATCATGGTATGCATCATATCCAATAGGGTGCAGTTATGATGTTCGGACATCACACTACGGTGTTCCAGGCTGTATTAGTTGTGAAACAATTTCCACAATGTCTTAATTCTGTGCCAAACTCGTAATTCAGATATTCATCTCTATGATCATATCATAGATCTTTTATCCTCTTGTCACGACGATCTTTCAACCTCACCCTGAAATTACTTGAACCTTTCAATAATTCAGACTCGTGATTCATCAAGTAAATATACTCAACATCTACTCAAATCATCTGTGAAGTAAGAACATAACGATATCCACTACATGCCTCAGCACTCATTGGACTTCACACATCAAAATGCATTACTTCCAACAAGTTGCTTTCTAGTTCCATTTTACT
Organism: Triticum dicoccoides; assembly: GCF_002162155.2. Lineage (NCBI taxonomy): Eukaryota > Viridiplantae > Streptophyta > Magnoliopsida > Poales > Poaceae > Triticum > Triticum dicoccoides. The sequence goes on from NC_041382.1 coordinate 679,344,366, forward strand.
GAAAATGAGGCTTTCAGTCATCTTGCCCATGTGGTATGATTTGCATGTCTCAAGTGATTCAAAATCAAGTGAGTCCAAACGATCCATCTGTATAGAGTTTCTTCATGCATATCTACCAACAAACATGGTTCGCATGTCTCAATCCTTTCAAAAATGAGTGAGTCCAAAGATCCATCAACATGGAGCTTCTTCATGCGTTTTATACCGATATGACTTAAGTGGCAGTGCCACAAGTAGGTGGTACTATCATTACTATCTTATATCTTTTGGCATGAACATGTGTATCACTATGATCGAGATTCAATGAACCATTCATTTTAGGTGCAAGACCATTGAAGGTATTATTCAAATAAACAGAGTAACCATTATTCTCCTTAAATGAATAACCGTATCGCGATAGACATAATCCAATCATGTTTATGCTCAACGCAAACACCAAATAACAATTATTTAGGTTTGAATACCAATCTCGATGGTAAAGGGAGCGTGTGATGCTTGATCATATCAATCTTGGAAACACTTCCAACACATATCGTCAGCTCACCTTTAGCTAGTCTCCTGTTTATTCCGTAGCTTTTATTTCGAGTTACTAACACTTAGCAACCGAACCGGTATCTAATACCCTGGTGCTACTAGGAGTACTAGTAAAGTACACATCAACACAATGTATATCCAATATACTTCTATCGACCTTGCCAGCCTTCTCATCTACCAAGTATCTAGGGTAATTCTGCTCCAGTGGCTGTTCCCCTTATTACCGAAGCACTTAGTCTCGGGTTTGGGTTCAACCTTGGGTTTCTTCACTAGAGCAGCAGCTGAATTGCCGTTTCATGAAGTATCCCTTCTCGCCCTTGCCCTTCTTAAAACTAGTGGTTTCACCAACCATCAACAATTGATGCTCCTTCTTGATTTCTACTTTTGTGGTGTTAAACATCGCGAATATCTCAAGGATCATCATATATGTCCCTGATATATTATAGTTCATCACGAAGCTCTAGCAGCTTGGTGGCAATGACTTCGGAGAAACATCACTATCTCATCTGGAAGATCAACTCCCACTCGATTCAAGCGATTGTTGTACTTAGACAATCTGAGCACAAGCTCAACAATCGAGCTTTTTCTCCCTTAGTTTGTAGGCTAAGAAAATCGTCGGAGGTCTTATACCTTTTGACGTGGGCACGAGCCTGAAATCCCAATTTCAGCCCTCAAAACATCTCATATGTTTTGCGACGTTTCAAAACCGTCTTCGGTGCCTCAATTCTAAACCGTTTAACTGAACTATCACGTAGTTATCAAAATGTGTATGTCAGATGTTCGCAACATCCACAGACGACGTTCGAGGTTCAGCACATTGAGCGGTGCATTAAGGACATAAGCCTTCTATGAAGCAATGAGGACAATCCTCAGTTTACGGACCTAGTCCGCATAATTGCTACTATCAACTTTCAACTAAATTTTCTCTAGGAACATATCTAAATAGTAGAATTGAAGCGCGAGCTACGACATAATTTGCGAAGACCTTTTGACTATGTTCAGGATAATTAAGTTCATCTTATGAACTCCCACTCAGATAGACATCCCTCTAGTCATCTAAGTGATTACATGATCCGAGTCAACTAGGCTGTGTCCGATCATCACGTGAGACGGACTAGTCATCATCGGTGAACATCTTCATGTTGATCGTATCTACCATACGACTCATGCTCGACCTTTCGGTCTCTTGTGTTCCGAGGCCATGTCTGTACATGCTAGGCTCGTCAAGTCAACCTAAGTGTTTCGCGTGTGTAAATCTGGCTTACACCCGTTGTATGTGAACGTAAGAATCTATCACACCCGATCATCACGTGGTGCTTCGAAACGACGAACTTTCGTAATGGTGCACAGTTAGGGGGAACACCTTCTTGAAATTTTAGTGAGGGATCATCTTATTTACTACCGTCGTTCTAAGTAAACAAGATACATAAACATGATAAACATCACATGCAATCAAATAGTGACATGATATGGCCATCATCACTTTGCTCCTCTTGATCTCCATCTTCGGGGCTCCATGATCATCATCGTCACCGGCATGACACCATGATCTCTATCATCATGATCTCTATCATCGTGTCTTCATGAAGTTGTCTCGTCAACTATTACTTCTACTACTACAGCTAACGGTTAGCAATAAAGTAAAGTAATTACATGATGTTTATGTTGACACGCAGGTCATAAATAAATTAAGACAACTCCTATGGCTCCTGCCGGTTGTCATACTCATCGACATGCAAGTCGTGATTCCTATTACAAGAACATGATCAATCTCATACATCACATATATCATTCATCACATCCTTTTGGCCATATCACATCACATAGCATACCCTGCAAAAACAAGTTAGACGTCCTCTAATTGTTGTTTGCATGTTTTACGTGGCTGCTATGGGTTTCTAGCAAGAACGTTTCTTACCTACGCAAAAACCACAACGTGATATGCCAATTGCTATTTACCCTTCATAAGGACCCTTTTCATCGAATCCGATCCGACTAAAGTGGGAGAGACAGACACCCGCTAGCCACCTTATGCAACTAGTGCATGTCAGTCGGTGGAACCACTCTCACGTAAGAGTACGTGTAAGGTCGGTCCGGGCCGCTTCATCCCACAATGCCACCGAATCAAGATTGGACTAGTAATGGTAAGCATATTGAACAAAATCAACGCTCACAACTACTTTGTGTTCTACTCGTGCATAGAAACTATGCATAGACCTAGCTCATGATGCCACTGTTGGGGAACGTAGCATAAATTCAAAATTTTCCTATGTGTCACCAAGATCAATCTATGGAGTCATCTAGCAACGAGGGAGGAGTGGATCTACATACCCTTGTAGATCGCGCGCGGAAGCGTTCAAGAGAACGGGGTTGATGGAGTCGTACTCGTCGTGATCCAAATCACCGATGATCCTAGCGCCGAACGGACGACACCTCCGCGTTCAACACACGTACGGAGCAGCGATGTCTCCTCCTTCTTGATCCAGCAAGGGGGGAGGAGAGGTTGATGGAGATCCAGCAGCACGACGACGTGGTGGTGGAAGTAGCGGGATTCCAACAGGGCTTCGCCAAGCGCTGCGGGAGGAGGGAGATGTGTCATGGGAGGGAGAGGGAGGCGCCAGGGCTTAGGTGTTGCTGCCCTCCCTTCCCCCACTATATATAGGGCCAAGGGAGAGGGGGGCGCAGCCTTGGCCCTTCCTCCAAGGAAGGGTGCGGCCAGGGGAGGAGTCCCTCCTCCCCAAGGCACCTCGGAGGTCCCTTCCCCCTTTAGGACTCTTCCTTTCCCTCTTCTCTTGGCGCATGGGCCTCTTGGGGCTGGTGCCCTTGGCCCATATAGGCCAAGGCGCACCCCCGACAGCCCATGTGCCCCCCCGGGGCAGGTGGCCCCACCCGGTGGACCCCCGGGACCCTTCCGGTGGTCCCGGTACAATACCGGTGACCCCGAAACTTGTCCCGATGGCCGAAATAGCACTTCCTATATATAAATCTTTACCTCGGGACCATTCTGGAACTCCTCGTGACGTCCGGGATCTCATCCGGGACTCCGAACAACTTTCGGGTTACCTCATACTAATATCTCTATAACCCTAGCGTCACCGAACCTTAAGTGTGTAGACCCTACGGGTTCGGGAGACATGCAGACATGACCGAGATGACTCTCCGGTCAATAACCAACAGCGGGATCTGGATACCCATGTTGGCTCCCACATGTTCCACGATGATCTCATCGGATGAACCACGATGTCAAGGACTTAATCAATCCCGTATACAATTCCCTTTGTTTATCGGTACAATACTTGTCCGAGATTCGATCGTCGGTATCCCGATACCTTGTTCAATCTCGTTACCGGCAAGTCTCTTTACTCGTTCCGTAACACATCATCCCGTGATCAACTCCTTGATCACATTGTGCACATTATGATGATGTCCTACTGAGTGGGCCCAGAGATACCTCTCCGTTTACACGGAGTGACAAATCCCAGTCTCGATTCATGCCAACCCAACAGACACTTTTGGAGATACCTGTAGTGTACCTTTATAGCCACCCAGTTACGTTGTGACGTTTGGCACACCCAAAGCACTCCTACGGTATCCGGGGGTTGCACAATCTCATGGTCTAAGGAAATGATACTTGACATTAGAAAAGCTTTAGCATACGAACTACATGATCTTGTGCTAGGCTTAGGATTGGGTCTTGTCCATCACATCATTCTCCTAATGATGTGATCCCGTTATCAATGACATCCAATGTCCATGGTTAGGAAACCATAACCATCTATTGATCAACGAGCTAGTCAACTAGAGGCTTACTAGGGACATGGTGTTGTCTATGTCTCCACACATGTATCTGAGTTTCCTATCAATACAATTATAGCATGGATAATAAACAATTATCATGAACAAGGAAATATAATAATAACCAATTTATTATTGCCTCTAGGGCATATTTCCAACATAATAGCAGCTAGGCAGTAAAGATTAGGTAGGAAGATATTGTGAAGCCAATCAGAACAAGCAGTCACTCAGTGAAGACAAAAGATAATGCAATCATACAATGCCTTCACAAGGATCAACAGTAAGTAAAGGAAAGGGAAGGATGAAACCAGTGACTCATTGAAGACAATGATTTGTTGGACCAGTTCCAGTTGCTGTGACAACTGTACGTCTGGTTAGGGAGGCTGAGATTCAACTCAGAAGACCTTGTCTTCACCTTATTCCCCTTGAGCTAAGGACACCCAGTCCTCGCCCAATCACTCTGGTAAGTCTTCAAGGTAGACTCCCAAACCTTCACAGACTTCGTTCACCGGCAATCCACAATGACTCTTGGATGCTCAGAACGCGACGCCTAACCGGCTGGAGGATTCACAGTCCTCAAGTGTAATAAGTCTTTAGATCACACAGACAGGAAGATTTCAGTGATGCCTAACGACAAAAGGAATTCTCTCTCAAAGGCTTCGAGGTGGGTTGCTCTCAAATGACAAAAGTCGTACACTAACTCTGAGCAGCCAACCGTTTATGGTTGTAGGGGGTGGGCTATTTATAGCCACTAGGCAACCTGACTTGATTTGTCCGAAATGACCCTGGGTCACTAAGGAACTGACACGTGTTCCAACGGTCAGATTTCAAACACACACGACAACTTTACTTGGGCTACAAGCAAAGCTGACTTATCCAACTCTGGACAAGATTTGCTCTCATAGTCTTCACTCGAAGACATAGGATTTTGGTTAAGCATCACTTCAGTCATTTTGACTGGTTCACTTGGACCCCACTTAACAGTACGGTGGTTCCTATGACTCAACAAAGAAAAACACAGAACGACGAAACTGCTAAGTCTTCGCGCTCCATAGTCTTCACGCGATGTCTTCTCTTGTCATAGTCTTCAATGTGAATGTCTTTGCATACCACCTTTGACTTTAATGTTTTCATACATTTATAGGGGTCATCTCTGGTAGGAAAACCGAATCAATGAGGTACTTCTACCTGTGTTATCCTACAATTCTCACGAACACATTAGTCCCTCAACCAGGTTTGTCGTCAATACTCCAAAACCAACTAGGGGAGGCACTAGATGCACTTACAATCTCCCCCTTTTTGGTGATTGATGACAAACTAGTTGAAGTTTTCAACGGGGAATAAAATATGTGAAATTGTAAAGGATAGGGGATTATCTTCATAAGTGTCAAAGGCTCCCCCTGAAGATGTGCATATAAGTAATTTGCTTTTGGTATGCAAATGCACATGGCAGGTTGTACTTGTGGAGATCCTTTTCAAGTTATGATGACAATTCATCATGCATGATAAGTATGTGAAGATAATGACATGCATAATGAAAAATGGACGTCTGCAGAATGACCTAAGTGCGGAAGTTATCATCGCACATGCGGAATTTATCATCGCATCACAGAATAGAAAATAAGTAGCAGATGACCATCTAGTTTAAGTGTTACAACTCAAAGAACCAAATGTATCAGAAAGCGAGAGTTGTAAACACTAGGCAAAATATAAAACCACCGCCCATATGGACCCGCTTGAAGACTATCAAACTCATATGCTTCTGCCCCTTTTGTCAGTAAGGACCAAAAAGGTTTGAAGACATAGAGCACCCACTTGTTCCCTTGAGGAGTTGGTGAAGCAGCAGGGTCGTCGGTGTTGGTTGGCGGTGCAGACGAACTTGGTGCAGTGTTGATTCACGCTGAAGGTGGAGGAGGTGAAGTTGCATCATCTTGGTCATCGATGACTCTGGCATTCACGGTCGCAGCTGAGGACGAGTATTCAGAGTCTTCAAGTGAGGGAGTCCGACGCAAGTGAGCATTTCTGGGAGGAGTTGAGTCAAACTTGAAGCGTTCGGTGAAGCCATCATCGTGCAGATCAGCTTCAGCACTCAGTAGGGTCAAACTCTTCCACGACCTCCGATAGGTTTCATGAGTGACAAAGGCATTCTTGGTGGCAAGATTGCGAATGCGGTTGACATCCACCAAGAGGCTTTGCATCTGACGCTTAAGCCAGTCGTGATGTTTGTCCTGTTTCTGATGCAGCACGACGAGAAGCTCTCGGTCATTGAGGACACGAGATCGTCTTTGAGGCCTTTGCGCAATGGTGCTACCAGTGACATCAGTTTGAGCACGAGGGACACGTGTGTTTCCAGCTAGGGGATAAACACGAGAAACTGCTGGAATCCCTTCAATGGGTTGGCTGAAGCTTTGGTGATCAGCATTGTGAAGATAAATGGGATCTTTAGCAGGTTCTGGGTAAATGGCTTCAACTGACAGATCAACCTCGGGCAAGAATATAAGATGATTGCACGCAGATGGCTGATAGTTGAAGGCGGAGTGACGCTTTATCAGACGCATGACCCATGGAGCATAGAATTTCAACCCAAAGATGTCAGAGCCAAACGCAGCCAACTGCCTGATGAAGAAGTCTTGAGCATTGAAGTTGATGCCATTGAAGATATAGAAAACCAAAGTCTTCATTGCTCCTTCAAGCTTCGCTGCAGATGAGTGTCCTTTGACAGGCCATAGAGTCTTCCTGATGATGTGGTAAATGGTGCGAGGCAGGTACTCTAGGTCTTCAACAAAGAACTCAGATGAGTATTTAGCGTCGTGAGGCAGAGGCTTCATCATGCTCAGCATTTGACTCATGTTGGGTTCTGGCTTCTGAAAGATGCTTTCCAAGGCATTTTGATGTTGTTGACAACCTGGTTAATAGTATTCACCAGGAGTGGGCAGGTCTATGAGCTCAATGATATCAAGAGATTTAGCTTCATGATGGATATTGCCTGTCATCCACTCAAGGACCCAAGTCTTCGGATCCCTGTTGTAGCCTCGAATATGAAGAGTGGCATAGAATTGAAGCAGCAATTCTTCGTTCCAGTGCTCCTTGTCAGTGACGAACTACAACAGACCAGCATCTCTGGAACAGTCCAATGCCTCTTCAAGGCAGGGCAGTCCAGCTATAGCTTCAGAGTCGAGGCGCATATGTGGAAATATGCGCCCTTGATTGTATAGGACATAGGAATAGTAGCTGCGCTGCTGATAGCTCCAGAACCGATCTGAGGAAATGTGCGGTCTTGTATAAGGGTTCTTGGAGCTGTTGAAGAAGGTATTATGTGCCATGAAGCCATTTGCATTGAAGACCCCAGGTGAAGTGGCAGTGCCTGGGAATCGTGGAAGTCTTGGCTTGGGCTTTTGGACTTGAGGCATGTGCTCGACGTGGTACTCAAATTATGGACCAGCAGCAGACAAAGGAGTCAGAATGGGCCATCGAACCATAACCGACTGACCATGATCAAATGCCAGCTCCATTGTGTGAGGTCTTGGAGGGGGAACAGGGGCATTGACATTGTCTTCATGGGCTTCAGGGGCCACATGTGCTTCAGGTGCTTGGACCTCAGGTGCTGCAGCATTGACTTCAGGTGTTGCATTGACTTCTGGTGCCTCATTGGTTTTTGGTGCCGTATTGGCTTCAACCATGACAACGTCATTGGCGTCAGCAGTGATGTTGGTGGCCGCCTCAGGGTTGTTAACCTCCACTTCAGAAGCTGGAGGGTCGGTCATGTTCTTCTCGAGAACAACATCTTGATGAGACGGGGGTGTAGCAACTCTTGTAACTCTTGGGGCTTCTTCTTCATCTTCTTCTTCATCGGCTGATGCAGCCGGAATGTCTTCAGCCATTTTGGCTTCGGGTTCAGACACGTGCATTGTGGGAGTGACTTGGGACCTTTGTCCTTTGCGAAGCCTGCATAATGCGGGTGACGCTTGTGGAGATGGAGTGTGCTGGGCCACAAAGTCATCATCATCTTGCACTGGTGGGGTAGCTTGCGGTTGGGGAGAGCTTGGAGTGTCTTGTCTCTGTGGGTGATCAGCCCATGATGCATCCTAAGCAGTTGGTGTCAGAGGACGACCAATGTTGATGAGTTCGCTGTGCGTGAGCACAGGCGATGATACCAATTAGTGCTCGATCTGAGGAAGGACTTCATCATCTTCAACATTGTCATGGTGACCAATGTCTTCAACAGCGGTGGGGTCAACTGCTGGAATGTCTTCAGCTTCAGGAGCCTCTGTGGAAGCAGGCTCATGAACTATCATCCGTCGTTCTTGATGGGAAGAGTTAGTACGAGCAACCAAGATGGGCTCGACAACAAGGGGCTCTATGGGAGCAGCCCGATCTTTCTTGGTTTTGTGCTTCTTCTTGGAGGGAGCGACATCAGAAGCTTCAGGATTTTTCCTCTTTCTGGCTTCAGCCTTGGCAGCCCTTGTCTTCTTTAGTTCTGAAGCCACTGTGGGGACCTTAGGCTTCGAGCCTGTCATACTGCTTGGGAAGACAATGCGAGGTTCTTCCTACCTTGAAGGTGCAGATGTGTCAGTCGATGGCTTCTTCTTCTTTTTGCAGCCATTCTGGGGTCAATGCCAGGACGCCCAAGGGCCTTGCGCTTCTCAGCTTCATTGTAGGCTTGCTTGCACTTGTCAGCCAGACTCTTCATGCGCTCACGAGAACCTTTAGCTTCTTCATGTTTCTTGAGAAAGGCTTCCTTGAGCTCGTGCAGCATAATCTTGAAATTTTTCACATCTTGCACGCTGAGCTTTGCCATGTGCTTCTTGAACTGAGATTTCTCATAGTCGATCTTTTGCTTCAGTTCAACGATGCGCTGAGCTAGAGCTAGCTCAGAAGCAATGGCGCCAGTGAAAGCGACGCTGAGGCCAATTGGAAGTTGCAGATCATCAAAGCTGAGATTGGGGGTTTCAAACCACTCATCAATGAAGTTGTGGAGGATTGCCACGTCAAAGAGAAGCAAATCATTGAAGATTTCTGCTTCTTCCTTGCTCTTAATCAGTTGCTCAAGAGCGTCATCTGCAAGATCTTCATCACTAGACAGATCAATGTGTTCGTCTCGCAGAATGGCAGCAGCAGTCAATGCCTGATCAGTATTCTTTTTTCATCTCAGTCTTCTTGGAGATAAATGATAGATCTTCAGACTGCACACTGTCTTCAGGAGGTGCAGTAGCCAGTGGCTTCGCCCGTAAGATTCTTGGTGCTGAGGTAGACATTGAAGCTTTAGGCTTCTTCAGCTTCGTTGGCTTCGGTGGTGCAGGTGCTTTGTTAGATTCAGCATCATCTGCAGGTTGATCCACGACTGCCCCTTGAACCATAATGTGAGTGATGAGACCTTCCAGGTTGTAGAAGGGCCCAACAAGATTGGGTTCAGCTTCGGGTGAGCCATCGGCACGTGGAGCAGAGGGGCCTGGGTTGAAGTCTAATCCCCGCGACTTCTTGTTTTCTTTGGCCAAATTCTTGGCAAACTGGAAGTTGCGCTTGAACAGATTGTCGTCACGACACCATAGCAATGACGATGGATCTGCATTCTCAGGCTGTGGTCCTCGGACCATACAAGGATAGAAGCCTTGTTCAATGGCTTCAGCTCTGGACCTGGATTGAAGATTTTTGTATAGGATGTCTCCCCAGAGTCACTTGATGGCATTCTTCTCAGCATATTCCTGGGTCACAAACCTGTACTTGAACAAGGCTCGGCCCAGTATCTTCGAATCCATTGGATTCGTGTCTTGCGCTGACCATAGCTTTCTTCGGGGTCAGTTTTGTACAGTTCATAAAGATCTTTGGGCAGGTCCATTGATGTACCCCCACGGCGCTGTCTGCCACCCTTTCTGGTAGGTTTCTCTGGTGCCATGAAGTTTAAACTGAATGGCTTCAATATGTTCAAAGTCTTCAAAGGCTTCCGCTTGCTTGCTAAACAGGAACTGGCTTCGGGAGAGTTAATGTGATGCTGTAAGAATTCTGCAAACGAATGCAGACTATGAGAACCAAGGGATTCTCCCACGGACATGTACCTGTGACAGCATTAAGGTGCGAGGGAAGGGGAAGAGGTCATATGCATTCTTAGAAGATTTTGAAGATAAATCAGTTTAGAAGACATTGACCTCATAGTGCGAAGATATTCACTCATAGATAGAGAGTTGGTTCCAGATTTGTACGAATCCACGAATACGTACAAGTGAGGAATCTAACTTCTTTGTGAAGCATAAGTGAACATACTAGGCATATTATGAGATGCAGTATGAAATAGATTGAACTTGTGTGAAGAGAAACTGCTTGTGGTAGAAAGTGATGAATCTATAGGATCAAAGGGGGCCGTAAAAAGGAAGTTTTATTTACCACACGAAGAACTGCTAGACTGAGTGGGAGAGGAGGCCGAGTAGTTCGATCGTCCGTGCCCTAACTTGGCAACGGAGGACACCTACTGCGACGGCGGAGAGGACGATGTCCGCGGCCGGCGTGAAGACAGCATCGATGAGGTCGCGGCAGCTAAGCGCTTCATCGCCAGCGTCGTCGAGGGCTAGTGGTGGTGCTAGGGTTTGTGCAAGAGTGGAAGAAGGGATAATGACTGTGGTGAGGCGTGTATTTATAGGGATAGGGACGACACAGAGTTATTCACAAGTGCCCCTGGTGATTCACATCCGAAGGACACGTGGCTATCATGCAACACATCGAAGGTTGTTCCACGTTCCCACACACGCCTGGATTGTCGGGTGGTCGTTCCCACTTCTCTGGGTTTCAGGTGAAAGGATTTAGCATTGAAAACGGATTAATGTTTGTCTCTGTGTCTTCTGCTGACATGGATGTAGAGAAGACATTTGACAGTATCAATAGAATGCATATGATTTGGATAGATAGACTTAGGAAAGAAGCATAGAGGGGTTAGGGTCCGATCACATTCACTTAGTTCAAAAGATTCATCAAGAAGCTATAGCTATAAGTGAATGTTGTAGAGGACTGAAACCAAATCAGTATATACCAGAAGACAATCATATCAACTCAGTGAAGATAATCATTAAGACAAGTTGAAATTGAAGACAAACCAAATGTGAAGACATAGAAAATGTAACGCCATGGGTAAAACACTTCAAACAGAAGAATTTGGTGGTGGCGTTACCCACCGTATAGGAAGTATTAGACCCAGACACGGCGCACAATTATCGTGGCGCTCCGAAGTCAAATTCCACGTTAATGTATTCACACTCAGAATGTAAGTCTTCATTGATTGAAGATATACTTTACTTCGTGTGTTGCACATCTAAGTCATCAACATGCATAAGTGTTAGGATGTGTGCCTGATCACAAGACATTTGAGGATTCCAAGATATTTAGCTCACACCGTAACTTGCAAAACCTCTTCTCATCCAAGGGCTTGGTGAAGATATCTGCCAATTGCTCTTCAATGTTGACGTGTATGATATGTATATCTTCCTTCATAACATGATCTCTGAGAAAGTGATGACTAATTTCAATGTGCTTTGTCTTCGAGTGCTAAACTGGGTTGTTGGCAATCTTGATGGCGCTTTCGTTGTCGCAGTAGAGTGGCACTTGCTTCAGATGAATGCCATAGTCTTTGAGCGTTTGCTTCATCCATAGAAGCTGAGCGCAGTAAGATCCAGCAGCAATGTATTCAGATTCAGCAGTGGAGAGAGATACACAGTTCTGCTTCTTTGAAGACCAACATACAAGTGATCGTCCCAGAAAATGACATGTGCCTGATGTAGACTTGCGATCCACCTTGTCAGCAGCATAATCAGCATCCGAGAATCCAACTAGATCAAATTCTGAGCCCTTTGGATACCATAATCCTAGGCCGCTTGGAACCGGGCACACATGCAAACACTAAGCATGATATCTGGCCTAGATGCACATAAATAAAGCAAGGAACCAATCATGGAGCGATATACCTTTTGATCGAACTCTTTACCATTGTCGTCGGGACCCAGATGATGTTTGGCTGGCATTGGCGTCGTGAAGCCTTTGCAATCTTGTATTCCAAATTTCTTCAGGAAATCTTTGAGGTATTTCTCTTGAGATATAAAGATGTCATTGCGTTGCTGACGTATTTGAAGACCAAGGAAGAACTTCAGCTCACCCATCATGGACATCTGATATTGCTCTTGCATCATATATCCAAACTCATCAGTGTATTTTTTATTGGTGCAGCCGAAGATAATGTCATCCACATATATTTGGCACACAAACAGTTCACCATCATATGTCTTCGTGAAGAGAGTGGGGTTGAGGGAACCAGGTTTGAATCCTTTGCTCTTCAGGAAGTCTTTGAGTGTGTCATACCAAGCCCTAGGGGCTTGTTTGAGGCCATACAGTGCCTTGTTGAGCTTGTACACCATGTCGGGATGTTTTGGATCTTCAAAGCCAGGCGGTTGTGCAACATGCACTTCTTCGTCAATCTTGCCATTGAGAAAAGCGCTCTTCACATCCATTTGATGCAAAAGAATGTTATGATGATTTTCATATGCCAGCAGTATGCGTATGGCTTCAAGTCTAGCCACAGGAGCAAATGTTTCATCGAAGTCAATCCCTTCAACTTGAGTGTATCCTTGAGCAACGAGACGAGCTTTGTTTCTGACAACTTGACCATGCTCATCTTGCTTGTTGTGATATATCCATTTGGTGCCTATTGTATTGTGCTTGCGAGGATCAGGATGCTTAACCAGTTCCCATACATTATTCAGCTCAAACTGTTGAAGCTCTTCTTGCATAGCTTGAATCCATTCAGGTTCCATGAAGGCTTCATCAACTTTCTTGGGTTCAGATATTGAGACGAATGCGAAGTGCCCACAAAAATTTGCTAGCTGTGTTGCCCTTGAACGAGTGAGTGGACCTGGTGCATTGATGCTATCAATTATTCTCTCAATCTGCACTTCATTTGCAACACGAGGATGTACAGGATGAAGATTTTGCTCTTGCTGATCATTGTCATAGTTAGAAGGATTGTCTTCAGGCTGAGCATTGTCTTCAAGTTGATCAGGTGCGGAGATGATAAGTTCCTCTTCAGGCTAAGCTTCAGATGGTATGATTTCTCCAGTTCCCATAAGTTTGATTGATTCACTGGATGGAACTTCATCTAGCACATTTGGCAGGTGCTCTCTTTGCGAGCCGTTAGTCTCATCGAACCGCACATCCACAGTTTCAACCACTTTATAGTGAAAGAGGTTGAAGACTCTGTAGGAGTGCGAATCCTTTCCATATCTAAGCATAAAACCTTCATGTGCTTTCGGTGCAAATTTTGAAGTGTGATGTGGATCCTTGATCCAGCACCTGGCGCCAAAAACTCTGAAGTAACTGACATTTGGCTTCTTGCCAGTAAGGAGCTCATAGGATGTCTTGTTCAGAAGCTTGTGAAGATAAACATGGTTGATGATATGGCAGGCAGTATCAATGGCTTCAGGCCAAAACTTTCTTGGAGTCTTGTATTCATCAAGCATCGTCCGGGCCATCTCAATAAGTGTTCTGTTCTTGCGTTCCACGACGCCATTCTGTTGTGGTGTGTATGGAGCTGAGAATTCATGTGTGATGCCCAAAGTATCAAGATACGTATCTAGGCCAGTGTTCTTGAATTTAGTGCCATTGTCACTTCTGATGTGCTTTATCTTGACGCCATAGTTGTTCATGGCTCGATTGGTGAAGCGTCTGAAGACATCCTGCACTTTAGTCTTGTAGAGGATTATATGCACCCAAGTATATCTTGAATAATGATCAACAATGACAAAGCCATAGAGACAAGCAGTAGTACTAAGAGTTGAGTAATGAGTGGGACCGAAAAGGTCCATGTGGAGCAGTTCGAAGGGTTGAGTCGTTGTCATGATTGTCTTCGAGGGATGCTTGGCCCTCGTCATCTTTCCTGCTTCACAGGCACCGCATAAGTGATCCTTCTTGAAATTGACGCCCTCGATGCCTATGACATGCTTCTTTCTTGCAAGAGTGTGCAAATTCCTCATGCCAGCATGCCCCAGCCTCCGATGCCAGAGCCAGCATTCTGAAGCTTTTGCTAGAAGACATACGGCAAGTTGTGGTCCTGCTGAGAAATCTACCACGTATAAATCATCTTTCAGATTCCATTAGAACAAGGCAACGATATTTTCCAAACATCACAATCATGTTTAAGTCGCAAAGCATTGAGATAGACACTAAGTTGAAACCAAGGGATTCAACAAGCATGACTTTATCCATGTGTTGATCCTTTGAGATTGCAACTCTACCTAGACCCAATACCTTACTTTTACCAGTGTCAGCAAATGTGATGTGACTTTTATCATATGGACGTAAGGTTGAGTCCATAAGAAGGCTTCGCTTGCTGGTCATGTGATTGGTACACCCACTATCAATAATCCATTTTGAAGCAGCTGGTGTCGTACCCTACAGTGCAGTTAGGGGGATAGGCTTCACGAAGAGAATTGTGAAGCAAAAACATTTGACGAGCCAGTGGATTATGAAAGCTTAGATCGAGATTAGGACTGATAGGGCAAGTAGCAAGCGACTCAGGAACAAAATACATAATAAGACCATTTGGGCATTTGATCTTGTGCCCTACAAGATGTTTAAGGTCCCCAGCAATAGCTTCAGACGATTTTGGTTTTCGGCTGGAGACCTTTCCCTGCAAAAGAGAGTTAAGCTTTCTTAGCCACCCACATCTTCAAGGGTGGCTTCGAAGCAATGAGTCTAAGTGCAGCATCTGAGACTTTGGCTTTGGAGCCCTAGCAAAAAGTCTTGCAGGAGGACAATAGTACTCATAAGAATAAGCAGAATAGTTCTTGGTCTTATGAACATGGCGGTTTGATGAACCGCACTCATATTCATAGGCCTGAGTATGGCTTCCCTGCAAAACATTTGCATTAGTGCGAATCAGGTGAGTCCTCTGTCTATATGAACCCTTTGGCCCGTATGAAGCCTGTGGTCTGGGGTTTGTCTTCTTCACTTGTGGTGTCATGACGACATTCACAGGAAGATTCTCCAAACACCTTTTTGGCACCCAGACCTTCTTCATAGGCGGCCCATTCCTGCAGTTAGTACCAATATACCTGGCAAACACTTCGCCATTCTGATTCTTAAACAGTTTATAGTTTGCATCAAAGGATTCATCAATAACAATGGGATTAGCACAACTGAAGCCAGATAGGGTGGATGGATCCACTGAAGGTCCCTTTGCAGCAACCCATGTGGTTTTGGGGTACTGCTCGGGTTTCCAGTAAGATCCATCAGCATTCATTTTCCTTTCGAACCCAACACCCTCTTTCCTAGGGTTTTGGTTCAGGATCTGCCTTTTGAGGACATCACATAGTGTCTGATGCCCTTTGAGACTTTTGAACATCCCTGTTTCAAGCAATGTCTTCAACCTAGCATTCTCATCAGCAATAGCAGTGGCATCCTTAGCAGAGGGGTTAGTTACCACATCAACAGTTGAAGATATTGCAACAGTAGCAGCAGTAGAACATTCAGCAACAGAAGTAGCGTTGTCACGCTCAATGCATTTAATACATGGTGGTTCAAATCCTTCCTGAGTGGAACTGATCTGTTTGGCGCGAAGTGACTCGTTTTCCTTTTGAAGATCTTCATGAGCCGCTCTCAATTTTTCAAGGTCTTGCTTCCTTTGAAGATAATCATAGGAAAGCTTTTTATGAGTTGTTGAGAGCGTTTCATGATGACTTTCAAGTTCCTCATACTTAACATGAAGATTTTTTATGTCTTCAATTAAGGACTAAGATCGAGTCATTTTAGCGTTTAACATGTCATTGCTTTTGTCTAATAGTTTTTGAATGTGTTCCATAGCTTTCTGTTGTTCAGTTGCAATTTTAGCAAGTGTTTTGTAGCTGGGTTTGGAACCACAATCAGAGTCATCTTCACTTGATGTTTGATAGTGAGTGGCGCGTGAGTTTACCTTGGCATCGCGTGCCATGAAGCAGTAAGTGGGAGTGGAGTCGTCCTTATCATTAGCATCAGCGTTGGTGACATTGTCTTCAGTGTTGAAGATGGACTTGGCAACGTAGGCTGTAGCCAGACTTGCCACACCAGAATCGGACTCCTCCTCAGACTCCACCTCCGCCTCCTCAGAAGCAGACTCCTCCTCTGAATCCATTTCCTTGCCAACAAATGCACGAGCCTTGCCAGATGAGCTCTTCTTGTGTGATGAAGACTTTGAGGAAGACTTGGAAGAAGACTTTGAGTATTTCTTCTTCTTCTTGTCGTCAGAATCGTACTCCTTGCTCTTCTTTTTCTTCTTGGTCTCATTGTCCCACTGCGGACACTCAGAGATGTAGTGGCCAGGTTTCTTGCACTTGTGGCATGTTCTCTTCTTGTAGTCATGAGCAGAAGCTTCATCATTCCTTGAGCTTGATCGTGAGGACTTTCTGAAGCCTTTCTTCTTGGTGAATTTTTGGAACTTCTTCACAAGCATAGCAAGCTCCTTTCCAATGTCTTCAGGATCATCAGAACTGTTGTCAGATTCTTCTTCAGATGAGGAGACAGCTTTTGCCTTCAAGGCACGAGTTCTCCCGTAGTTAGGACCGTAGATATCTCTTTTCTCATAAAGCTGAAACTCATGTGTGTTGAGCCTCTCAAGTATGTCAGACGGATCGAGTGTCTTGAAGTCAGGATGTTCTTGAATCATCAGGGCTAGGGTGTCAAACGAGCTGTCAAGTGATCTCAGGAGTGTCTTGACGACTTCATGCTTGGTGATCTCAGTAGCGCCGAGGGATTGAAGCTCATTTGTGATGTCAGTGAGTCGATCAAACGTGAGCTGGACATTCTCATTGTCATTTCTCTTGAAGCGGTTGAAGAGGTTGCGAAGGACACTGATTCTCTGATCTCTCTGGGTTGAGACGCCTTCGTTGACCTTGGAGAGCCAGTCCCAGACTAGCTTAGATGTTTCCAAAGCACTCACACGGCCATACTGTCCTTTGGTCAGATGACCACAGATGATGTTCTTGGCAGTGGAGTCCAGTTGAACGAACGTCACATCAGCAGCGATGACACCTTCACCAGCCTTGGGAACGCCATTCTTGACGACATACCATAGGTTGACATCAATGGCTTCAAGATGCATGCGCATCTTATTCTTTCAGTAGGGATATTTAGTTCCATCGAAGACTGGGCACGCAACGGAGACTTTGATTATCCATGCAGTCGACATAGCTAAAACTTCAGGTGGTTAAACTGAATCACACAGAACAAGGGAGTACCTTGCTCTGATACCAATTGAAAGTGCTAGTGATCAACTAGAGGGGGGTGAATAGGCGATTTTTATGAAAGTCTTCAAAACATGAAAGTTTCGAAGACAAACGATAGAAATAAACCTATTACCATGCAGCAGAAGGTAGACTACACTAGGCAAGCCATAGTCAAGTATTCAATGGAGTGAAAAGCACAATGACTAATAGCAGCTAGGAAGTAAAGATTAGGTAGGAAGATATTGTGAAGCCAATCAGAACAAGTAGTCACTCAGTGAAGACAAAAGATAATGCAATCATACAATGATTTCACAAGGATCAACAGTAAGTAAAGGAAAGGGAAGGATGAAACCAGTGACTCGTTGAAGACAATGATTTGTTGGACCAGTTCCAGTTGCTGTGACAACTGTACGTCTGGTTAGGGAGGCTGAGATTCAACTCAGAAGACCTTGTCTTCACCTTATTCCCCTTGAGCTAAGGACACCCAGTCCTCGCCCAATCACTCTGGTAAGTCTTCAAGGTAGACTCACAAACCTTCACAGACTTCGTCCACCGGCAATCCACAATGACTCTTGGATGCTCAGAACGCGACGCCTAACCGGCTGGAGGATTCACAGTCCTCAAGTGTAATAAGTCTTTAGATCACACAGACAGGAAGACTTCAGTGATGCCTAACACTCTTTGGCTCTGTGTGGTTAGGCCTTTATCCTCGCAAGCAATTGTCTCTCAAAGGCTTCGAGGTGGGTTGCTCTCAAATGACAAAAGCCGTACACTAACTCTGAGCAGCCAACCGTTTATGGTTGTAGGGGGTGGGCTATTTATAGCCACTAGGCAACCCGACCTAATTTGTCCGAAATGACCCTGGGTCATTAAGGAACTAACACGTGTTCCAACGGTCAGATTTCAAACACACACGGCAACTTTACTTGGGCTACAAGCAAAGCTGACTTATCAAACTCTGGACAAGATTTGCTCTCATAGTCCTCACTCGAAGACATAGGATTTTGGTTAAGCATAACTTCAGTCATTTTGACTGGTTCACTTGGACCCCACTTAACAGTACGGTGGTTCCTATGACTCAACAAAGAAAAACACAGAACGACGAAACTGCTAAGTCTTCGTGCTCCAAAGTCTTCACGCGATGTCTTCTCTTGTCATAGTCTTCAATGTGAATGTCTTCGCATACCACCTTTGACTTCAGTGTCTTCATACATTTTTAGGGGTCATCTCTTGTAGGAAAACCGAATCAATGAGGGACTTCTACCTGTGTTATCCTGCAATTCTCACAAACACATTAGTCCCTTAGCTTGCATGCATAAAAGAGTCTTCATCTTGTCCTTCAACTTCTTGGCCCTGAAAGTGCTAGTGATCGACTAGAGGGGGGGTGAATAGGCGATTTTTATGAAAGTCTTCAAAACATGGAAGTTTCGAAGACAAACGATAGAAATAAACCTATTACCATGCAGCGGAAGGTAGACTACACTAGGCAAGCCATAGTCAAGTATTCAATGGAGTGAAAAGCACAATGACTAATAGCAGCTAGGCAGTAAAGATTAGGTAGAAAGATATTGTGAAGCCAATAAGAACAAGCAGTCACTCAGTGAAGACAAAATATAATGCAATCATACAATGACTTCACAAGGATCAACAGTAAGTAAAGGAAAGGGAAGGATGAAACCAGTGACTCGTTGAAGACAATGATTTGTTGGACCAGTTCCAGTTGCTGTGACAACTGTACGTCTGGTTAGGGAGGCTGAGATTCAACTCAGAAGACCTTGTCTTCACCTTATTACCCTTGAGCTAAGGACACCCAATCCTTGCCCAATCACTCTGGTAAGTCTTCAAGGTAGACTCCCAAACCTTCACAGACTTCGTTCACCGGCAATCCACAATGACTCTTGGATGCTCAGAACGCGACGCCTAACCGGCTGGAGGATTCACAGTCCTCAAGTATAATAAGTCTTCAGATCACACAGACAGGAAGATTTCAGTGATGCCTAACGACAAAAGGAATTCTCTCTCAAAGGCTTCGAGGTGGGTTGCTCTCAAACGACAAAAGCCGTACACTAACTCTGAGCAGCCAACCGTTTATGGTTGTAGGGGGTGGGCTATTTATAGCCACTAGGCAACCCGACCTGATTTGTCCGAAATGACCCTGGGTAACTAAGGAACTGACACGTGTTCCAACGGTCAGATTTCAAACACACACGACAACTTTACTTGGGCTACAAGCAAAGCTGACTTATCCAACTCTGGACAAGATTTGCTCTCACAGTCTTCACTCGAAGACATAGGATTTTGGTTAAGCATCACTTCAGTCATTTTGACTGGTTCACTTGGACCCCACTTAACAGTACGGTGGTTCCTATGACTCAACAAAGAAAAACACAGAATGACGAAACTGCTAAGTCTTCGCGCTCCATAGTCTTCACGCGATGTCTTCTCTTGTCATAGTCTTCAATGTGAATGTCTTCACATACCACCTTTGACTTCAATGTCTTCATACATTTTTAGGGGTCATCTCTGGTAGGAAAACCGAATCAATGAGGGACTTCTACCTGTGTTATCCTGCAATTCTCACAAACACATTAGTCCCTCAACCAGGTTTGTCGTCAATACTCCAAAACCAACTAGGGGTGGCACTAGATGCACTTACAGGCCCACGACGGCTCAGAGGAAGGTTGGGAAGACCTAGCAGCACGGTCCTCAGCAACATCCTCTACACCAGCCTCCTCCTCACCAACAGCCCTCCTAGCAGCAGACGCCTCGGAACGAGTAGTAGTGTTGGCCCAGTTGGGCTTGACGCGGAGACTGATGGACTCATGCCGAATCCAGTCTGGAGCAAGGAACTCATCACCAGGGTATAGCTTCTCCCAAGTCGTGGAGATCAACAGAAATAGGTATGGTCCATAGATAGGTACCTTGTGGGTGTACACCGCAAATCGAAGCTCACACCTCATGATGTGTGAGACATCAAGTGGTTGAGTCTGAGATGTACGTGCCTCCGCGCACAGGAGCATCATGTCCACCAGATAGGAATGAACCTTGTCCTTGTCGCCAATGCAAGGGAACAGAGTGTTGCGGAAGATGCGATGCATGATATCCAGAAAAGAGTTCAGCACCCAAGTCGACTTGCCACTAGGAAGCACCTTCTCAACATAGAACGGCTGAAGCTTGTTCTTGCTAGCAGACTCAGAATTGGCGTGGGGGCGAACACCAACGGGTGTGTGGAGCCCGTCATCAGGAACGTGGAGTAGATCCATGAACTCCTTCCAGGTGGCAGACAACTGACGGCCATTGGTCATCCAGGTCATCCTCCGCTCATCCCCGGGGTGAAAGTGAACTCAGGCAAAGAACTGACAGATAAGCTCAGGGTCATAGTCAAGGTGGAAAGAGATCACATGTTCAATACTGAACTGCTCCACCAAATCCAGAGCTTCTCCAAAGTAGTCACGAAACTTGTCCTTCCTCAAGTGATTCATGTCTATCCACTTGACATCCACGTAGGTGTTTTGCTTATTCTTGATGACATCCAGATAAATGAGAGCCTGCTGCTTGGTCCAAAACAACTCATTGCCTCTCCGGATAGCATGAGCATTCACATGAGGGTTGATCTTCAGGCATTCGATGTACTCAGTGAGGGGAATCTCGTCCAAGCCCTTAGCAGGTTCCTTTTGCCTGCTGGCAGTGGTCTTGACATTGCACTTGGGGGCACTGGAGCCCTCTGGTGCTTCATCTTGAGGATTGCGCAGCCGCTTGGAGCCAGTGTCACGACTGGGATTGGAACGGCAAGAGCCACCACCTAAAACACAAGATAAAGCACACACAAAGAGCGAGAAGAATCAATGCAAAGACCATGGCAAAGCAAGGGAAACATGTAGAAAGCATACGGGATAATTGCTACGAGGAAGATGGGACAACAATGGTAGTGCCGCCTGGTCATGCAGTACTAAAATTTTAGTACCGCTCCTAGTCGCGGTAGTACCGTGTGAGGATACAATAGTACCGTGGCGTGGAGTGGTAGTAAGACCTTAGTGCCACAGAACGTGCGGTAGTACCGCACCGAACGGACGGTTGTACCGCACCGCTCAGATCTGAACCTACTTTTGAATCTGAGAAGACGCGCGAAACCACGGCGAAACTACGGTTGATCAAATCTGAAAGATCGACGATGTTGCCTAGAGGGGAGGGGGTGAATAGGCACTTTAAAATAATTACGGTTTAGGCTTGAACAAATGCGGAATAAACCTAGCGGTTAATTTGCTAAGCACAAAACCTAAAACAACTAGGCTCACCTATGTGCACCAACAACTTATGCTAAGCAAGATAAGCAACTATGTGATAGCAAGATATATGACAAAGAACAATATGGCTATCACAAAGTAAACTGCATAAGTAAAGGGCTCGGGTAAGAGATAACCGAGGCACGCGGAGACGACGATGTATCCCGAAGTTCACACCCTTGCGGATGCTAATCTCCGTTTGGAGCGGTGTGGAGGCACAATGCTTCCCAAGAAGCCACTAGGGCCACCATAATCTCCCCACGCCCTCGCACAATGCAAGATGCCGTGATTCCACTAAGGGACCCCTGAGGGCGGTCACCAAACCCGTACAAATGGCAACCCTTGGGGGCGGTCACCGAACCTGTACACTTTGGAAACCCTTGGGGGCGGTCACCGGTACCCGTCAAATTGCTCGGGGCGATCTCCACAACCTAATTGAAGACCCCAACACTTGCCCAGAGCTTTACACCACAATGATTGAGCTCCGAACACCACCAACCGTCTAGGGCGCCCAAACACCCAAGAGGAACAAGCTCAAGGGTACCAAGCACCCAAGAGTAATAAGCTTCCCAACTTGTAACTTCCACGTATCACCGTGGAGAACTCAAACCGATGCACAAATGCAATGGCAAGGGAACACAGAGTGCCCAAGTCCTTCTCTCTCAAATCCCACCAAAGCAATTAATGCTAGGGAGGAAAGTGAGAGGAAGAACAAGAAGGAGAACACCAAGAACTCCAAGATCTAGATCCAAGGGGTTCCCCTCACATAGAGGAGAAAGTGATTGGTGAAAGTGTGGATCTAGATCTCCTCTCTCTTTTCCCTCAAAAACTAGCAAGAATCCATGGAGGGAGTGAGAGTTAGAAAGCTCAAAGAAGGTCAACAATGGGGGCAAAAACGAGCTCAAGAGATGGGGAACCATTGGGGAAGAAGACCCCCTTAAATAGGTCCCCATGAATCTGCCCGTTATGTACAGAACAACATAGGAGCGATACAACCTCTATGAGCACCGGTACAACCGGTAACAGGCAATAAGCGGTACAACCGGCCCACAACCGCCCAAGAACCGCACCACAATAGAGACCAGTCCGGTGGTAGAGCCGTACATGACCGGTACAACCTCCGGACCAATTCTGGAGCGATACAACCGCTCCAAACACCGGTTGTACCAGTCAAGCGGTACAATCTCTCCATGGGGCGGTACAACCTCTCTGTGTAAAACAGGCAATATCAAAACAGCCACAACTTTCGCATACGAGCTCCGAATTCAACGAAACCAAGTTTGTTGGAAAGCTAATGACAAGGGCTAACAAAAACTTGAGAGAAATAACAATAAGAAGCAAGTGAGAAAAGGACCATAATAAAATGGTGAGAACCCTTCCTCGGAAAAGACCGGTAAAACCTCCAACACCAAAAACATCATAGAAGATGCATGCGAACTCCATTTTCGATGAACTCGAGCTTGTCATCAAGATGACCATAAGCTCTAAGACTCACAAATGGAACCAAACAAGAACCAAGAAAGATGATGCAAGGATGCAATGGTTTGAGCTCTCGACGAATGATATGATCAAGCTACTCCCTAGAGAGCCCCCCTTGATAGTACGACAATCGATCCTACAACCCGGTCTCCCAACTACCACTATGAGACCGGTAAAATAGAAAACCTATCAAGGGCAAACCTTTGCCTTGCACATAGTCCACTTGAGCTAGATGATGACGATCTTGACTTCCTCAAGTTGGACCACCTTTCTTGATTGTGTTGGCTCGATGAATACTAGTTGATTGCTCCCCCATACTCCACTATAGGTGAGCCACTCTTTGGCACATCTTCACAATTCCATTGACACCACAATGAACGGCAAGCTTCCAGCTTGATTGCTCCCCCATACTCCATTATGGGTGAGCCACTCTTCGAGTTGCTCCACTTGAACTTGCACATTGCAAACTTGATGACGATCACCACTTGATGTCATCCTCCATGGGTTGTATGAGATCTTCCTCTTGATGCAAGACCATGGAAACATACCTAACCCCTCAAAGAACTCTCACGTAGACCATGGGTTAGTACACAAAGTGTAATGGACAATGCTTACCATACCATGGGATCACTTGATCCCTCTCGGTACTTCTTCTACGCTTTGTGAGTTGATCAACTTGATTCACTCTTGACTTAGTCTTGATCAACATTGAATCTTTCCAACTCTCTTCATTTGGATGATGTCTTGAAGGTAATGTGAATGATCACACAATCTTCTTCTTCAAGACATGCTTGCAATCTTTGGATAATTCCTTGAAAAGCACTTTGGCCATCTCAACTCACACATGACCAATCTTTGGATAATTCCTTGAAAAGCACTTTGGCCATCTCATAAACTCCTTGAAACCAACACAAGGACTTCAAGACAATCCTATGGACAAATCCTTCAAATATATCTCAAGGCAACCGTTAGTCCATAGAGATTGTCATCAATTACCAAAACCACACATGGGGGCACCGCATGTCCTTTCAATCTCCCCCATTTTGGTAATTGATGACAATCACTTTCAAGAGAGTTTATATAAGGAATTATTTATCACCATGCAATGCAACAACCAATAATGCATGTGTATGAGATGCAAATGCTTAGGTACAAAACCAAAGCAAGAAGAAAAAACTCCCTAAACTTATCCACAAAACTCTCTGAAACTTCTCCCCCATTGGCATCGATTGCCAAAATGGGCGAAAAGCTTAGAAGGCCAATATAAATTGTGTTCCTCCATAAGTTGTGTATTTCTCAACAAGAGAGTGGAATGCAATACACATATCCAACGGTAATACTTGGAGGAAGACCAACTATATTGATGCACCAAGATTGCTAAAGGAATGATATGCCACAAGGACATAACAAAGAGAGACACAAGCAATCAAGCAATCAAAAGGTGCCAATTGAAGCAAGAAATAAACGGGTATCAATTGAACCAACTAGACCAAAGATCCTACGAGCTACATGACTAAAGGATATTATGATATGAGCGAAGGAGTGTTCTAAAGAAACTAGAGAAGCTCCCCATGATTTGTGCACACATAAGAATTTTTGTATTTGGATACAAAGTGCACAAAATAGGATCACAGCTCCCCCAAAATCAATAGAAACTTACAACAAGTGCAAGTGAGCATATAGGAAACTAAGCCTAGTACATGTAACAAACACATGGTTGAGCAACAAGTGAAAGATGCAACTTAAGGATGGGCTCAACCAAAATGATGTGTGTGAGTCAAGGCAATGCACTTGAGAAGACTAATGTACGGATGAGCATTAAGCATCAATAAAGTCTTGAAAGAATGAGGCACACGGTGCAAGGCCTATCATTCCCACACACAACTACCAAATGGGTTCACAAGCTTACTAATTAGCATATAAAGAACCTATGCTTGTGACAACCCGTGGTGAAGATAGAGGATGAAAGCCTCATCAAGACGAGGGATACCAATTAAGATGGCAAAAGCCTCGTAAATATAAGCATGAGGAAAATAATCTTCACCACACAAGAGTGCATCAAGATGCAACGATATAAGACACGCACTCAAGGCAAAAGCTTTCACGGAGCCACCAAAGAAATAACAAGAGAAAGACAAGGTAGATGTGAAAGAAAGGACATCAACTAGATATGCAACTTCTGTCAAGTGTATAAGATTCTAGGTAGACGAAATCATGATGACATATATCTACAAAGAAGGATGTACACCCGAAATAGTTACAACACGAGGAACAAGATATCCAAAGGGAGGTCATACATATACCAATAAGATATTTGCTTGGGAGCATAGCACATGGCTAGATATGGTCTTATTGTATATAAATGAAGTCCACACACGAACAACAAAGACATCACAACTAGCAACAAGAGATCATTGTTGGGATGCTTTGAGAAAGGAAACAAGTATCACAAGAATGAATGAATAACATGCCATGATACAACCTACACATGGTTGATGCAAGAAATGTGTGCATGAAGAATATGAAGATACTTGTTATCGAGTTAACATTGGAAGGATGTAGTAGATACCAATTGAAGGTAGATAGTAGTTCATTGATCATCCTAGCTCGACTCCAATAAGCACATGATGACAACACCTTCCTTGTGAGTGAGCCGAGCATCCAATGTATCTCCAATTGTTCCTAGAACAACAACACAAACAAAATGGTACCCAAACTCATTGGGACCAAAGAGTTAGAAACACCAACAATACATAGGACAAACTCCACATAAATGTGTGCATATAGAAAAGGAAATGAAATTCATGCACATCTCATCCAATTTGAGACTTTGGTGGAGTTTCCCCTATATATTGGTTCGAAGAAAGAAAGCATGCCGAAGATACTACATGAAGTTAATATGCATGCTCAAGACTTTCAAGAACCGATACCAAATGACAAAGAAAAACCAAGTGAAGAAAAGATACCAAATGAATAAAACATCACTTGGAGGATATCCATAAAAGATACATCAAGGAATGAGATATCCACTGATACACTCAAAAAAGGTATCAAACTCCCAAAAGAGAGGATGGTTCCAAACAAACCAAGCTCTCTACAAAGTTTCATGATGGCACAAAGTACCAAAATGAAAACGACTTGCCTTCCACCAACACACACTTGATAAGGATCGCAAGACGAGTGTTTTATAGAAAATAGGATAGCTCCCCCAAGACTAGTGCATTGAGAGAATTTGCATTTGAATACAAAATGCACAAGGTGGGATCACCACTTTCACTATATCTAGAAAACACTAAACAAGATCAAGAAATAAACAAGATCCACAAGTGGTATGGAAGACAAAGGGAGATGATACAATCCTTGGCAAGAGAAAAGGCAAATAAAAAACAAAAGCCAATGTAAAGATGATCAATAAATTCTACCACAAAAGTGAGTACCAATTGTCAAAAGACAAGAAGTAAATGGAAATAATTCCCGGTGGTAGATAGCAAGGATATCCGACATCATCTTCACGGACGGGGCTTACCTGCGCCCTGGGCGTGCGCCCATCCATGCGCCCCTGATACGTGTCGCCCATCCCTGCCTCCCCTCATGGGGCCATTTTTAGTTGCAGAAAAAACAATCAAAAATATCCTTCCTAATACACATTGACCCGTAATACTTGATTTACCCAAAGAAAAGACCCGTAATACTTGTTGGTCATCAAAACTGAATAAAACAATGGAGGGAAATAATCCCGCCCAATCAGATCTCTTAATCCCACCAAAACAACATCCTTATCTCTAAATTGCATTGGAATGGACCAGAAAATATAAATATTAATACAGCCTACTGAAACAATCAGGAGACTCTTTATCATTCATCAATCAACATCGTAAGCAGATGCAACGTCTCCGAGTATGGAGCGGCCTAGAGATTGAAGCGAAGGATCTTCTTATCCTTCCCTGATGGCTTCTCCAGGGGGTGGTCATGGCAACAATGACGATAATGGATCAGAACCACCAACGGTGAGATTCTTACTTATATTCTTCATATCCTCCTTTTCATCTTCCTAGTGATTTTTTGTCTTCATATCCTCCTTCTCCCTGATGGCAAATAAACATGGTTGTTAAACATCTGTGTATTAACTAAAATGTATATTGATTGATACAGGATGTGCAAGAAACCGCAGCTAGCTATGCGAACGATCGTATTAATGAAAGGATACCAAAGATTGGAATGAATTTTTTATCTGATGAAGAGGCTTATTCCTTTTATAACAAGTATGCTTAATTTATGGGTTTTAGCATCCGGAGAGGCAGTAAGCATAAAGTAAAGAACTCCAATGCAATACAACAGAGAACATTTTTCTGTTCTCGTCAAGGTATGGACCACTTGTAATTTGTTTGGAGTATAATAATTTTAGATGCACTAAGACAATAATTTAAACTATTAGGAACATGTGCCGAAGATAAGAGAGAAGATACATTCAGTTATAGTAGGCCTGAATCACGATGTGGATGTAATGCACATATGAAAATAAGATCTTAGGAATGGATTTTATCAAGTTAACGAATTTGAGGAGACACATAACCACATTCTTGCTACTGGAACCATGGCCCAATACTTGAGATCTCACAGAAAAGTGACGGATGCACAAATAGCGGCTGCAGAGGTCGCAAAGTCTGTAGGCATTTCTAATAAAGCAACTATTGATCTTATGGCCAAAGAAGCATGTGGACAAGAAAACCTTGGTTTTATCCCTCAAGACATGAAAAATCGTTTGTACTCAAAAAGAACATTGCAAGCAGCAAAAGGTGATACAGGGGGAGTGTTAGAATACATGGAGAAGAAGGTAGTAGAAGATGTCAAGTTTTTTTATTCAATTCAAGTAGATGAGTACGATTTGATAACTAATATATTTTGGGATGACTCCAAAATGGTCTCAGACTATGCAACTTTCGGTGATGTTATAAGTTTTGACACCACATATAGGAAACTAAATGATGGGCGTCCATTTGGTTTGATTGTTGGGGTGAATAATCACAAGAAAACTATTGTGTTTGGTGCTGCACTTCTTTATGATGAAACTGCTGAAAGTTTTGGTTGGCTTTTTAGAACTTTTCTAAAAGTTATGTCAGGGAAACATCCACAAACAATTCTTAGCGATGAAGATGCAGCAATGGCCAAGGCAATTAGTGAAGTTCTACCTCACTCTCACCATAGACTTTGTGTGTGGCATATGAATCAAAATGCTTGCAAGCACCTTGCTGGAGTTGTTCCAGAATATAAGAAGTTCAATAGTGATTTCCAGCACTGTATCTATGACATAGAGGACGAAGAAGAATTTATAAGTGCATGGAATGATATGCTTGATAAGTATGGACTACGTGAGAATACATGGCTCCAAAGGTTGTTCGAGAAAAGGGAGCAATGGGCACTAGTGTATGGTAGAAATACATTCTCTGCCCACATGAGCACTACCCAAAGAAGTGAAAGCATGAACAATGAACTGAAGCGTTACATCAGTATTAAATATGACATGCTTACCTTTTTCGAGCATTTCAAACGGCTTGTTGCAGATAAAAGATTTGAAGAAGTGAAGTGTGACTTCAAGGCATCACAAACTACTCCCAAGATGAAGGCGGAATGTAGCTATATATTAAGGCAAGCTGTAACTACATATACTCCAGCAATATTCAAGATGTTTCAGGAGGAAGTGCTTCTGACCCTGAATTATGACACATTCCTTCGTGATGACAGTGATACAGAGCAAAAGTTTTACACGGTAAAATTTCATGACACAAAACGTGAGCATGTTGTTAGATTTGCTCCAAATGAAGAAAGGGTGAATTGTAGTTGCAAGAAGTTTGAATTTGCTGGAATTTTGTGCCATCATTGCTTAAAGGTACTTGATATCAATAATATCAAGCATATCCCTGAACAATATATCTTGAAAAGGTGGACAATAGACGCCAAAGTTCTAGAGATAACAAGCAATCGCAATCTACATGAGGATCGAAAAGCAAAAATGTCAAACTACTACAAGGAGTTGTGTAGAATGTTTGTGAAAATAGCTGCTCGTGCCTCTGAATCAGACGAAACATATGATATGGTTGCTAAATGCGCAGAGCAGCTAGCAGAAGCTGTGGAGAAATACTTGAAAAATAGAACTGATCCTGATCATGATCCTGATTTGGGAAACTCCTCCGTTTCGCAAGGTATATATTATACTACTAATTGCATAGAGTTTTGTATAAGACTTACATTTTAATTTATAGTTGCAGGTCCACTTATCGACTCTAGTAGAGTTTCAAAACACAACGAGGGGCTTGCCAATCCAAGAGGTATGAAGGAGAAGGAGAAGACTGCACGAGGATCAGCAAGACCCATTGGTGGATTGGAGAAAGCAATAACAAAGAAGAAAAAGAAGACATATCATCCTTTACCAGTACAACCTCAAAGCACATCAATGGTCTGAAACTGTCCCACATTTTTCACATAGAAATTTTAATTTTACTCACATTTACCCATCACTTTTTATAGGGTCATTTGGAGCTTATGGCAAATCAGATGGGCGCACCGCAATTACTGTACAACCCATTTCTAAATGCTTCCATTCACCCAACACTTTCTAATACAATTATCATGTCACCACAACCCGCTGGTGTTTCAGAGAAAGCAAAAACAAACCAGGAAAAGAAGACCGATGATTCTTTACAACTACAATCTCAAAGCACATCAAGGGTATAAAACGATCCAACTTGTTTCACATAGAAAAATTAGTTCAACTAACATTTATCTATCGCTTTTTATATATAGGGGTATTTGGATTTTATGCAAAATCAAATGGGTGCACCGCAATTGCAGTACAACCCATTCTTAAATGCTTCAATGTAGCAATTGCTTGGTAACACAATCTCGATGTCACCGCAACCCAGTGGTCGCTTGGCGAAAGGAAAAACAAAAAAGAAAAAGAAGACAATCGATTCTTCACAAGCACAACTTACAAGCACATCAATGGTATAAAATTGTCACACTTTTTTCATAGAAATTAATTTTACTGACATTCATCTATCACTTTTTATAGGGTAATTTGGAGGTTATGACACACCAAATGGGTATGCCGCAATTATAGTACAACTCATTCCTAAATGCTTCAGTGCAGCCATCACTTGGTAATACAATCTCAATGTCACCACAACCAACTGGTGGCTTAGAGATAGCAAAAACAAAACAGAAGAATACTGGTGATTCTTTACAAGTACAACCTAAAAGCACATCACGGGTATAAAACTATCCTGCTTGGTTTACATAGAAAAATTAATTTTATTGACATTTATCTATCATTTTTGTAGGGTCATTTGGAGTTTATGACAAGTCAAATGGTTGCACCGCACTTGCAGTACAACCCACTGCTAAGTGCCTCAATGCAGTTGCCACATGGAAATACATTGTCGATGCCAATGAACCAAAGAATGGGATTCCGACAATACGACGCATTAATGGTATAAGCATTATACTTTGTCATGTTTTATTATCATTTCGACACTTCTGCATCACTAAACTTTGCTAGTTTTCTGCATAGGGTTATCCAAACAACCACATCTGCACCGATTTCCAACTGCACAACTCGGCATTGCAGCAACAGAGCATTGGAACCTCTGCCTCTACTATAATGACAGGACAAAATCAAGTCATCTTCCATGAACCGAAGCCAACTTAATCAATTTGTTATGAACGGTTTATAGCTATGGCATGACTGCCGGTCCTGCTGCCAGCTCGATTCACCTTTCCTACCCCATCGCCACCCCGCGTGGTTGCGGCAGATGGAACGACAAAAGGATTGGTACCGCCAGAACAAAATTTCTCACAGTCGCTCGTTAAGACACTCCCTTGTTAAATAAAAAGTTCTATCCCATGTACTAAAGCCAATTTAATCAATTTTGTAGATTACACTGGTTTTCTTGTTATTTTCCATGGATTTTTTATTTTATTTTTTTCGGGGGTGCCATGGATTGAATCGAATATCGATCAAATTATCCCTATGCATTGAAGTCGATTTTAATCGACACTATTTTTCATTACAACTTGTTATTGAACATCGATTGAATAGAATAGCAACCAAATTATCTCTATGGCCACAACCATAACTCGTGTTCCTAGTAAACAAGCAAGATATCAAAGATCAAGAGACCAGCAAAGCAAAAAAGAAAATTTACCTGTGTGGTTGTGTCGTATCTCTTGTGGAAGTAGTAGAGTTGAATCTCTTGGTGAATGAACGAAGGCATCACACGAGCTCTCCACCACAAGCCTGCAGCGTCCGGGTCTGCTGCCTGATGTATTTCCAGACGAGTTGCCAGGCATGCCACCAGATAGAGATATTGAGTTTTTGATTGAGCTATTGCCAGGCACAGGGCCAATATCAAAGAGACCGTATAGGATGCCAACAAAGGATTTGGTGGAAATTAAGAAGCAGCTTAAGGAGTTACTGGATAATGGATATATTCACCCAAGTTCTTCGCCTTGGGGATCGCCAGTACTACTAATGGAGAAGGATGGATCGTTAAGGATGGTTGTTGATTATCGAGAATTGAATGAAGTAACGATCAAGAACAAGTACCCACTACCAATGATCAATGATCTGTTTGATCGATTGCAAGGAGCTAAGGTATTTTCCAAGATTGATCTGCGATCAGGATACCACCAGTTGAAGATTCGAGAACAGGATATACCTAAGACAGCTTTTACCACCAGGTATGGGCTGTACGAGTATACCGTTATGTCATTTGGTCTGACTAACGCACCTGCATATTTTATGAACATGATGAACAAAGTGTTTATGGAGTTTTTGGATAAGTTCGTCATAGTGTTCATTGATGATATCCTGGTTTACTCGAAGAATGAAGAGGAGCATAAGGAGCATTTGCGTTTGGTACTTGGAAAGCTCAGAGAACATCAATTATATGCCAAGTTCAGCAAATGTGAGTTTTGGTTGAAGGAAGTAGGATTCCTCGGACACGTTATATCTGGAGAAGGTATAGCAGTTGATCCCACTAAAGTTGATACCATGACCAAGTGGGAAGCCCCAACAACAGTTGGAGAGATCCGGAGTTTTCTTGGACTCGCAGGATACTACCGGAGATTTATTGAGAATTTCTCAAAGATTGCGAAGCCTATGACGGAGTTGCTGAAGAAAGATACCAAGTTCATATGGACAGAGGAATGTGAGTCTAGTTTCCAAGAGTTGAAGAAACGTTTGGTTACCTCACCAGTGTTGATTTTGCCAGACCAGACCAAAGATTATGAGGTGTATTGCGACGCTTCACGTCGAGGACTTGGAGCAGTGCTTATGCAGGAAGGGAGAGTTGTTTCATATGCCTCAAGACAACTGAAACCTCATGAGTTGAATTATGCCACGCATGACTTGGAATTATCAGCCATAGTGCATGCATTGAAAACATGGAGACATTTCCTCATTGGAAATCATTGTGAGGTGTACACGGATCATAAGAGTTTGAAGTACATTTTCACCCAGAATGAGTTGAATCTCAGACAAAGGAGATGGTTGGAGCTTATCAAGGATTATGACATAAAATTGCATTATCACCCCGGAAAGGCTAATGTAGTAGCTGACGCATTAAGCCGTAAGAGCCATGTCAATACGTTAATGACGGGAGAAATACCAAGGGAGTTAGCCGAAAATCTTCATGAACTATGTTTGGAAATAGTTCCGAGAGGCTATGTAGCAGCATTGGAGATTCAGTCAACTTTGATGGATAGAATCAGAGAAGCTCAGAAAGCTGACAAAGAGATTGCCGCTATAAAGGAGAAACTAAGCAAAGGAAAAGCTAAAGGATTTCATGAGGATGAGCACGACACCCTATGGTTTGAAGACCGTGTTTACGTGCCCAATGACTCGGAGATCAGGAAGTTGATTTTGCAAGAGGCACATGATTCACCATATTCAATTCACCCAGGAAATACCAAGATGTATTTGGATTTGAAGGATATTTTCTGGTGGACCGGAATGAAGAAGGATATTGCGGAGTACGTAGCAGTTTGTGATGTATGCCAGAAAGTAAAGGCAGAGCATCAGAAGCCAGCAGGACTGTTACAACCATTGCCGATACCCGAATGGAAGTGAGATAAGTTAGGTATGGATTTTATCATGGGATTGCCCAGGACTCGTTCAGGCTATGACTCGATTTGGGTTGTAGTCGATCGATTGACGAAAGTAGCTCATTTCATCCCAGTAAAGACCACTTACACCAGTGCTAAGTTGGCAAAGATATACATGACCAGGATCGTATGTTTGCATGGAGTTCCAAGGAGTATCGTATCAGATAGAGGAACCCAGTTTACCTCAAAGTTCTGGAAGCAGTTGCACGAAACTTTGGGTACCAGGCTAGAATTCAGTACAGCTTTTCATCCACATACAGATGGACAGACCGAGAGAGTCAATCAGATTTTGGAGGATATGCTGAGAGCTTGTGCGCTAGATTATGGATCTAGTTGGGACGATAATTTGCCATATGCATAGTTCTCTTACAACAACAGTTATCAAACCAGTTTAAAGATGGCCCCTTTCGAAGCCTTGTATGGAAGAAGGTGCAGGACACCGTTATCGTGGGACGAAGTTGGAGACCGCCAATTGTTTGGACCTGACTTGATTAAAGAGTCTGAACAAAAGGTGAACTTGATTCGCGATAGGCTCAAGGTAGCCCAGTCCAGACAGAAAAATTATGCAGATTCTAAACGTAAGGAGACAGTTTACGAAGTTGGAGATAGAGCTTATCTTCGAGTATCTCCACTTCGAGGAACAAAGCGTTTTGGAGTTAAAGGGAAGTTAGTGCCATGATTTGTAGGACCATATCGAGTTTTGGAACGTATGGGAGAAGTGGCCTACAAGTTGGAATTGCCCGAAGGATGTCAGGAGTTCATGATGTGTTCCACGTTTCTCAGTTAAAGAAGTGTCACATGAAGATGGCTGACATACCGTTGAGAGACACAGTACCCTTAGAAACAATTCATTTGGATAATGATTTGACCTACGAGGAGAAACCAGTTAAGATCCTCGAATTTGCCAGCCGAGTTACCCGCAACAAGGTTATCAAGTTTTGCAAAGTTCAGTTGAGCCACCACATAGAGGATGAAGCCACCTGGGAGCGAGAGGAAGACTTGCTCAAAGACCACCCTCACCTATTTTCTAGCCAACCCGAATCTCGAGGGCGAGATTCATCTTAAGGGGGGTAGGTTTGTAACATCCCAAATTTTCAATTTGGAATGTTATACATTAGATCATCAATGCATATCATATTTTATTTTGCATTTTGGTTGATCCTAGAAATTCTACGCAACTCAATGACCCACGGAGAGAGTTGGGGATTTCGTTATTTTCATATTTGAGTTTTCTCAAATTTTGAGAATAGGATCATTTGATTTTATTTATTTTATCGTCAATTATTTCTATTACAAAAATATGAGAGAGGGAATAAAATGACTTTCCCAAAATAAAGAAATATTGAGGATTTAATAATAAAATCAAATAAGATTTTATTTTGGAGTTTTTCGGTGTTTTATTTGAATTTAGGAAAAATATGCATTTTTTCAAAATTGCATTTAGGTCCCAACTAAATGTTCACCTTGTGCGGCTTGATTTTAGAAGCCCGTGAAAATTTATTTCGGAATTTTTGGAGTCCGTTTAGTATTTCTTTTTATTTTTCTTCCGAGCGGAATAATTAAAAAAAACGAACCGGCCTAATGGGTCGTGTCCGACTAGGACTCCAGCCGGACTAGGGTATATAAGCCGGGGCAGCCCACCCGGGGGAAACCCTAGCCCAGCCACCCGACCCCGCCCCAGCCGCCACCCGCGCCGCCGCCGCCGCCGCCCGCCGGATTCCACCGCCGAGGTTCGCCGCCGCCTTGACTTCCGTGCTATCGTTTAAAAAAATATGGGTTTTCATCGGGTTTTTTAGTTTTGGTTTTTTTAAATAGATCGGTTTTCCGGTTTATTTAAATAGCGAGCGTTCGTCGTTTTTCTTTTTCTCGGATTAAATCCGCGATTTTTCTGATCGCGATTCCTGATCCGATTTTCGTTTTAGTCTAACTTTTCGCTCGTTTATCGGAATCAGGCGATTCAAGCGCCTAGAGTTTCCTCTCGAAACCCTCTAGCCGTTTAACCAACTTAAACAAGATTTTGCTACTGTAAAATTTTCCCTAGATCCAGAATACTAGAACGAAGTTGTTTTCTTTCGCTGTTTGACTTTCGTTGCTTTGTTCGATTTGATTCTTTTGCCAACCGGAGTTCTTAAGTTGAACCTTCTGGTTAGATCTCTTATTTGAGTTTTACCTGTGCATTAGATGAGTACTTATTGTATGCTTGTTTGTTTGTCTGCGATAGAATACCCGAAGTGCGCTGCTTGTTACTTCGAATCTCTAGGTTTCGCGGATCATCAGCAAGGCAAGTAACACTTTGATCATACCTTTTCTACTACCCAGTTTTATTGCATTAGATCAATCCTCACACATTGCATGATTAGGATCTAATTAAATTGTGGGATGGGAAGTAGATGAGGTAGTACCTATTACCTGTTATTATCAAACCTTTGGGAGTTACTTCTACGTTTGCTTATTATGCCATGCTATGCTAGTAGACGTGGATTGGGTGAGTGATATCCATGACAGATGTGAGTTTTGTTAATTAATGGTTTATCTAAGGTGGCAACTTAAACACACATATGGGTGGATTGAGGCACCTGAGTATTCCAGGACTTGCATGTTTTCTTTTGGACCGCCACCCAGGCTCAAAGGGATCATGAGACTATTCATACTAGAAACTTCCGTGTGCAGCCACAAGCTATTATGGGCTCTAGCATAGTTGACTAAGTTGTGCGAACTCTTACAGTGGTAGACTAGCAGATGTAGGGGATGTAGGTGGTACGATCTACCCGATCGTAAGGTGCAAGCGCTTCTGAAAGACTATGTCTCGGTCATCTGTCTTCTCAAACACCATGTAGTGCGAGAAACCAAACAGAGGCGATCGAGTCTTTTGGGGAAAAGTGCGCAAACCTTTGCAAAGTGTAACAAACTAATCATGATTAGCCGTGTCCCCGGTTATGGACATCTTGAGTATCTAGTACCTGGATTATCCTGTGAATCTCAACATGTTACTCTAAATTAATATTGTTGGGTTTTAATGTTGATGCTTAATTGGGATTGAGAATGCTGTCAACCATTCTCAATGTTTAACAACTACCATGTTAGTAATTAAATTTATTCCTTTTAAGTAGGGAAAAATTGGCTTTACGCAAAACTGTAACCATAGAGCTTTCCACCAGCCAAATATGCATATAGTATAGATGTTTCATTCCATTACTCTCTATGTGTTACATTGCCAGCATATTCCATGTGTTGACCCGTTTCGGGCTGCAACGTTAATGTTGCAGACTTTTCAGACAATGATTAAGGAGTTTTTTTGGTCGTGGTTCTATACTCGGTGATGCTGTTGGAGTTGATGGACTCACTTATCTTCCAAGCCTTCCGTTGTTATCGTTATTAGATGGCCTTAAGCTATATTTATTGTAATAAGTTCTCTTTTGAGACACTCGATGTAATAAGTGTGTGATTGCTACTCTGCTATAAATCCTCCGAGTACTATGTGGTGTCATCATTACTGATCTAGGGATGACACTGGAGCACAGAGATCAGACCGTTTGAGGTCTGGTCGCTACAGAGATGGTATCAGAGCACACACTGACTGTAGGACACGACCACTAAGTTAGAGACCTAGATCACTATTCACTCTCTTCTCTTCTGACTTCTCATCTTTTCTACTCTTTAGGATGGCGGATGCAAGGAACAAGTTCACACAACCGGATGAAGATACACCCTTTGGACGACACTTGAAGGAAGTCACTAGATACCTGAATATAGGAGTACCAAGCTTCACCGAAACCTACAATGCCACTTTACCTGAAGAAGAGTGCTGGATGATTCAAGTTCAAGTTCCAGGAAGGATGTTCATGCGAGTCACTGAGCCCATAGAGTTTTCTTTTGATGCACCAACTTGGAGTCTAGGAAAGAGCATGGCAGCTCACATCTCCATGGGACGCATTGGAGAAGTCTACCGCAAGGATCTCAAGGATACTATCTACCAGATTTGTGGGCGCCGAGATGAGCACTGGGAGATGATCAGCACCAGGAAGGATAGGTCAATCATAGCTTTTATCCAGGAGTTAAATCAGCACATTCGACGACAAGAGAACCAGATGTGCGTCGACATGATAGATCTGAAGAAGGCTAAGACAAGAATAAAGGAACTGAAGAAAGAACTCAAGACTACACGTGAAGATTATGAAGAGGAAATTGGAGTATTGATGGAGAAGAATGACGACCTGATCAAGAAGATTGGAATATTTATGGGAGGCCCTACGCCAGTAGATGAAGACGAAGAACCCCAAGAGATTAGCCCGGAAGACTACATCATCATCGACGGCACCGACTCGGAACCAGATAGTAGCGATGATGACTATGTTGATGAAGCTGGAGAAGATATCATGGAGTCTACAACTGAAGAATATTTCTAGTAGACCACCTCATTAGTAGTAGTAGTCCACCATGTAAATATAGTAGTCCGAGAACTTTTGCGATAGTTAGATCAATTGTATGCCTTTGTTTGATTGATTGAAGTGAATTGTTTGCTTTTGCCTCATGTGCATATGGGTAGTGTTTTCTCTTTAAACCCCCTCTATTCTTATATCTCATCTCTTCTAAACCCTCAGATGCCTCCGAGACGTGACCCCGGATTTGCCTTTCCACCGGAGCTCACCCAGTTGATCCAGCAGCAGAACACATTGATGCAGTTGTTAGTCCAGAATCAAAATCAAGGGAACAACAACAACAACCCACCACCACCACCACCACCTGTTGACCACTTAGCCCATTTTCTTAGGCTGAATCCGCCAGTGTTTTTCAGTAGCACCGAGCCGATAGTAGCAGATGATTGGCTCCGCAAGACAGCTAGGGAGTTGACCACAGCAGGATGCACAGATGCGGAGAAGGTGAAGTTTGCCGCACATTAGCTAGAAGGACCCGCAGCATCATGGTGGGAGAATTTCACAGCCACTTTCCTAGTTGACACTGTCACATGGGACCAGTTTCAGCAGGCTTTTCGTACTGCCCATGTTTTAGCAGGAGCTATGGCCATGAAGAAGCGTGAGTTTCGCAACTTGCGCCAAGGAGGACGGAGAGTTGGCCAGTATGTGGAGGATTTTAGTAAGTTAGCACGTTATGCACCAGATGACGTCGCTACGGATGCAGCTAAGCAGGAGAAATTTCTGGAAGGATTGAATGATGAGTTGAGCATGCAGTTGATGGTAGCAACCTTCAACAACTACCAGGAATTGGTAGATCGTGCTCTTATGATTGAAGGGAAGCAGCAGCAAATTGAGAACCGCAAGAGGAAGTATGGACAAGGAAAGTACACTTCAGGAGCTCAGCAGAAGCCATGTTTTACCCCTAGACCGGGAGGACATTTTCAGCATACCCATGGAGGAGGTAGCTCGCACAATCACAATGGCACCAAGAATGGTAATGGCAATGGAGGAAGCAACGGCTAGAACCGCACCAACCCATCAACCCCAACCAAGAAGGACCTAAGCCAAGTCACTTGTTTTAAGTGTCAGAAGACCGGACATTATGCCAATGAATGTCCTGAAGGCCAAAATGGCAATGGAAGTTCTGGGAAGAAGCCGAACCCTTTCAACAGGGGACAGGTGAACCACGTTAGCGTGGAGGAGGTTGAAGCTCAGCCCGATGCAGTAATAGGTAAGTTTTTGGTTAAGTCATTTACTGCACTCGTTCTTTTTGATACTGGTGCATCGCATTCATACATCTCAAGGGGATTTGTGGATAAGTATAACCTACCAACCCAAGCCCTTAGGTCACCCATGTTAGTAACCTCGCCCGGAGAAGAGTATGTGGCTAGTTTATGGTGCGATCGGTTACCATTAAGGATTGGTAACTATGTTTTTCCCTCAGACCTAATAGTATTGGAATCCCAAGGATTGGATGTGATATTAGGCATGGATTGGTTATCAAAGTATGAAGGGAATATAGAATGTGCTAGTAAGTCAATTTTGCTTACCACCCCAGAAGGGAGAAGGATCAAGTATGTATCCCGGCATGTGCCAGAGAGGACTCAAGTAAATTGCTTAACAGGAGTTGTGCAGGAGGAAGTACCAGTGGTAAGGGATTTTCCTGATGTATTTCCAGAAGAGTTGCCAGGCATGCCACCAGATAGAGATATTGAGTTTTTGATTAAGCTATTGCCAGGCACAGGGCCAATATCAAAGAGACCATATAGGATGCCAGCAAAGGATTTGGTGGAAATTAAGAAGCAGATTAAGGAGTTACTGGATAAGGGATATATTCGCCCAAGTTCTTCGCCTTGGGGATCGCCAGTACTACTAGTGGAGAAGAAGGATGGATCGTTAAGGATGGTTGTTGATTACCGAGGATTGAATGAAGTAACGATCAAGAACAAGTACCCACTACCAATGATCAACGATCTGTTTGATCGATTGCAAGGAGCTAAGGTATTTTCCAAGATCGATCTGCGATCAGGATACCACCAGTTGAAGATTCGAGAACAGGATATACCTAAGACAGCTTTTACCACCAGGTATGGGCTGTACGAGTATACCGTTATGTCATTTGGTCTGACTAACGCACCTGCATATTTTATGAACATGATGAACAAAGTGTTTATGGAGTTTTTGGATAAGTTCGTCATAGTGTTCATTGATGATATCCTGGTTTACTCGAAGAATGAAGAGGAGCATAAGGAGCATTTGCGTTTGGTACTTGGAAAGCTCAGAGAACATCAATTATATGCCAAGTTCAGCAAATGTGAGTTTTGGTTGAAGGAAGTAGGATTCCTCGGACACGTTATATCTGGAGAAGGTATAGCAGTTGATCCCACTAAAGTTGATACCATGACCAAGTGGGAAGCCCCAACAACAGTTGGAGAGATCCGGAGTTTTCTTGGACTCGCAGGATACTACCGGAGATTTATTGAGAATTTCTCAAAGATTGTGAAGCCTATGACGGAGTTGCTGAAGAAAGATACCAAGTTCATATGGACAGAGGAATGTGAGTCTAGTTTCCAAGAGTTGAAGAAACGTTTGGTTACCTCACCAGTGTTGATTTTGCCAGACCAGACCAAAGATTATGAGGTGTATTGCGACGCTTCACGTCGAGGACTTGGAGCAGTGCTTATGCAGGAAGGGAGAGTTGTTTCATATGCCTCAAGACAACTGAAACCTCATGAGTTGAATTATGCCACGCATGACTTGGAATTATCAGCCATAGTGCATGCATTGAAAACATGGAGACATTTCCTCATTGGAAATCATTGTGAGGTGTACACGGATCATAAGAGTTTGAAGTACATTTTCACCCAGAATGAGTTGAATCTCAGACAAAGGAGATGGTTGGAGCTTATCAAGGATTATGACATAAAATTGCATTATCACCCCGGAAAGGCTAATGTAGTAGCTGACGCATTAAGCCGTAAGAGCCATGTCAATACATTAATGACGGGAGAAATACCAAGGGAGTTAGCCAAAAATCTTCGTGAACTATGTTTGGAAATAGTTCCGAGAGGCTATGTAGTAGCATTGGAGATTCAGTCAACTTTGATGGATAGAATCAGAGAAGCTCAGAAAGCTGACAAAGAGATTGCCGCTATAAAGGAGAAACTGAGCAAAGGAAAAGCTAAAGGATTTCGTGAGGATGAGCACGACACCCTATGGTTTGAAGACTGTGTTTACGTGCCCAATGACTCGGAGATAAGGAAGTTGATTTTGCAAGAGGCACATGATTCACTGTATTCAATTCACCCAGGAAAAATTGGCTTTACGCAAAACTGTAACCATAGAGCTTTCCACCAGCCAAATATGCATATAGTATAGGTGTTTCATTCCATTACTCTCTATGTGTTACATTGCCAGCATATTCCATGTGCTGACCCATTTCGGGCTGCAACGTTAATGTTGCAGACTTTTCAGACGACGATTAAGGAGTTTTTAGGTCGTGGTTCTATACTCAATGATGCCGTTGGAGTTGATGGACTCACTTATCTTCCAAGCCTTCCGCTGTTATCATTATTAGATGGACTTAAGCCATATTTATTGTAATAAGTTCTCTTTTGAGACACTCGATGTAATAAGTGTGTGATTGCTACTCTGCTATAAATCCTCCGAGTACTGTGTGGTGTCAGCATTACTGATCCAGGGATGACACCGGAGCACAGAGATCGGACCGTTTGAGGTATGGTCGCTACACCGTCCATGTGCAGCACACTCATGGCGGTACGGAGCTGTTGCGCCACCCGTGATCCGCCGCCTCCATGTACGGGCTGCAGCGCTCCAGCTAGTCGAAGCAGCTTCCCCACCCACTATCCACCTCCTCCAGGTCAGGGCTGGAGCGCTCGAGCTCGTGAGTCTCTGCAGGCAGCTGCGCCCGCCCAAGATCCACCTCTCCATGGTCGGAGCTCTTGAGCTGCCCCTGACCTGCTGTGCGCCCGAGGAGAGAAGAACATCACCAGCAGCCGGAGAAGATGCAATCCGGCGAGAGAGAAGTCGACTCCTGAAGTAAGGGGGCACGGGGTGGACATCGCGGTGGCTTCATCCCCTCCGTCCTCCATGCTCTGCTCCATGTCCGAGCTCTGACAGGAAAGAGAGAGAGAGAGGAGTAAAGAGGTGAAGAATACGAGAGGACTCCGCTGGATCGAACAGACGTGTATTAGGATTGGTATTTTATTTTTATTTTCGCGGCCAAAAACAACCACGCCGAGGAGAGGCAGGGATGAGCGACATGTAGCAGCGGCGCACGGATGGGCGCACGTACGGGGCGCAGGTAAGCCCCGTCCCATCTTCACACCATACAAAAAGCAAATTGCAACTTGTAGAGCTAACATGCCACCTAGGAACAAGATAATTTACAATATCAACTCTAGATGACAATATCTCAAATGTACACATTTTATAGGCTAGTAATATACACATAGCATATTACTCTCCCATAATGTGATACCAATTAAAGATAGACAAGAGGCAATTAAAGGATCTAACAAGAGATAATTAATGGACTATTTAGAATTTGAATTTCTCATGAGAAGACATACCACATAGTGACTAGATAAACTTGCAATATCAATACTAAGTGGTATTCCCCATGTACCCACCTTTATAGGATTGTGAAGTGCACAAAGCACATCACTCCCTCATAATGGGATATTCCATTAAACTCTCACAAGAGCCAACTAAGAAATAAACAAGATGCAAAAGGCTCAACGCATGACACACACGTACATGACGTGCAAACCAACACACACATACTTGATTGCTCAAGATAATCAAGTTGGAAGCACAACATATACAAACACATGCAAGGAACAAAACCAAAACATGCAAGGGGGCAAGTAACTTTCAATGTAAGTAATTGAGGTACAAGTTACCGCAAGGAGGCACATTGGATATAAGATATAATTTTGATGATTCAATTGACTTGGCTTGAGACATTAAGAATGATGAAGTCCCCTTAATTCTTCATAGTGTAGCCAAGTCCCCAATGACCTCCAACATCACCTATTGATCAAGTTTGATCTTGTTAGTCCCCAACCAAGTTGGGTCCTGAGAGGTTAGTCACAATAGGCTTAACTACCCAAATGGTTCTTTGCTTCAAACCACTTTGAGTACCAACAAACTTGGCAACCACATTGCCAACCTTATCCTTCCCAAGAGAATATACATCATCAATAATAATTGGGTTTGATAAGTTACCACTAGTGCATGAAGAGGCGAGGTGACCTTTCTCGCGACATAGGTAGCAACGTCTACTCTTCACTTTCTTCTCACTTGATTTCTCAACTTGAGAAGCATAAGCTTGAGTCTTCTTGGGAAGAGGCTTTTCTTCAACTTGAGGTTGAGAATGAGAGTGTACTTGTGGCC
Organism: Triticum dicoccoides; assembly: GCF_002162155.2. NCBI lineage: Eukaryota > Viridiplantae > Streptophyta > Magnoliopsida > Poales > Poaceae > Triticum > Triticum dicoccoides. The sequence continues at coordinate 679,387,680 of NC_041382.1, forward strand.
GCTTCCCTTGTTGCTTGTCACTAATGGGCTTTTTCTTCAATGGGCAAGATCTAACATGATGCCCTTCTACTTTGCACTTGAAGCAAACAATCTTGGCCGAATTCTTGAATTGTTCTTGGCCCTTCTTTTTGTTCACCTTGGACTTCTTATTCTTGTTGGAGTTGAATCCAAGTCCACCTTTGTCATTGGGGGATTTTTGCACACTCAAGATATTGTTGAGTGTGGATTTCCCTTCATGACTCTTTTCCAAGTCTTTCTTCAAAGAAGTGACTTGGGCCTTGAGCTCTTTGATTTCCTCTACATGGTTAGTCTCAACACAAGTACTAGAGGAAGTGTAAGCTTCATCATTAGAGAAACAAGGCAAGGAAAGCAATTCATCACAAGATGTACCAACATTATGAGTAGATGAATTACAAGGACTAGCACATGGCAATATAGCATTTTGACTAGAATTAGTGCTAGTATCCACATGAGGCTCACTAGATGTTACCTTAGAAATCATGGCCTCATGAGATATCTTTAGCTCATTATGGGATACTAGAAGATCATCATGAGAGCTTGAGAGCTTTTCATGGTTTTCTTCCAATTTCCCATAATTGCTAGATAGCAACTCAAGTTGAGCCCGAAGCTCAACATTCTCCTTAAAAATGGATGCTTCACAAGTAATAGAGTTAGTATCCCAAGCATCATCATTAACAACAATAGGAGAGGACACCTTGGCAAGCTCTTTTAAGTAAGAAGCTTCAAGTTGAGCATGAGACTCGGTGAGTTTGATGAGCTCACCCTTGATGACCCTTGAGCCATTTTCGAGGTGCTCAAAATCCTCAAGGAGTCTAGCATGAGCAACTTCAAGCTTAGCATTTTTAGTTTTGAAATCATTGGCCACCTCGAGTGCTCTATCATGAGATTCCTTTATTCTAGATAATTCTATAGCAAAGGTCTCCTCAAGAGATTCGGATGAGGTTTGTTCATGTTCAAGAGCTTGAGATAGCTCCGCGATCTCATTTGCGTAATCACGCTCATGAGCTTCCATTTTCTCAATGGTGACCTCATGTTCCTCTAGATGAGATTCCAATTCCTCAATGTATTTCTTGCCTTCAATGGCAATAGACATGATTTCCATGAAGTTGGAACGAGCAAGTTTATTTTTGTGAAGAGTTTTAAAAATAATTTCCCCCTTAGTTTTTAAGGAGGCAACATTATCATTCTCTTCATCATAATCAACATCATCATCACTCTTGCCATCATCACAAGATATATTGGGATTCAAAGTGGGAGATACCTTTGAAGCCTTGTCCATAAGGCAAAATGCAATAGATGATGATGTAGGATCCGTTGAAGCACCATTCAAGACCACATCTTGTTCCATGGGGTGTTGGGTTTCCTCTACATTGTTAGCACAATAATTCGAGGACATATATGCATTTTTATCATGGCAACAAGACATAGTAAACATATCATCATGAGATTTAGTCAAGCAATTTCTACATGATATGCAAGGACTATCAACACAAGCATGTGAAACATTTGGAGTGCTCGAAGTGTTAAAGCCCAAAGAAGGAGCATTGCAATAAGATAGTGATGAAGGATCATCCACAATAAACATACTATCATCATTGCACTGAACAACACTACTCACCATATCATTACCTTGTGGCAAACCACATGTAGATGAAGTAGAAGAAGTTGAGAGACTATATGGCCGGATGTGGAGGGAGAACAATCATCCCCACAAAACTTGGACACGCCATATTTATCTTGAAGCTTTGTCCACAACTCATGAGCATCCCGGAACGGCATGAGTTGAAATATAACTACATTGCTCAAAGCATCGAAAAGCACATTAGAAGCTTGAGCATTGAGATAAGAGTTTTTCTCATCCTCTAAAGATAATCTTTGGGGATCCTTTGGAGGAGAAAAACCCATATCTACAATTCGCTCTAAATTTGGGTCCATGACCCTAAAGACATTAAGCATGCGAATTACCCAAATATCAAAATTTGTGCCATCGAAACTAAGAGTGTCAGAGAATCCTAATCCCCTAGTCGACATCTTTACTCTCTAGGCGGTAAAGCCTAATAAAGAGAGACGAGGCTCTGATACCAATTGAAAGATCGAGGATGTCGCCTAGAGGGGGGTGAATAGGCGCTTTAAAATAATTACGGTTTAGGCTTGAAAAAATGCGGAATAAACCTAGCGGTTAATTTGCTAAGCACAAAATCTAAAACAACTAGGCTCACCTATGTGCACCAACAACTTATGCTAAGCAAGATAAGCAACTATGTGATAGCAAGATATATGACAAAGAACAATATGGCTATCACAAAGTAAACTGCATAAGTAAAGGGCTCGGGTAAGAGATAACCGAGGCACGCGGAGACGATGATGTATCCCAAAGTTCACACCCTTGCGGATGCTAATCTCTGTTTGGAGCGGTGTGGAGGCACAATGCTCCCCAAGAAGCCACTAGGGCCACCGTAATCTCCTCACGCCCTCGCACAATGCAAGATGCCGTGATTCCACTAAGGGACCCTTGAGGGCAGTCACCGAACCCGTAAGAATGGCAACCCTTGGGGGCGGTCACCGAACCCGTGCACTTTGGCAACCTTTGGGGCGGTCACCGGTACCCGTCAAATTGCTCAGGGCGATCTCCACAACCTAATTGAAGACCCCGACGCTTGCCCGCAGCTTTACACCACAATGATTGAGCTTCGAACACCACCAACCGTCTAGGGCGCCCAAACACCCAAGAGGAACAAGCTCAAGGGTACCAAGCACCCAAGAGTAATAAGCTTCCCAACTTGTAACTTCCATGTATCACCGTGGAGAACTCAAACCGATGCACAAATGCAATGGCAAGGGCACACAGAGTGCCCAACTCCTTCTCTCTCAAATCCCACCAAAGCAACTAATGCTAGGGAGGAAAGTGAGAGGAAGAACAAGAAGGAGAACACCAAGAACTCCAAGATCTAGATCCAAGGGGTTCCCCTCACATAGAGGAGAAAGTGATTGGTGAAAGTGTGGATCTAGATCTCCTCTCTCTTTTCCCTCAAAAACTAGCAAGAATCCATGGAGGGAGTGAGAGTTAGCAAGCTCAAAGAAGGTCAAAAATGGGGGCAAAAATGAGCTCAAGAGATGGGGAACCATTGGGGAAGAAGACCCCCTTAAATAGGTCCCCACGAATCTGCCCGTTATGTACAGAACAACATAGGAGCGGTACAACCTCTATGAGCACCGGTACAACCGGTAACAGGCAATAAGCGGTACAACTGGCCCACAACCGCCCAAGAACCGCACCACAACAGAGACCAGTCCGGTGGTAGAGTGGTACATGACCGGTACAACCTCTGGACCAATTCTAGAGCGGTACAACCGCTCCAAACACCGGTTGTACCGGTCAAGCGGTACAACCTCTCTGTGTAAAACAGGCAATATCAAAACAACCACAACTTTCGCATACGAGCTCCGAATTCAATGAAACCAAGTTTGTTGGAAAGCTAACGACAAGGGCTAACACAAACTTGAGAGAAATAACAATAAGAAGCAAATGAGAAAAGGACCATAATAAAATGGTGAGAACCCTTCCTTGGAAAAGACCGGTAAAACCTCCAACACCGAAAACATCATAGAAGATGCACGCGAACTCCGTTTTCGATGAACTCAAGCTTGTCATCAAGATGACCATAAGCTCTAAGACTCACAAATGGAACCAAACAAGAACCAAGAAAGATGATGCAAGGATGCAATGGTTTGAGCTCTTGATGAATGATACGATCAAGCTACTCCCTAGAGAGCCCCCCTTGATAGTACGGCAATCGATCCTACAACCCGGTCTCCCAACTACCACTATGAGACCGGTAAAATAGAAAACCTATCAAGGGAAAACCTTTGCCTTGCACATAGTCCACTTGAGCTAGATGATGACGATCTTGATTTCCTCAAGTTGGACCACCTTTCTTGATTGTGTTCGCTCGATGAATACTAGTTGATTGCTCCCCCATACTCCACTATGGGTGAGCCACTCTTTGGCACATCTTCACAATTCCATTGACACCACAATGGACGGCAAGCTTCAAGCTTGATTGCTCCCCCATACTCCATTATGGGTGAGCCACTCTTTGAGTTGCTCCACTTGAACTTGCACACTGCAAACTTGATGACGATCACCACTTGATGTCATCCTCCATGGGTTGTATGAGATCTTCCTCTTGACGCAAGACCATGGAAACATACCTAACCCCACAAAGAACTCTCACGTAGACCATGGGTTAGTACACAAAGCGTAATGGGCAATGCTTACCATACCATGGGATCACTTGATCCCTCTCGGTACTTCTTCTACGCTTTGTGAGTTGATCAACTTGATTCACTCTTGACTTAGTCTTGATCAACATTGAATCTTTCCAACTCTCTTCATTTGGATGATGTCTTGAAGGTAAACATGAATGATCACACAATCTTCTTCTTCAAGACATGCTTGCAATCTTTGGATAATTCCTTGAAAAGCACTTTGGCCATCTCAACTCACACATGACCAATCTTTGGATAATTCCTTGAAAAGAACTTTGGCCATCTCATAAACTCCTTGAAACCAACACATGGACTTCAAGACAATCCTATGAACAAATCCTTCAAATATAACTCAAGGCAACCGTTAGTCCATAGAGATTGTCATCAATCACCAAAACCACACATGGAGGCACCGCATGTCCTTTCAAAATCTACCATGGGACAATATATCAAGTATAATTTCTATGCAACACTACTCTCCTACAACCTTCTCTTGCAAAGACTTAGCCTAAAATCTCAAGAACACAAGCATCTCCCCAAAAACCTAGAGACAAGAGAACCAATTAGAAAGAGAGGGATTTCGGGAAAAACCTTGGTCCATGGCAAGAGGAAGTGGTGGGGAACGATCCCACCGGTCGAAATCCAAGGAGAGTAGCCGGAGATCCGGCGAGAGACTCCGGCCCCGTTCTTGAGCGAGAGAGAGAGAGAGAGAGAGAGAGAGAGAGAGAGAGAGAGAGAGAGAGACGAAGTGGGGAAAACTGACGAATGGGTATGGGGGTGTTAGAACCCCCCCCCCATTCCCGTCCTTATCCCCATGCGCCTCCGACAGTGTGGTAGTACCGCGTACATCGCGGTAGTACCGCTTGGGCGGAAGAACCGCACCAAAGCGGTAGTACCGCTCTCCTAGGCGGTAGTACCGCACTGGGCCGGTAGTACCGTACTCTCCACACACGGTAGTACCGTGGCAGGCCGCGGTAGTACCGTGAGCTCAAGAAGAAGCCATTTCCAAACACAAGAAAAGAGAGGTCTTCGCAAGGAAACTTCAAACGAACAAGACACCTCACAACAAGCTCAAACACGAAAGGAGAAGGGGCAAAATGACAACAAGAGACGACCACGATACAGAACCTCTCCAAAGAGAGGGTGGTGGCCGGAGCCACCTATGTTTGAGTCAATTGGTATGGCACCGTGAAGAATTATCCTTGGGCCCATGACCAAAACTCATCTTTGAAGCACAAGTACCATCAAAAATGGCTAAAGTGAAAGATTTGATCAATTTATGCATAATGGGGGGAGGGAGAGTTCATTGAGAGAACAACACTCCCCCTATGTCCATGCCTACATCTAAACAAGACAACAAGTTGAGTATGGGGGTGTGCAAGGGTTCAAGCAACATTGCTCGAATCAATGATATTTAGCTCATGCCTTAACTCGCGAAATCTTGCTTCATCCAACAGCTTCGTGAAAATATCTGCAAGGGTATCATGAGTGTTGACGTAGTTGAGCTCGATCTCCCCTCGCCTAATGTGATCCCGGATGAAGTGATACCAAATCTCAATATGCTTCGTCTTGAAGTGTTGCACCGGGTTAAGAGAAATCTTGATGGCACTTTCATTGTCACACCAAAGAGGCACTTTGTCACAAATGACACCGTAATCCTTTAAAGTTTGCCTCATCCATAAGAGTTGTGCACAACAACTGCCGGCTGCTACATACTCCGCTTCGGTGGACGAGAGAGACACACAACTTTGCTTTTTGGAAGACCAATTCACCAAAGAGCAACCAAGGAATTGGCACCCTCCGGAAGTGGACTTCCTATCCACTTTGTCTCCTGCCCAATCGGAGTCCGAATACCCTACAAGCTTGAAGTTTGCTCCTCTTGGGTACCATAAGCCAAAGTTTCGGGTATGAGCCAAATATTGAAAGATTCGCTTGACCGCCACATAGTGAATTTCCTTAGGTGCAGCTTGAAACCGTGCACAAATTCCCACACTCAACATGATATCCGGTCTAGATGCACAAAGGTAAAGCAAAGATCCAATCATGGAGCAATATACCTTTTGATCCACCGCTTTACCATTGGGATCTATGTCAAGTTGGCACTTGGTGGGCATTGGAGTGGAAGTCGGCTTGACATCACTTAGCTTGAATCTCTTGAGCATGTCTTGAGTGTATTTGGCTTGGTTGATGAAGGTTCCTTCTCTTCTTTGCTTCACTTCAAACCCTAGAAAGAACTTCAACTCTCCCATGGAAGACATCTTGAACTTTGAGGTCATGAGAGCGGCGAATTCCTCATTGAAAGCTTTGTTAGGGGAACCAAAGATAATGTCATCAACATATAGTTGGCATACAAACAACTCCCCTTTGACCTTCTTAGTAAAAAGAGTGGGGTCGATTAGCCCAACTTCAAACCCACGATCTTGTAACAACTCGGTAAGGTGGTCATACCATGCACGTGGGGCTTGTTTAAGCCCATAGAGTGCCTTATCGAGTTGATACACATGATCGGGAATGTAGGGATCCTCGAACCCGGGGGGTTGCTTGACATAGACCAACTTATTAATAGGACCATTAAGAAAAGCACTCTTCACATCCATTTGTTGCAACTTAAAGTTTTGATGAGAAGCATAAGCAATCAACAAATGAATGGATTCAAGGCGAGCAACGAGAGCAAAGGTTTCACCATAGTTGATACCCTCGACTTGGGAGTAGCCTTGTGCCACCAATCTTGCCTTGTTGCGAATGATGGTCCCATGAGCATCTTGCTTGTTCTTAAATATCCACTTGGTTCCAATGACATTGTGGTTCCCCGTTGGCCTTGGCACCAATCTCCACACCTTGTTGTACTCAAAGTTGTTGAGTTCTTCATGCATGGCATTAAGCCAATCCGGATCTTCGAGTGCTTCATATACCTTTTGGGGTTCAACACAAGAGACAAATGTGTGATGTTCACAATAGTTTGCCAATTGTCTACGACTGCTTACCCCCTTTTGAATGCTTCCAAGTACATTCTTCATGAGATGACCCTTGGTGGAGAGCTTGGAAGCAGTCTTGGCGGCACGACGCTCCAATTCCTCCTCGGTGGTGAGTTGAGGAGCGGTCACTTGATCATCTTGAGCGATGTCTTGAGCTTGTTCTTGATCTTGAACTTGCTCGGAGGAGAGAACTTGACCTTGGGCATCACTTGGTGTGTCAACACCGTCTTGAGCATGATCTTGCCCTTGGTCTTGTTCACGAGGATGAGGGCCTTCACTTTGTTCTTCGGAAGCGTGTGGGCCTTGGGTTGGTGATGGCTCCACTTGAGTGGAGCATTGTCCTTCTCCTTCGGCAACAAGGGGTTCCTCAATGGGTAGGATAAAACCAACACCCATTCTTCTTATGGCTTGAGGAGGAATTTCATCACCTACATCACAAGTGCCACTTTGCTCCACTTGGGAGCCGTTATTCTCATCAAACTCCACATTACACATCTCCTCAATAAGTCCCGCGGATTTATTGAGGACACGGTAAGCATGAGAGTTTGTAGCATAACCAACAAATATGCCCTCATAAGCTCTAGCCTCAAATTTAGACAACCGAACACCTTTCTTGAGAATAAAACACTTAGACCTGAACACCCGAAAGTACTTAAGGTTGGGCTTGTTACCGGTGAGTATCTCATATGGAGTCTTGTTCAAGCCCTTGCAGAGGTAGAGCCGATTGGATGCATGACACGCGGTGTTGATGGCTTCGGCACAAAAGTTGTATGGAGACATGAACTCCGCCATCATGGTCCTTGCCGCATCCATCAACGTCCGGTTCTTCCTCTCCGCAACACCGTTTTGTTGAGGGGTGTAAGGTGCGGAATATTGATGCTTGATCCCCTCATCACTAAGAAACTCATCCAAGGTGTAGTTCTTGAACTCGGTGCCGTTATCACTTCTTATTATCAAGATCTTTGCATTGTGTTGACGTTGTGCTTCATTTGCAAAGTCAATGACGGTTTGTTGGGTCTCACTCTTCCTCTTGAAGAAATACACCCAAGTATATCTTGAGTAGTCATCCACAATCACCAAGCAATACTTCCTACCCCCAAGACTATCAAAGGATGGAGGCCCAAAGAGATCCAAGTGAAGGAGCTCCAAAGGCCTCTCTGAGTAAATGATAGTCGTGGGGGATGAGCCTTCTCATGAAGCTTTCCTTTGATACAAGCACTGCAAGCACGATCTTTAGCAAAACTAACATTCGTTAGTCCATGGACATGGTCCCCCTTGAAAAGACTTTGCAAAGATCTCATATTGACATGGGCTAAATGGCGATGCCAAAGCCATCCCACATCAACTTTAGCCATTAGGCACGTCACGGTCTTAGTGGGTCGCTCCGAAAAGTTAATCACATATAGACCGTTCTCGACATGCCCAACAAAGGCTACTTTAAGAGTCTTGCTCCACAAGAGGGCCACGGTATCAATATCAAAGAAAGTGGCAAAGCCCATGATTGCAAGTTGACGAATGGAAAGTAAATTGTATGCAAGGGACTCAACAAGCATGACCTTCTCAATCATGAGATCATGAGAGATGACAACCTTGCCAAGTCCCAATACCTTAGAAGATGAGGCATCACCCCACTTGACATTGGTGGGCATCGATGGAATCTTGTGCACGTCCACCACCAAGTCCTTGCTTCCAGTCATATGATTTGTAGCTCCACTATCGAGCAACCATGATCCCCCACCGGAAGCAAACACCTTGTTGGTGGCCTTAGCCATGAGGCACTTGGCGGTGATGCTCTCGTTGGGTGAGTCGAAGAGAGACACCCGTGGAGTCGTTGCAATGGCAACGGAGGCCATGGCAACCGACTCACCATCTTCATCATCGTCATCATCCTCATTGTACTCTTCTTGTACCACCAAAGCCTTGGGAGGAGTCTTCTTGGTGAAATTTCTCTTGTTGGGGAACGACTTGGCCTTGTCCTTTTGGATGATCTTGCCACCATTGTCTTCCCTCTTCTCATAAGGGCACTCCGCGACAAAGTGGCTTACATTGCCACAATTGAAACAAGTCCTCACTTGTTGCTTGCCCTTTGTGCCACTTGAATTGTTCTTGTTGAAGTTGGGGCTTGAGTTCTTCTTGCTCCAAAATTGCCTTGAAGCAAGGGCCATGTGTTCATGATAGGCATACTTCGTATCTTCGAGGTTGCTCTCCTATTCTTCCTCTTCGTCCTCTTCCTCCATACTAACCTTGGCCTTTAGAACAAGGTTGGGTTTCTTCACTCTTTGAGAGCGAAGTATCGCATTGTCGGCGGTCTTGTCCAAGATGCTCATAGCAACGAACTCATCCAACACATCACTTGAGGACAAGGTGTGGAAGTCCGACCTTTGACGAATGATGGAGGACATGGCTTTGTGGTAGGGTATCATTGCCTTGAGGAATTTGCGCTTGATCCAATTGTCATCCGTGTCCTTGCTTCCATGATCTCGGAGCGAGACCGTGAGTTTGATTACCCTCCGATAGAGCTCACGAGGTTCTTCATGTTCTTTCATAGCAAACTCATCTGCTTCATCTTGCACCACTTCATAGTTGGAGCGTTGAATGCTTGCGCTTCCCCGGTAGAGGGAAACCACTTGGCGCCAAGCATCTTTGGCCAAGGAGTAAGGCCAGAGATGAGGAAGGTCTTCGGGTGGGATAGCTTCTTGAATGATGAAGAGAGCATTCTCATTGAATTGATTATCCACGGCTTCTCTAGGAGTGAAGTTGCTTTGGTCATGCGGATAGAAACCTTCTTCAATGATTCTCCAAAGGTTAGTGTTCACATGATTTAAATGACGCTTAAAACGATAAACCCAAGAGTCAAATTTGACATTCTTCTCAATCTTAGGGGGGCGGCCCGACATGATTCAAATGAGTGGAAGGGAGAGGTCCACCATAGACAAGTGAAGGTTCCACATGGGCAAAGCTGCCGGTGCCACTCTTACCACTAGTAGGAAGGGCTTTCTCGCTAGTAGCTTCCCCCTTGTCGGAGGTAGCATCCGTCACCTTGTTAGCGGGATCACCCACTTTCAACGGTGCGGTGGAAAGTTTAAGGTCTTCTAAGAAATCTTTAAACATGCTTTTGACCTCGGTCATCATGGAGGTTTTCAATGTGTCCAACGCCACATTGAACTCCTCATGAGAGACCGCGGTTCCCCCATCTCCCGTAGAAGATACCGGATTTGCACCGGAGTGCTCCTCCTCACCTTATACGACGTCAACCATACTCTTCGGATGGTAAAGTCCTTAATAAAGAGACGAGGCTCTAATACCAATTGAAAGGATCGATATAGTTGACTAGAGGGGGGGTGAATAGGAAACTAACAATTTTTAGCTTTTCTTTAACAATTTAAACTTTGCATCAAAGTAGGTTGTCTAGATATGCAACTAAGTGAGCAACCTATATGATGCAACAAAGATAAGTACACAAGCAAGCAAGATATATATCACAAATAAGCTTGCACAAGTAAAGGCATGAGATAACCAAGAGTGGAGCCGGTGGAGACGAGGATGTGTTACCGAAATTCCTTCCCTTTGAGGGGAAGTACGTCTCGGTTGGAGCGGTGTGGAGGCACAATTCTCCTCAAGAAGCCACTAGGGCCACCATATTCTCCTCACGCCCTCACACAATACGAGATGTTGTGATTCCACTATTGGTGCCCTTGGAGGCGGTGACCGAACCTTTACAAACAAGGTTGGGGCAAACTCCACAACTCAATTGGAGGCTCCCAATGACACCACGAAGCTTCACCACAATGGACTATGGCTCCGCGATGACCTCAACCATCTAGGGTGCTCAAACACCCAAGAGTAACAAGATCTGCAAGGGATTAGTGGGGGGGATCAAATTTCTCTTGGTGGAAGTGTAGATCGTTGCCTTCTCAACCACTCCCGAGCGAATCAACAAGTTTGATTGGCTAGGGAGTGAGATCGGGCGAAAATCGAGCTTGGAGCAACAATGGAGCTTAGGGTTGGAAGAGGTAGTCAACTAGAAGAAGAAGACACCCCTTTTATAGCTTAGGACAAAAATCCAACCGTTATCCACCTACCAGCCCGCGACCAGCGGTACTACCGCCCAGACCAGCGGTACTACCGCAAGGCCATGCGGTACTTCCGCTCTTGACAAGCGGTACTACCGCAAGGCCATGCGGTACTACCATGAGGAACCGCGGTAGTACCGCAGCAATAGCTAGGGCAGACTTGAAGCACAAGGGCTGAGGACGGTACTGCCGTAGGAGCGGTACTATCGCTCCCCCTTGCGGTACTACCGCAAGGCAGGAAACCCCTAGCCTGGGAAGAGCGCGGATAAACATACATCCGTGCCTACTTCCGCTGGAACACGGACGAAGCAAAAATCCGATACAGTACTACCGCAGAGGAGCGGTACTACCGCCTGGTAGCAGAGCCAGGCCGCGCACGATACTACCGCGCAAGGGATGCGGTACTACCGCGGTGGCGCGGATGTAAAAAATTACATCCGCCCCTACTACCGCGAAGGAGCGGTACTTGGCCTGGAGGCCACGGTACTACGACTCCAGAGGAGCGGTACTACCGTGGGCACCTACGGTACTACCGCGCCGAAGTACGATACTACTGCGGGTGCCTGCGGCACTACCACTCAAGAAGGAGCAGTACTACCGCAGCCCATCAACAGCAGCCAGGACAAGGTGAAGAGAATAAACGGAGGATGCTCCAAAGTGCAGGGGAAAGGAGGGGACAAGGAAGAAAACATGTACGTGATGATTCCACCCAAACCTTTCCAACGCGGACCCCCTTTTAATAGTACGTCTTTCCTACGACTCAAATCCACCAAAAAGAAACGTAGAAAAAACACCGTCTTCAATAGTCATTGAGGGGCACCAAACCGTCTTGTGCCTAGCGATGAAACGTCTGGGAAACTCAAGGCACACGATTAGTCCGTAAAAGCATTGTCATCAATCACCAAAACACCTTAGGGATAAATATGCCCTTACATTGTTGACCTTCTTCGAGCCTGCTAACTCTCAATCCCTCCATGGATTCTTACTAGTTTTTGAGGGAAAAGAGAGAGGATATCTAGATCCACATTTCCACCAATCACTTTCTCCTCTATGTGAGGGGAACCCCTTGGATCTAAATCTTGGAGTTCTTGGTGTTCTCCTTCTTGTTCTTCCTCTCATTTTCCTTCCTAGCATTAGTTGCTTCGGTGGGATTTGAGAGAGGACTTGGGCACTCCGTGTGCCCTTGCCATTGCATTTGGTGCATCGGTTTGAGTTCTCCACGGTGATACGTGGAAGTTACAAGTTGAGAAGCTTATTAATCTTCGGTGCTTGGTACCCTTGAGCTTGTTCCTCTTGGGTGCTTGGGAGCCCTAGACGGTTGGTGGTGTTCGGAGCTCAATCATTATGGTGTAAAGCTCCGGGCAAGTGTCGGGTTCTCCAATTAGGTTGTGGAGATCGCCCCAAGCAATTTGACGGGTACTGGTGACCGCCCCCAAGGGTTGCCAAAGTGTACGTGTTCGGTGACCGCCCCCAAGGGTTGCCATTTGTAAGGGTTCGGTGACCGCCCTCAAGGGTCCCTTAGTGGAATCACGGCATCTTGCATTGTGCAAGGGCGTGAGGAGATTACGGTGGCCCTAGTGGCTTCTTGGGGAGCATTGTGCCTCCACACCACTCCAAACGGAGATTAGCATCCGCAAGGGTGTGAACTTCGGGATACATCATCGTCTCCGCGTGCCTCGGTTATCTCTTACCCGAGCCCTTTACTTATGCACTTTAGTTTGTGATAGCCATATTGTTTCTTGTCATATATCTTGCTATCACTTAGTTGTTTATCTTGCTTAGCATAATTTGTTGGTGCACATAGGTGAGCCTATTTGTTGTAGGTTTTGTGTTTGTCAAATTAACCGCTAGGTTTATTCCGCATTTGTTCAAGCCTAAACCATAATTATTTTAAAGCGCCTATTCACCCCCCCTCTAGGCGACATCCACAATCTTTCAGCCGCCCACTGACGTCTGAGGATAGATGTCATCGGCAAGATAGTATCCCATGTTGTAGTATCGGCCATTGACAGTGTAGTTGCACGGCGGTGATTCCCAATTGTAAAGCTTCCTGAACACCGGAGATCGTTGAAGCACGTTGATGTCGTTATGAGAACCCAACATTTCAAAGAAAGCATGCCAAATTCATAAGTCATGTGATGCCACCGCTTCTAGTATGATGGTGGCCTCTTTGGTGTGACCTTGATACATTCCCCGTAAATCTTTGGGGCAGTTTTTTCATTGCCAATGCATTCAATCAATTGATATGAACATTCCTGGAAACCCCTGGCATCTCCAATAGCCAACAACTTCTTGTCCTACGCATTTGGTTCTCTGAGACACTCAGGTCCAAACACCTCCTCCACGGCGCGTTAAACCCGACAGTAGTCTTCAGGCATGTGCTCTCCCTCATCATGACCATCTCACCAATGGCATCTGTAGCAGTATCAAGTGCAAGCATCCTCAGAGCAGCCGTGCACTTCTGCATGGCAGAGAAAGAGAGTTGTCTGCAACAATCCCTTGTGAGTTTGAAGTAGTCATTGTGTGCCTCCACTCGCTCCACAATGCGCAAAAACAATGGTTTCCGCATGAGAAAACGGCAACGAAACCATGGATCATCCAGGAAAATAGGCTTGGGAGCAAAGTAGTCCTTGTGCAGTAGCTTTGCCACGAACAACTCTTCTCCCTTTGATTGTGCCCTTGAACTTGAGAATATGCTCCACTTGCCGGTCCATTTCCTCTTGCATGCTCATGAGCATGATTATGTCTACTTCTTCGTCTGAATCCGAGGAATCGAAGGACTCATCTTGAATCATTTGATCAAAGCTCTGTTGGTCCATACTCTTCGTCGGACGAAGCATCTGAATCCATTGTTTTCCCTAATAAAATCACAAAAAAATCCGGTCAGACAATGTGTCGAACACATCAAGTGCAAGGCAGAGCCAAAGAGTTGCCACCGCGGTGGCGTCCGGGCCGGCGACGACGTCCCCCGCGGCGAGGATGGGAGAGAGGACTGCTCTGCCGGATCTAGCGGCGCAAAGGCTAGGAACAGCTGTGGAGCGGGCGCGGCAGCGGAGCTGCGAGACGGACGATGCAGAGGAGGAAGAAGAGAGGAGGGAGCAAATGGATCCGACAGCTCTGAGGGGTGGATTTGGTGCAATTTGCGATGGAGTCGAACTGTCGGGTCCGACGTGGCGGGCGTGTCCGGGCGGCCCCCCATATCCGCCCAATATTTGGGCTGGATATGAGGGGTGCCGGTTAGCCCGGGCATCTGAGACCCGTTTAAGGAGCCCGCCTGGGTCGAAATTTCATGATCGGTCAATGACCGGGCGGCCCACCCGGACATATGAGGTGCCTGGCTGTAGATGCTCTTAGATACAAGGGGGTGCATGTTGTTTTCCTTTTTTAAGTAGTTGCTTTATTGCTTCGATGATGCATTATGAGGTTGTAATATAGCCAGTACAGATGATCTCTGACTTCATTTTCGCAAAGAAAAATTATCAAAAAAATCACTTAACCCTCTCAAGTTCGGGATATGGCTCGCCAACATTCTCAACTATAAATTGGACATGTGACCCTCCAAATCTTTCAAAACCACTGCGCATAATTCCCCAGGACGAATTTGCACAACGGTTTTGCCATAAAGGCAGTCCATATATATAATGATCATCAATGTGACATGTGACCCTCCATATGGCATCAAGATCATCAATGAGTTGTGAGCCTTACATGCAGAAACCTTGTGATATGGCAACGAAGCTGGTATTTTATCATCGCTGCAGCCTCACATATGCAAAACATTGCCACCATGGCAGATCTGCCTTCCAAAACCACCTTAGTTATGTGCATTGTTTTAAAACCAAAACTTTGGAGGGTCAGGTGTATGGCTTCATAGTTGAGGATCCATCAGCCAAACTTTCGGACTTGAGTGTTAAAGTGAATTTACTTTTATTTAACTATATGCAAATATCTGATGAGCTGCTTGAACCGGAGCACTGGCCTTTGCATGTTAACTACAACAAACCACACAAGCATCCATCTACCGGTTGCCAGTATGGCATTGCCGACAGGGCTCAAGGACCTCAAATTCAATAGTTGATGGAACTCTCCCAATGATGTATCTACTCGCAGCCTCAACTGCTCTGTTAGCCTCTTCAAGAGCTCTCTCTCTCTCATATAAGAACATTTACCCCACATTCTTGCAGCACTGCATATGCTGGTATCACCAAGCTTCCTACCATGGCCACCAGGTGTCGTATCCAGCGTGAGACGCTCCAGTGAAGGAGCGCTCTCAAGGATGTGGATCACAAGCTTAATAAGGCTCTTGGCCGAACGGAAGCCAGCGATCATCACCCGTTTGAGGTGGTCATGCTGGTATGCTGATTTCCCCCTTAGGTATGCATCGCCCCCAGCATCATAACAATGTATTATGGCATTTCGTTCTATCTACAAATGATGATGTAGCATCAAACATTAATATCACTGTTCCTTGATAAGCAGTAGTTTAGAAGATAAATAAGACCACAATCGTTTATAAGATATATGCTCACTGGTTTTTCCATAGATATCAAGAAGACATGAATAGTGACTTACACACAAGATGAAAGATTCCAAGGCAGGAGAAGCATCAAGAAAAGAAGCCAGAGAAAAGGTGTCATAGACAGGGGAATAGGGCCCTGATCCGTTAAGTACAATCTTCAAACTCTTGAGGTGGAGGAGCTTGTCAGGAAGCATTGGAGTGTTCGCATTCTGAAGAACAAAGTCCCGAGAGTGATTATGTAGTTCAATATAGCCACTATAAGCTAGTCTGATGATGCTTATAAATATAATCTGATTGAAATGTAAAACCCAAAACATACCTCACCATAGGACAGCAGGGTAAGCCTCTCGACATTGCTAGCGATAGATGGAAGCTTGGCACTGTTAGAGTTATATTGATGATGGCCTTTGGCCTTTTGTATTCTAGCCTCTCGGCATTCTCTTCTACATGTATATATGATGGCTTTGGCCTCCTAATAAGATCAAGTTGCATATTTCTGTAACATGGTATAAGAGCTTAGGGTTTTTTTTAGCACTCGCAACTCGTGCTTGATCGCTTCCTTCCGCCGCCGTGCTCTCTCTTTGCCGGCTGTCACTTTCGTCGTGGCCGTTCCTCTGCTCCGGTGACTGTTGCTTGCCACACCTTCAAAAAATTTGTCAAACGCTGCTGCTCCGAGTAAGCTGCTCTTTGTTCCAATCTTCAGATCGAGCCGGCCAGTGATTCTTGTGCTGGACGCTGTCCACCAATTCCTGCTGCTGGCCAACGGATCCGTGCTTCACCACCGCGCCCGCTCGTGTGGTGCCGCCGGCCGCCGATTCCGCTTCCAGCCGCCGGCCGTCGTTTGCTGCTGCTGGCCGCCGGATCCCGTGCATCACCACCACGCCCGCTCGTGTGGTGCTGCCGGCCGCCGTTTCCGCCTCAATCCACCGGCCGCCGATTCCACATCCAAGCTGTTGGCCACCGATTCCACATCCAGACGCCGGCCGCAGTTTCTCCTCTGGATCGAGTCGCTGTGGTCTGCTCCTCTGGATCGATTTGGTCCTAGTTTGGCTGGCCTCCCGTGCTTTGGTTGGTACACGCTGGTCACGGCGTCTCTCGCGCGACCAGCCAACAACGCCGGCATCTTCCCTCATGTCTGCCATGCGATCGCTGCCTGAATCGATCGTGATCGGGGCTTGACGTGGGTCGCCGCCACTGCGTTCGTGATCTGGCTGTTCAATAAAAAAAGAAGGAAAACCTGATATGATGTTTCGCCCGCGTCTTCGTGGCTGTCCGCACACTTCTGACAGTGTTCCATATATTGATCCCGTCTCGCACATACGCCGTCGCTCGGTGCTTGGTGTTGGTCCATCTGTGATATTGTCATCTACGACGTCTTCAGCAGACTGTGATGGAGGTTATTCGACGACTCCTCTCGCGGTTTCTGCCTGCAGAGGCGGTGCCTGCTCTACACCGACACCTCTCGCGGCTTCCATGTGCGACAGTGACTACTCTCAGTCGACTCTACACATGGCTTCCATGGATGGTGGCGACTGCTCATCATCGGCTTCCACGGGTGTTTTTACTTTGACCTCTTCCGCCGTGTCTCTGTCTGCGCGTGAGATTGCGCAGCTGCGATGCCTGCTTGCTGCTTGGGATTCTTCATCGGCAGGTTCTGCGGGTTCTATGACTGACCCTTCTGGCATTGAGAAACCACTGTCTACTCATTCAGGTACATCCCCATGGATTCTTGATACTGGAGCATCTTTTCATATGACTTACGATTCTTCCACTTTGACCTCCGTTCGACCTGTCGACTCTCATGTTCGTGTTCTTACAGCTGATGGCACTCCACTCCCCGTAGCTAGTCGAGGCACACTTAGCACTTCTTCATTTCATGTTCCCTCTGTCGCTCATGTTCCTCGACTTACCATGCAACTAATATCTGGTGGTCAGATTGTTGACTCTAGTTGTAGGGTCATTCTCGACTTTGATTCGTGTTCCATTCAGGATCGTCGCACGGGCGCTCTGATTGGTGCTGGCCCTCGATGCCCTGATGGTCTCTGGAAGCTTGACTGGCTTCGCCTTCCGTCTGCTGCCACCGCCGCCAGTATCGCAGCCCCTGTTGCTGCATCTACCAGCTCTTTTCAGAAGTGGCATCATCGTCTTGGCCATTTATGTGGTTCTCGTCTCTCGTCTTTGGTTCATCGCGGTGTTCTGGGTTCTGTCTCTGGTAACGCTTCGTTGGATTGTCTGGGTTGCCGGCTTGGTAAGCAGATTCAGCTACCTTATCCTCACAGCGAGTCAGTGTCCGAGCACCCTTTTGATCTCGTTCACTCTGATGTTTGGGGTCCAGCTCCCTTCGCTTTGAAAGGGGGTCATCGCTACTATATTATCTTTATAGATGATTTTTCTCGGTACACTTGGATCTATTTCATGTCTTCTCGTAGTGAGGTCTTATCCATATATAAAAAATTTGCTGCCATGGTTCATACCTAGTTTTCCACTCCTATTCGTGTATTTCGCGCAGATTCAGCTGGTGAGTATATCTCCCATGCATTGCGAGGATTCCTTGCGGAGCAAGGTACTCTTACTCAGTTCTCTTGCCCTGGTGCTCATGCTCAGAATGGTGTGGCTGAGCGCAAGCATCGTCACCTTCTTGAGACGGCGCGTGCAATGATGATTGCCGCCTCTCTTCCGCCTCACTTCTGGGCTGAGGCTGTTACCACTTCCACATATCTCATCAACATTCAGCCATCTGCTGCTCTACAGGGTGGTATTCCTCTCAAGCGTCTTTCTGGTCGTTCTCCTGATTATTCGGCGCTTCGTTTGTTTGGTTGCGTTTGCTATGTTTTGCTTGCCCCTCGTGAACGCACCAAACTGACCGCTCAGTCTGTTGAGTGTGTCTTTCTCGGATACAGTGATGAGCATAAGGGCTATCGATGTTGGGATCCTGTCGGTCGTCGGATGCGTATTTCCCGGGATGTGACCTTTGATGAGTCTCGTCCTTTCTACCCGCGTCCATCCTCCTCGACCTTTTCCACGGAGGACATCTCTTTTCTTACTTTTCCCGATACACCTCCCTCTGTGCCCAGTATTCCTACTCCTCGTCCCGCTGTTGTGGATTCGACGCCGTCCTTTCCAACGATTTCTTCTCCTCCCTCATCACATGATTCTCCACCTTCATCATCGATATCATCGCCTTCTCCACCTTCATCAGCGATACCTTCCCCTTCTCCACCTTCATCGATACATTCCCCATCTCCGTCTCCAGTCATTCCACCTCTTCCCTCCTTTCCTTTTCATTATACTCGTCGTCCACGTATTGTGGATGAGTCTACTGATGTGCCCTCTACTTCTAGTGTGTCATCTTCCTCCTCTCAGCCGACTTATGGTCTTCGTTCTCGGCCTTGTCCGCCCCCTGACCGATATTCTCCTTCTCGCTATGGTCTTTCGACCGTTCTTGAGCTGACTTCTTATCGAGATGCTATTGTGCATCCTGAATGGCAGTTTGCGATGGCAGAGGAGATTGCTGCTCTTGAGCGCACCGACACGTGGGATCTGGTTTCTCTTCCTCCCGGTGTTCGTCCCATCACTTGTAAGTGGGTCTATAAGATAAAGACTCGCTCTGATGGTTCTCTTGAGCGTTATAAAGCTCGTCTTGTGGCTCGTGGCTTTCAGCAAGAGCATGGTCGCGATTACGATGAGACTTTTGCTCCCGTGGCCCATATGACCACTGTCCGTACACTTCTCGCTGTAGCCTTTGTTCGCCATTGGTCTGTGTCTCAGCTTGATGTGAAGAATGCCTTTCTAAACGGCGAGTTACGTGAGGAGGTTTATATGCAGCCACCACCTGGGTATTCTGTTCCTGATGGCATGGTTTGTCGTCTTCGTTGCTCTCTTTATGGCCTTAAGCAAGCCCCCCGTGCCTGGTTTGAGCGCTTCGCCTCTGTGGTGACTGTCGCTAATTTTTTGCCCAGTGCTCATGATCCAGCGTTGTTTGTCCACCTTTCTGCTTGTGGTAGGACTCTTCTTCTTCTATATGTTGATGACATGATCATCACTAGCGACGATTCTGGGTACATTGCCATTGTCAAGGCCCGCCTCAGTGAGCAGTTCCTAATGTCTGATCTTGGTCCTCTTCGTTACTTTCTTGGGATTGAGGTTTCATCCACCCCTGATGGCTTTTTTATTTCCCAAGAAAAGTATATCCAGGATCTTCTTACTCGTGCGGCTCTTAGTGATGAGCGCACTGTTGAGACTCCTATGGAGCTCAATCTTCACCTTCGTGCCTCAGATGGTCAGCCATTGTCTGATCCGACACGTTATCGTCATCTTGTTGGGAGTCTTGTCTATCTTGCTGTCACACGTCCGGATATCTCCTATCCTGTCCATATTCTGAGTCGGTTTGTTTCTGCTCCCACTTCAATTCACTATAGTCACCTTCTTCGTGTTTTACGATATCTTCGTGGCACCATCTCTCGTCGTCTCTTTTTCCCCCGTTCCAGCTCGTTACAGCTCCGGGCCTATTCAGATGCTACGTGGGATAGTGATCCTTCAGACCGCCGTTCACTTTCTGCTTACTGTGTTTTTCTTAGTGGTTCTCTCATTGCCTGGAAGACGAAGAAACAGACTGCAGTTTCTCGTTCGAGTGCAGAGGCTGAGTTGCGAGCTATGGCTCTTCTGACGACAGAGGTGACTTGGTTATGATGGTTATTGGAGGATTTTGGTGTTTCTGTTACTACACCTACCACCCTCTTGTCAGACAGTACAGGTGCTATCAGTATTGCACGGGACCCGGTGAAGCATGAGCTTACCAAGCATATTGGTGTTGATGCTTTTTTTGTGCGCGCTGCTGTGCAGGATCATGTTATTGGTCTTTAGTATGTGCCTTCCGAGTTACAGCTAGCAGACTTCTTCACGAAGGCACAGACTAGAGCGCATCATGGATTTCACCTCTCCAAACTCAGTGTTGTTGATATACCATGAGTTTGAGGGGGGGGGGTGTTAGAGTTATATTGATGATGGCCTTTGGCCTTTTGTATTCTAGCCTCTTGGCATTCTCTTGTACATGTATATATGATGGCTTTGGCCTCCTAATAAGATCAAGTTGCATATTTCCGTAACAGGCACGACCGTAAGAGATGATTCTGGATGGATATAAAGATGACAAATGTACTTCTGTAAGTTGGGAAGAATCTCCGATATAGATCTCTGGCGGGAACCCAACATAGTGAAAAGTGAAGAGATTCGGGGCGCTGATATCTATCACCTGAATCTTTTGACGACTTGTAACTATGAGCAAATTAAGTTTCTGCAGTGTACACGGCATCTTCAAACAAATTATCTCATTGCATGAAAATATCTCCAATCGTTCTAAACTGAAAGATTTTGAGAGCAACTTCCATAATCCCTCCTCAGTAATGCGAACACAGAATAGGTCTAAACTTTTCAATCTTTCAAAATAGCCAAGTGTTTCCATAGGTTGAAAAGTGCACTTGGAGATATTAAGGTGCTCAATCGAACTCGCAGCTTGCTCGTCAAATAAAACCGAACATGGAAAACAGTATTCTTCTTTCATGGAACGAGACAACAAAAAGCTTAGTTCTTTGATACCAGATTTGAGAGCAATTCTGAGCCACCGGTCCAGATGGAAGGCACTCACACTGCTACAATGGAAAAGATCAAGTTGAAGTGACTTCACCTTCATCCCATTTTTAGAATAACTATTAAGAATTTGGTCAACTTTGTTGATGTGATATATTTCACTTCCCTCAAATTTGTCGCCAATCAACCCAAGTGTTCTTTTATTGAGTTTGAGATTTGAATAACATCTCCATGAATGCAGAAATCGTTTAGATACACAGGCGGCACGGCCAGCGTCTTTTACTGGCATAAGTGAATGTATATGATGCAGCATATCCTGCAGAAACATTGTTGACAAGTTTAATGATTAGATTATAGCTAGTGATTTCACTTAGAAAATACAAAAAAATTATAGTGTTATAACTGGCACATGCGTGTTGCATCAAGACCTACATTAAAGATAAAAACAACACACTGGACAAAACTTGTTTAAATGTTGTTAGCGAAACTACCATGCAAGATTGTTGATCAATAACAAGAGGTGTACATATGAGTGTTGCGTCCAGATGCATCTACCGCCAGAAGTTAAAATAAACATGCAGTTATTTGCAACCCACCTCAGGAAGTTTGTCAAGCTCAATGCCTTGTCTCGTTTTGGGGGCACCTTGAAAAATGTCGCTTTCTCGGCAGGTTTGAGCCTCTCTTTCAGCTGATGAATCCCTCCATCCCCTGCCTTCAGTGCATTTGGTCTCATTGATATCAATTTTGTTCATCCAGCATGCCATTAACATTTCACGTGATTACAAAAGTAGGAACGGTAAGCAGTACTCCCTCTGTAAAGAAATATAAAAGCGTTTAGATCACTATTTTAGTGATCTAAACGCTCTTATATTTGTTTATGAAGGGGGTAATAATCTGGGGTTTGTTGGAATTGTTTATTTGATCTCCTAAAGCGCCAACTTAGATGTACTTTTAGTGTTTTTTTCGAAATTCCACGCTGAATTGATAGTATTTCCTATCTGGCAACTTAGTTCCTT
Organism: Triticum dicoccoides; assembly: GCF_002162155.2. Classification (NCBI taxonomy): domain Eukaryota; kingdom Viridiplantae; phylum Streptophyta; class Magnoliopsida; order Poales; family Poaceae; genus Triticum; species Triticum dicoccoides. The sequence goes on from NC_041382.1 coordinate 679,410,139, forward strand.
GCATAATCTAACTCGATAGTATAGCTCACTATCCAAAAAATCTTTTTCGAAACCACCGGGTATGGTGGCACATAACCACATCTATAAAGAATTGCAGGGAGGGATTGGCCCAAATTGCCTTACACCAAACCAACGCCCAACTGACGGCTGAACCGGATTTATGACGATGAAACTGGTAGAGGTAGAGAGATGCTCAGGTGTTAAGGGCGTGTACAATGGTTGATAAGACAGTTTTATCTTAAGTCTTTCATGCAATTTAGAGATGACAAAAAAGTATGTCTACAATGGGTTATATCTTAGCCTTATCTTCAATAACTAGTAACTCCTTAAAACATGGTGAGACAAATTGTGCTAAGAGATCACCTCTTGTCTTATCTTAAATAAGAGAAGACAAGTCTTTTCTTATGAGTTCTCTCTCCTCCACCTCTTCATTTATCCTACGTGGCACTCCTAAGATAGCACCATTGTACATGCCCAGGAAGCAACGGTGGCGGAGCTCTTGGTCCCCGGCGAGGGACAAAGCCTGATTTGGCGGCTACAAGGTCGAAGATCTAAACCTAGATTCTAATTTATTTATTTTAAAATCTGATCTTGGTTGACGGTGGTGTGGCGCAAATACAAGTTGGTGGAGCTCACCGGAGGGGCAGCTCAGTGCTGCGGCCGATCACCGGAGGCGGGGAAGAAACTGCGCGCTACTGTGGGAGAGAGATTGCTATGAGATGATTTTTTGCCTAAAAACAGAGATGCGGAGATGGATACGTACTTGCAGGAGGAGCGTCGAGTTCCGGCAGGAGCTGCTGTGGCGTGCGCACGACGCTCCGGATCTCCATGGGCACGCTCTGGTGAAACCCTAGGTGCTGACGTAGGTGAGGGGTGGACATTGCGATCTTACCGTGTCAGGCGGTGAGTTAAGGCGGACAGGGGAATACACCTAGGTCTCCACCTAGCTACTACGAACAAAATTTGAAAAACCAGGAACTGAACTTTTGAACACTTTTGAAAGGGAAACGTTTGAAATCAACTGACTGAATTTGGGAAAACTCTTCTTTTAAACCGATTGATTTATCACTCTTTTAAGTCGCCTACATCTTCTGCCACATGTTCCAGCGGGACCAACACACCAGCGGGGGCAAACATAACAAATTTCAGCTTATTTTTGATGGAAAATAGGCCTAATACAAAGAAACATATGCATGGTTTCTTGTGAGCTGGGGGGCCATGGCCGAGGTTGGCCCCCATGAAGCTCTGCCACTGGCTGTGATGGAGCATTCTCAAGACGCAAGAGCATTACCAGTGCTGCGATGGAGCATCCTCGGCCGTCGGAGATCTCACGGGTGCCACAATGGAGCATCATTAGGCCGTCAAAACCTTGCCGACACTGCAATGAAGCATCGTCGGGGCCGCCGGAGCTTCGCCGGTGCTGCAATAGAGCATCGTCGGCTGCCGGAGACTCACGGGTGCCGCAATGGAGCATCGTTAGGCCGTCAAAACCTCGCCGGAGCTGCAATGAAGCATCGTCGGGGCCGCCGG
>NC_041382.1:679411971-679436609 GCF_002162155.2 Triticum dicoccoides
AGGTGCTGCAACGAAGCATCACCGGTGCTGTTTTAGAGCATTGCCGGTCCGCCGGAGCATTGACGGTGCTTCAACGGAGCATCGTCGGGGCCGCCGAAGCTTCGCAGGTGCTGCAACGAAGCATCACCGGTGCTGTTTTAGAGCATTGCCGGCCCGCCGGAGCATTGACGGTGCTTCAACAGGGCATCGTCGGGGCCGGCGGAGCTTTGCAGGTGCTGCAACGAAGCATCACCGGTGCTGTTTTAGAACATTGCCGGCCCACCGGAGCATTGACGGTGCTTCAAGGGGTGGTCACAGCAGTGACGTTGCTGCAACCCGGCGCTGCTGCCGTGGCATGTGCATGGTCAGCTCGTCGGCGCTTTTGGCGTGAGATGACAGGTCACACGGCTGCTGCTACATGAGCGCTACGGCTAGTGCATGTCGGGCAACTGAAGCTCGTCGCGCGGGAGCAAGGACGCACCAATCGGTGCTGGAGAGATATATAGGCTTTTGTTACGATGGAAGTGATGTTATCGTTCAGGGATCAAACGGCTCAAATTAACGTAGATCGACGGCTGGCAAGGCGGTTTATAAACCCCTACCATCAGCCGGTTTACGCGTAGTTGTGGCCCTTTTGGAAACCCCGAACAAAAAAGTAGAACCAATATTTTTCGAATCCCGAACATATTTTCCAATAGTGAACACCTTTTTGAACATGCGGACATTTATTTAACAATGTGAAACTTTTCAAATTTCATTTTTTATAAAAGAGAACAAATTTTGAAAAAATGATCATTTCTTGAAAAAAATTGAAACCCCTTCAACAATTTTGAAACCTGAACATTTTTTAAAATTCTCAAATAATTTTTAACACGCGAACAAAATTTGAAAAACAAGAACATTTTTAGGATTCAAAAAATATATTTAAACCACAAATATTTTTGGAAAACTCCTGAACATATTTTGAATTTGTGAAAAAATTTCAGAAAACAGGAACATTTTTTGAAAACATGAACTTTTAGAAAAAATCCTGAACATATTTGGAACGTATATTTCTAAATTTGTGAACAAAATAAGAAAACAAAATTTAGGAAATTCTGAATTCAAACATTTTCTAAAATTAAAAAAGGAAAAGAGTACAATAGAAAAAGAAACATAAAATGGAAAATAAAAAACTTGAAAAGGAAGAAAGAAGAAAAGAAACGAAACGAAAACAAAAAATCTAAAAAAAACCAGTAAAACGGGCTTGGGAACCTTCTGAAGGTTCCCAAAACCTGGATCCTGTAGCACGGTAGTCTATCAGCAGTGGGCCGGCCCATGTCGCTCGCTCGTACATGTTTCCTGTGCGTTCCCGCGACAGTTTGCCGCAGTTAGCGTCAAATAGGATATTCCATTAGGACACGATTAATAGTCGGGTTGTGTCATGCCGGCCCACGTGCTGCAGCAGCAGCCCAAGCACGACACGGGAAGTAAGTGGGCTGGTCCATGGCACGCTTAGGCACGCCAGCCATGTCGGCTTGATTTATTTTTTTCCGTAAAATACCTTCAAAAAACAGGGAGAAAAGCCAAAAAATAAATTGAATTTTTTTAAAATAAGATGAAGTATTGCGTGGAATAAATCTAGAGTTTTATTAGTACCTACATCATTAAAAATGTTCCATCTCGAAGAAGTAAAAGAATACAAGATATGCTCTAGAATTACAAAAGATAAAACAACATACAAAGACTACACAATAATTGCATAACTACTCAAATCCAAGCACTACAAAAAATACGCACACACTACAGAAATATTGAGCATATTACAGTATTAGGTATTTATATAGGACATATATATTTATATATTTTAAAAAATGGACCATGCCATGCCGGGCCGCGTGACCAGCCTTAAGGCCCGGGCATGGCCCATAGCATATCGCGTGCCAAGCCTGGCCTGTTTAGTTCAGGTCGTGCCGTGCATGCATGCTACCGGGCCGGCCTACTTAGCACGGCCTGTATGGCCAGCTTTGGGTCCGTCATGTAATTTTGCAGAAAACTCTATGTATTTTTTTGTTAATTAACCCGCAGTACACATTTAAGTCACAGTCGAATCATTATTTTATATGTTTCCCAAAAAAACCCGACTTTCTATGTGATTCATAGTCGATCATATTTAAGTAAAACAAAAGTTTTTTAAAATTGTAACTCCAATTTAAACATGTTACATATGAAATTTCATAAGAAAAATGTGTACAATCTGAATGTGATGTTATTTTTACTTGTTAAATATTTTTAAATATTATTTTGGAAGATATTGAAGTTAAACAAATGCTTTTCTAAACTATCAATATCTTTTAAACTGTAACACCGATTTTATTATCTTATATATGAAATTTGATTAGAAAAATGTGTAGAATGTGAATATGATGTTATTTTTACCTGTTAAATATTTTTTAAATATAATTTTTAAGCAAACTTATAATCCATAGCACACGGTTCGTTTTTCTTTCGTACCGGCAGCGATCCGGATTGTAAATAAACACCTACTATACCTGGATTGTAAATAAACACCCGCTAAAACCATATAGTGACGAAAGAAAATATCAATAACCACACGTGCACACCTCTGAAAAACCTCACAGGGGAAAAACAACAGATTTCTCATCCAAGAGAGTGAGAGAGAGAGGGAGGGAGGAAGGGAGAGGGTGAGGGAGAGGGAGAGTGAGAGTAAGAGAAGCCTTAGGATTAACCACATTCAAACACGTTTTGGTTTTGTGTGAACACTGAGGCCACCACAGGCGAGGGTGAGAAGGAGGATATGCGGCAACACAAATGTGATGCCTCGCTAAAATAATGGACGTGGACCTTGTGGTCTTGAGTGATGGTTATTGGATTAAGATCTTGCGTTATTTTTTCTTCCGATGCAACGGACGAGTTTTTTTGCTAGTATACTAAACCTAGCTAGGATTCTTTTCTCTAGGTTCTTTCTACTTTTCCCATATTAAAAATTGAAGCTAAGGTTGTGACACGCTAATCTGTGAGGGATATAGCCGGGGACATTATGGGGTGGCTCTAGCACCGATTCAAGAGAAGATTGTCCAACATCATCTAAGATGATTTAGGCATATCCATCACAGGCCTAGAAGCTCCACTGCATAGTGAACGGCTCAAGCATGCTGATAATGTCAAGCGAGGTCGGGCTAGACCAAACTTGACATCGGAGGAGTCCGTAAATAGAGATCTGAAGAACTGAAATGTCACCAAAGACATTATGATCATGCTAGATGGATCATTACTCCACATCATCAACCTCAAGTTCCTTCTCCTTTGATTTGAGGCCATTGCCTGGTCTTAAGATCAATTTTCATCAAAGCAAGGCGATGGTGTTAAAGTTCTCTACCGACGACCAGCAGTAGATTGCGGACAACCTTAATTGTAAGTTGTCCTTCTTCCCCATCACCTACCCGGGGATGCCACTATTTGACTCGAGAATCGACATTCGGGATTTTGACCCGCTTGTGGGGAAGATGGCTTCTATGTCCGAGTCGTGGTGCGACCAATTTACATCCAATCTATGCTTATTGACTCATGCCTTTTTAGTCTATGATGTCGCTTGAAGCTACGTCGGTATTTCCCTAAAAAGGAAGGGATGATGCAGCACAGCGCCGATAGTTATTTCCCTCAGATATGAAACCAAGGTTATTGAACCAATAGGAGAACCAAGCAACACAACATAAACAACCCCTGCACACAAATAACAACACCTCGCAACCCGACGTGTTAAAGGGGTTGTCAATCCCTTTCGGGTAATGGCGCCAGAAACGGTGCGTGGACGGGAGAAAGTTGTAATAGATTGAATAAATAGATCGCCAATAAAATAAAGTGCAGCAAAGTATTCTTGTATTTTTTGTTTAATAGATCTGAAAATAAATGCAAGAAAAATAGATCGCAAAGGCAAAAATATGAGAAAGAAGACCCGGGGGCCGTAGGTTTCACTAGTGGCTTCTCTCGAGAAAAATAGCAAATGGTGGGTAAACAAATTACTGTTGGGCAATTGATAGAACCTCAAATAATTATGACCATATCCAGGCAATGATCATTACATAGGCATCACGTCCAAGATTAGTAGACTGACTCTTGCCTGCATCTACTACTATTACTCCACACATCGGCCGCTATCCAGCATGCATCTAGTGTATTAAGTTCATGAAAAAAATGGAGTAATGCAATAAGAACGATGACATGATGTAGACGAGATCCGTTTATCTATGGCGGTAGATATAGATCCCATCTTTTTATCCTTAGTACCAACGATACATACGTGTTGGTTCCCTTTCTGTCACTGGGATCAAGCACCGTAAGATTGAACCCACTGCCGGGCACCTCTTCTCATTGCAAGATAAAATAGATCAAGTTGGCCAACAAAACCCAAATATCGGAGAAGAAATACGAGGCTATAAGAGATCATGCATAAAAGAGATCAAAGAAACTCAAATACTTTCATGGATATAAAAAGATAGATCTGATCATAAACTCAAAGTTCATCGACCCCAACAAACACACCGCAAGAGAGTTACGTCATATGGATCTCCAAGAGACCATTGTATTGAGAATCAAGAGAGAGAGATGAAGCCATCTAGCTAGCTACTAACTACGGACCCGAAGGTCTATAAAGAACTACTCACGCATCATCGGAGAGGCACCAATGGAAGTGGTGAACCCCTTCATGATGGTGTCTAGATTGGATCTGGTGGTTCTGGACTCTGCGGGGGCTGAATGAAAATTTCGTCAACTCCCCTAGGGTTTTGGGAATATTTGGGTATTTATAAAGTAAAGAGGCGGTCCGGGAGGCACCCGAGATGGGCACAGCCCACCAGAGCGCGCCTGGGCCTCCTGGCGCGCCCTGGTGGGTGATGTCTACTGCACAACCTTCTTCTTGTAGATGTTGTTGGGCCTCCAAGTGCAGAGGTTTGTAGGACAGTAGCAAATTTCCCGCAAGTGGATGACCTAAGGTTTATCAATCCGTAGGAGGCGTAGGATGAAGATGGTCTCTCTCAAGCAACCCTGCAACCAAATAGCAAAGAGTCTCTTGTGTCCCCAACAGACCCAATACAATGGTAAATTGAATAGGTGCACTAGTTCGGCCAAGAGATGGTGATACAAGTGGTATATGGATGGTAGATAAAGGTTTTTGTAATCTGAAAATATAAAAACAGCAAGGTAACTAATGATAAAAGTGAGCGTAAACGGTATTGCAATGTGTGGAAACAAGGCCTAGGGTTCATACTTTCACTAGTGCAAGTTCTCTCAACAATAATAACATAATTGGATCATATAACTATCCCTCAACATGCAACACGGAGTCACTCCAAAGTCACCAATAGCGGAGAACAAACGAAGAGATTATGGTAGGGTACGAAACCACCTCAAAGTTATTCTTTCCAATCAATCCGTTGGGCTATTCCTATAAGTGTCACAAACAGCCCTAGAGTTCGTACTAGAATAACACCTTAAGACACAAATCAACCAAAACCCTAATGTCACTTAGATACTCCAATGTCACCTCGAATATCCGTGGGTATGATTATACGATATGCATCACACAATCTCAGATTCATCTATTCAACCAACACACAGAACCTCAAAAGAGTGCCCCAAAGTTTCTAACGGAGAATCACGACGAAAACGTGTGCCAACCCCTATGCATAGGTTCATGGGCGGAACCCGCAAGTTGATCACCAAAACATACATCAAGTGAATCACGTGATATCCCATTGTCACCCCAGATACGCATGGCAAGACATACAGTGTTCTAAATCATTAAAGACTCTATCCGATAAGATTACTTCAAGGGGAAAACTCAATCCATTACAAGAGAGTAGAGGGGGAGAAACATCATAAGATCCAACTATAATAGCAAAGCTCGCGATACATCAAGATCGTACCACCTCAAGAACACGAGAGAGAGAGAGAGAGAGAGAGAGAGAGAGAGAAAGATCAAACACATAGCTACTGGTACATACCCTCAGCCCCGAGGGAGAACTACGCCCTCCTCATCATGGAGAGCACCGGGATGATGAAGATGGCCACTGGAGAAGGATTGCCCCCTCCGGCAGGGTGCCGGAACGGGTCTAGATTGGCTTTCGGTGGCTACGGAGGCTTCTGGCAGCGGAACTCCCGATCTATTGTGCTCCCCGATCGTTTTAGGGTATATGGGTATATATGGGAGGAAGAAGTACGCCAGGGGAGCCACGAGGGGCCCATGAGGGTGGAGGGCACGCCTAGGGGGGTGGGCGCGCACCCCTGCCTCGTGGCTTCCTCGTTGATCCCCCGACGTGCACTCCAAGTCTCCTGTATTGCTTTCTTTCCAAAAATAAGTTCCGTGAAGTTTCAGGTCAATTGGACTCCGTTTGATTTTCCTTTTCTGCAATACTCTAAAACAAGGAAAAACAGAAACTGGCACTGGGCTCTAGGTTAATAGGTTAGTCCCAAAAATCATATAAAATAGCATATAAAGGCATATAAAACATCCAAAGTAGATAATATAATAGCATGGAACAATCAAAAATTATAGATACGTTGGAGACGTATCAGTGGGTAGTCCCCTCCTCATGACTACCCCAGGTGCAACTAGGTCCCAACATCTTACTTCTGGTCCATAAAAATTCTCTGTAAAGTTTCGTGGCATTTGGACTTCGTTTGATATTGATTTTCTGCGATGTGAAAAACATGGAAAAACAGCAAGTGGCACTTGGCACTATGTCAATAGGTTAGTATCAAAAAATGATATAAAATGACTATAAAATAATTATAAAACATCCAAGATTGATAATAAAACAGCATGAAACAATCAAAAATTATAGATACGTTGGATACATATCGGCATCCCCAAGCTTAACTCCTACTCGTTCTCGAGTAGGTAAGTGATAAAAACAGAATTTTTGATGTGGAGTGTTGTTCATCATGTCATATCATATTCTTTTCTTTATAGCATGGACATTTGGAATTTTATGTGATTCAAAGCAATAGTCTAGTTTTGACATAATAATTTAGATACTCAAGCATATCAACAAGCAACCATGTCTTTCAAAATATCAACGCTAAAATAAGTTATCCCTAGCCCATCATGCTCAACATTGATACATTCATGAAACACAATCGAATATTAACTACACCCTAAGTACGATCATATTGCCTCCTAGTTGGTGCTTTTATAAGAGAAGATGGAGACTCAAAATAAAAATTGCATAAAGTAAAAGATAGGCCCTTCGCAAAGGGAAGTAGGGATTTGTAGAGGTGCCAGACCTCAAAGCAAAAAATTTGAGATAAAAACATTTTGGGAGGTGTATCCATCCCACCAACGAAAACGACTTAGAGTTCCCAATACTTTCCATGCATAGATATATCATAGGCGGTTCCCAAACAGAAAATAAAGTTTATTCCTTTTTCCACCATAACTTGCACTTTCCATGGCTAACCGTATCCACGGGTGCCCTCCATACCAGCACTTTCTAAGAAATTTATTATTTGACAACATAAAGTAAATTCATTTGTTTTTGCATTTCGGGACTAGGCATCCCTAATACCTTTGCCCTACTCTCGTGCAATGACAAGTGAATAAACATTCATCTTGAGAATAACACATCTAGTATGGAAAAAATTAGCCACCCTCACCGTTCCGCGAGCGAAACAAACACACAAATGAGAAGTTTATTTTAAAAATTAGAGATGGCACATGCAAATTTGCTTAGAACGGCAAAAGAATACCACATATAGGTAGATATAGTGGACTCATGTGGCAAAACTGGGTTAAAGGTTTTTGGATGCACAAGTAGTGATCATACTTAGTGCAAAATGAAGGCTAGCAAAAGATTGGGAAGCGACCAACCAGGAAACGAATAATATCATAAGCAAGCATTAAGCATAATTAACACTGAATAATGCACCACAAGTAGGATATAATTTCATTGCATGATTATTGACTTTCGTGCATGCATAGGGAATCACAAACCTTAACACCAATATTCGTACTAAAGCATAATTACTCATCAAGATGACTCACATATCACATCATCATATCTCAAAACTATTACTAAGAATCAAGTTTATTTTGTCCAATGATCTTCATGACATTTTTCATTTTTTTTCTTTATCCTTCTTGGATATCTATCACTTTGGGACTAATTTTCATGTGTTGCTTTTCATAAGCTCAAACAAATATAAGTGAAGATCATGAGCATAACAAATTTTCTTTCTCTCAAAATAATTTAAGTGAAGCAAGAGAGAATTTCTTCAAAATGTTACTAACTCTCAAATAAATCTAAGTGAAGAAAGAGAGCATTTCTTCAAAAATACTAAAGAACACCATGCTCAAAAAGATATAAGTGAAGCACTAGATCAAGTCCATTGCTCATAAAACATTTAAGTGAAGCATAGAGAGCAATTCTAACAAGTCATGACATAATTTTGGCTCTCTCAAATAGGTGTGTCCAGCAAGGATTGATGACTTAGAATACAAAATAAAACAAGCAAAGACACATATCATACAAGACGCTCCAAGTAAAACACATATCATGTGACGAATAAAAATATAGTTTCGAGTAAAATATCGATGGTGGTTAGAAGAAAGAGGGGATGCCACTCGGGGGCATCCCCAAGCTTAGGCTCTTCTATCCTTTATTCCTTCATCCATCGTAAGATAACCCAAAACTTGAAAACTTCAATCACACAAAACTCAACAAAACCTTCATGAGATCCGTTAGTATAAGAATAATAAATCACTACTATAAGTACTGTATCAAACCAATTCATATTTTGTTTTTGTATTATATCTACTATATTTCAACTTTTATATGGCAAAAACTCATCAAAGAAAACCATAGAGCCATCAAAATAAGCACACAACACAAAGAAAAACAGAATCTGTCAAAACAGAATAGTCTGTAGCAATCTGACTATTTCAAATACTTATGTAACTCCAAAAATTCTTAAAAATTAGGATGACCTGAGAAATTTGTATATTGATCTACCGCAAGTAGAATGGGTATTTTATCGCTCTCTGGTAAAAAATGAAAATTATTTTCATGAGCATAAACCTTTTTGTTTTTCAGCAAGATCAAACAACTAACACCCAAGAAGATCCTAAAGGCTTTACTTGGCACAAACACTAATTAAAAAACACAATAATAACATTAGCATAATTGCGCTAACACTCAAGAACAGGAAGAAAAAAGCAAAAAATAAATTTTATTCATTGGGTTGCCTCTCAACAAGCACTATAGTTTTACGCCCTTAGCTATGCATATTTTTATTGATGCTCACAAGGATGATATTAATTGAAACACAAAGAGAGCATCATAAAACATGTGACGAACACATTTAAGTCTAACATACTTCCTATACATAGGAATTTTATAAGCAAACAAATTATCAAGACAAGAAACATCTAACATATGCAAAGAAGAGGAATAGAACATTGACGATCTCAACATAACGAGAGGTAATTTAGTAACATGAAAATTTCCACAACCATATTTTCCTCTCTCATAATAATTACATGTAGGATCATACTCAAATTCAACAATATAGTTATCATATAAAATTTTCTCTACATGATCCACATGAATGCAAAGTTGACACCCTTCCAAAATAGTGGGATTATCATCAAATAAAGTCATGACCTCTCCAAACCCACTTTCATCAAAAATTTCATAATATTGAACACTCTCCAAATATGTGGGATTATTTTTAGCTAAAGTTGACACTCTTCCAAACCCACTTTCAATATTATCGCAAACACATTCATCATGAGGCTTAAATAAATTTTCAAGATCATAAGAAACACTATCACCCCAATCATGATCATTGCAATAAGTAGCAGACATGACAAAACAAGCATCCCCAAGCTTGGGGTTTTGCATATTATTAGCATAATTGATATTAATAGAATTTATAGTAAAATTATTGCAATCATGCTTTTCATTCAAGGAGCTATAATGAATCACTTCATAAATTTCTTCATCACAATTTTTAGATTCACAATTCTCAAGCAAAACTTCAAAAAGATAATCTAGTGCATTCAACTCACTAGCAATTGGTTCATCATGATTGGATCTTTTAAAAATATTAGCAAGTGGATGGGGATCCATATCAATAGATTTTTAGCAAGCGAAGATGCAAGCAAATAGAAGGCACATGGTAACACAAGCAAAAGTAGCAAACAAGATTGCACACAAAAAACATATCCGGCAAGAAAACGACGAACGAAAAAGAGGGCAAATAAAACGACAAATTTTGTGAAGTGGGGGAGAGGAAAACAAGAGGCAAATAGCAAATAATGTAAATTGTAAGGAGACGAGATTTGTGATTAGGAACCTGGTATATGTTGAAGATCCTCCCCAGCAATGGCGCCAGAAATTCCTTTTGATGTCGCTTGAAGCTACGTCGGTATTTCCCCAAAGAGGAAGGGATGATGCAGCACAACGACGGTAGGTATTTCCCTCAGATATGAAACCAAGGTTATCGAACCAGTAGGAGAACCAAGCAACACAACGTAAACAACCCGTGCACACAAATAACAACACCTCGCAACCCGACGTGTTAAAGGGGTTGTCAATCCCTTTCAGGTAACGACACCAGAAACGGTGTGTGGACGGGAGAAAGTTGTAATAGATTGAATAAATAGATCACAAATAAAATAATGTGCAGCAAATTATTTTTGTATTTTTGGTTTAATAGATCTGAAAATAAATGCAAGGAAAATAGATCGCAAAGGCAAAAATATGAGAAAGAAGACTCGGGGCCGTAGATTTCACTAGTGGCTTCTCTCGAGAAAAATAGCAAATGATGGGTAAACAAATAACTGTTGGGCAATTGATAAACCTCAAATAATTATGACCATATCCAGAAAATGATCATTACATAGGCATAACGTCCAAGATTAGTAGACCGACTCCTGCCTCCATATACTACTATTATTCCACACATCGACCGCTATCCAGCATGCATCTAGTGTATTAAGTTCATGGAAAAACGAAGTAATGCAATAAGAATGCTGACATGATGTAGACAAGATCCGTTTATCTATGACAGTAGATATAGTTCCCATCTTTTTATCCTTAATAGCAATGATACATACGTGTCGGATCCCTTTCTGTCACTGGGATCAAGCACCGTAAGATCGAACCCACTACCGGGCACCTCTTCCCATTGCAAGATAAATAGATCAAGTTGGCCAAACAAAATCCAAATATCGGAGAAGAAATACGAGGCTATAAGATATCATGCATAAAAGAGATCAAAGAAACTCAAATACTTTCATGGATATAAAAAGATAGATCTGATCATAAACTCAAAGTTCATCGATCCCAACAAACACACCGCAAGAGAGTTACGTCATATGGATCTCCAAGAGACCATTGTATTGAGAATCAAGAGAGAGAGATGAAGCCATCTAGCTAGCTACTAACTACGGACCCGAAGGTCTATAAAGAACTACTCACGCATCATCGGAGAGGCACCAATGGAAGTGGTGAACCCCTTCATGATGGTGTCTAGATTGGATCTGGTGGTTTTGGACTCTGCGGCGGTTGGATGAATATTTCGTCAACTCCCCTAGGGTTTTGGGAATATTTGGGTATTTATAGAGCAAAGAGGCGGTCCGGGGGGCACCCGAGATGGGCACAACCCACCAGGGCGCGCCTGGGCCTCCTAGCGCGCCCTGGTGGGTTGTCCCCTTCTCGGAACTCCCCCCAGGTGCAACCAGGGCCCAACATCTTCCTTCTGGTCCATAAAAAATCTCCGTAAAGTTTCGTGGCATTTGGACTCCCTTTGATATTGATTTTCTGTGATATAAAAAACATGGAAAAAACAGCAACTAGCACTTGGCACTATGTCAATAGGTTAGTACTAAAAATGATATAAAATGACTATATATAAAATGATTATAAAACATCCAAGATTTATAATAAAACAACATGGAACAATTAAAAATTATAGATAAGTTGGAGACATATCAGTCTACTCATGTATATGATGGGAATGTATATTTTGCCGGAAGGTGTGCTTAGCTCCTTTGACAAGGATTTATCATGCTTTTCTAGCAGGGGATTGATGGACGACATAAATACCATATGGTCAAGTGGGCAAATATCTACTTCCCAAGGACCTGGGGGCCTAGGCATTCTTGCTTCTTGATACGTCTCCAACGTATCTATAATTTTTGATTGCTCCATGCTATATTATCTTTTGTTTTGGACATTATTGGGCTTTATTATTCACTTTTATATTATTTTTGGGACTAACCTATTAACCGGAGGCCCACCCAGAATTGTTGTTTTTGCCTATTTCATAGTTTCGCAGAAAAAGAATATCAAACGGAGTCCAAACGGAATGAAACCTTCGGGAACGTGATTTTTGGAACAAACAAGATCCAGGATACTTGGACCCTATGTCAAGCAACCAACAGGGAAGCCACGAGGTAGGGGGCACGCCTATCCAGCTGTTTTTGCTCCACCGACGTACTCCTTCCTCCTATATATACCTACGTACCCCCAAACAATCAGATACGGAGCGAAAACCCTAATTCCACCCCCGTAACTTTCTGTATCCATGATATCCCATCTTGGGGCCTGTTCCGGAGCTCCGTCGGAGGGGGCATGGATCACGGAGGGATTCTACATCAACACCATAGCCCCTCCGATGAAGTGTGAGTAGTTTACCTCAGACCTTCGGGTCCATAGTTATTAGCTAGATGGCTTCTTCTCTCTTTTTGGATCTCAATACAATGTTCTCCCCCTCTCTTGTGGAGATCTATTCGATGTAATCTTCTTTTGCGGTATGTTTGTTGAGACCGATGAATTGTGGGTTTATGATCAAGTTTATCTATGAACAATATTTGAATCTTCTGAATTCTTTTATGTATGATTGGTTATCTTTGCAAGTCTCTTCGAATTATCAGTTTGGTTTGGCCTACTAGATTGATCTTTCTTGCAATGGGAGAAGTGCTTAGCTTTGGATTCAATCTTGCGGTGTGCTTTCCTAGTGACAGTAGGGGCAGCAATGCACGTATTGTATTGTTGCCATCGAGGATAACAAGATGGTTTTTTTATCATATTGCATGAATTTATCCCTCTACATCATGTCATCTTGCTTAAGGCGTTACTCTGTTCTTATGAACTTAATACTCTAGATGCATGCTGGATAGCGGTCGATGTGTGGAGTAATAGTAGTAGATGCAGGCAGGAGTCGGTCTACTTGTCTCGGACGTGATGCCTATATACATGATCATACCTAGATATTCTCATAACTATGCTCAATTCTGTCAATTGCTCAACAATAATTTGTTCACCCATCGTAAAATACTTATGCTCTTGAGAGAAGCCACTAGTGAAACCTATGGCCCCCGGGTCTATCTTTCATCATATTAATCTTCCAACACTTAGTTATTTCCTTTGCTTTTATTTTACTTTGCATCTTTATCATAAAAATACCAAAAATATTATCTTATCATATCTATCAGATCTCACTCTCGTAAGTGACCGTGTAGGGATTGACAACCCCTTATCGTGTTGGTTGTGAGGATTTATTTGTTTTGTGTAGGTGCGAGGGACTCACGTGTAGCCTCCTACTGGATTGATACCTTGGTTCTCAAAAACTGAGGGAAATACTTACGCTACTTTGCTGCATCACCCTTTCCTCTTCAAGGGAAAACCAACACAGTGCTCAAGAGGTAGCAAGAAGGATTTCTGGCGCCGTTGCCGGGGAGGTCTACGCAAAAGTCAACATACCAAGTATCCATCACAAACCCTTATCTCCCGCATTACATTATTTGCCATTTGCCTCTCGTTTTTCTCTCCCTCACTTCACCCTTGTCGTTTTATTCGCCCTCTCTCTCTTTCTCTATTTGCCTCTTTTTGCCCATTCCTCGTTTGCTTGGGTGTTGGATTGCTTGCTTGTCACGATGGCTCAAGATAACACTAAATTGTGTGACTTTACCAATACCAACAATAATGATTTTATTAGCACTCCAATTGCTCCTCTTACCGATGCTGAATCTTGTGAAATTAATGCCGCTTTGTTGAATCTTGTCATGGAAGATCAATTCGCCGGCCTTCCTAGTGAAGATGTCGCTACTCATCTAAATAGCTTCGTTGATTTGTGTGATATGCAAAAGAAGAAAGATGTTGACAATGATATTGTTAAATTGAAGCTATTTCCTTTTTCGCTTAGAGATCGTGCTAAAGCTTGGTTTTCGTCTTTGCCTAAAAATAGTATTGATTCTTGGAATAAGTGCAAAGATGCTTTTATCTCTAAGTATTTTCCTCCCGCTAAGATTATCTCTCTTAGAAACGATATTATGAATTTTAAGCAACTTGATCATCAACATGTTGCACAATCTTGGGAGAGGATGAAATTAATGATACATAATTGCCCTACTCGTGGTTCGAATTTGTGGATGATTATACAAAAAAAATTATGCCGGATTGAATTTTGCTTCTAGAAATCTTTTAGATTCGGCCGCAGGAGGCACTTTTATGGAAATCACTTTAGGAGAATCTACTAAACTCCTAGATAATATTATGGTTAATTATTTTCAATGGCACACTGAAAGATCTACTAATAAGAAAGTGCATGTGATAGAAGAAATTAATGTTTTGAGTGGAAAGATGGATGAACTTATGAAATTATTTGCTAATAAAAGTGTTTATTCTTATCCTAATGATATGCCTTTGTATACTTTGATTGAGAATAATAATGAATCTATGGATGTGAATTTTGTTGGTAGGAACAATTTTGGTAACAACGTATATAGAGGAAACTTTAACCCTAGGCCGTATCCTGGTAATTCCTCTAATAATTATGGTAATTCCTACAATAATTCTTATGGAAATTATAATAAGATGCCCTCTGATTTTGAATCTAATATTAAAGAATTTATTACTTCGCAAAAGAATTTCAATGCTTTGATCGAAGAAAAATGGCTTAAGATTGATGAGTTGGCTAGGAACGTTGATAGAATTTCTCTTGATGTTGATTCTTTTAAACTTAGATCTATTTCACCTAAGCATGATATCAATCAGTCTCTCAAAGCCATGAGAATTTCCATTGATGAGTGCAAAGAAAGAACCGTTAGGATGCGTGCTAAGAAAGATTGCTTTATAAAAGCGTGTTCTTCTAGTTTACATGATAATAAAGATGAAGATCTAAAAGTTATTGATGTGTCCTGTATTAAATCTTTGTTTTGCAATATGAATCTTGATAATGATGGGACTGAATATCATCCACCTTTACCTAGACGGCGTTCCAAAAATTCGGAGTCTTTAGATCTTGATGCTAAAATTGTTCAAAGTGGGATTGAAGAAGTCAAAACTTTAAATAGTAATGAACCCACTATTTTAGATTTCAAGGAATTTAATTATGATAATTGCTCTTTGATAGATTGTATTTCCTTGTTGCAATCCGTGCTAAATTCTCCTCATGCTTATAGTCAAAATAAAGCTTTTACCAAACATATCGTTGATGCTTTGATGCAATCTTATGAAGAAAAACTTGAGTTGGAAATTTCTATCCCTAGAAAACTTTATGATGAGTGGGAACCTACTATTAAAATTAAAATTAAAGATCATGAATGCTATGCTTTATGTGATTTGGGTGCTAGTGTTTCCACTATTCCCAAAACTTTGTGCGATTTGCTAGGTTTCCGTGATTTTGATGATTCCTCTCTAAACTTGCACCTTGCGGATTCCACTATTAAGAAACCTATGGGAAGAATTAATGATGTTCTTATTGTTGCAAATAGGAATTATGTGCCTGTAGATTTTATCGTTCTTGATACAGATTGCAATCCTTCATGTCCTATTATTCTTGGTAGACCTTTCCTTAGAACGATTGGTGCAATTATTGATATGAAGGAAGGGAATATTAGATTCCAATTTCCGTTAAGGAAAGTCATGGAACACTTACCTAGAAAGAAAATTAAACTACCTTATGAATCTATCATGAGAGCCACTTATGGATTGCCTACCAAAGATGGCAATACGTAGGTCTATCCTTGCTTTTATGCCTAGCTAGGGGCGTTAAACAATAGCGCTTGTTGGGAGGCAACCAAATTTTATTTTTATTCCTTGATTTTTTCTCCTGTTTAGTAATAAATAATTTATTTATCCTATGTTTTGGTTGTGTTTTTTGTGTTTAATTAGTGTCTGTGCCAAGTAGAACCGTTGGGAAGACTTGGGGAAAGTCTTGTTAATCTTGTTGTAAAAAACAGAAACTTTAGCGCTCACGAGAACTGCTGACATTTTTATTTGGAAAGTGATATTTAGTTAATTCTTTTTGAAGATGATTAATAGATAAATTCGTCACGTCCAGCAATTTATTTTAGAATTTTTGGGGTTCCAGATCTTGCGTTAGCTACAGATTACTACAGACTGTTCTGTTTTTGACAGATTCTGTTTTTCGTGTGTTGTTTGTTTATTTTGATGAATCTATGGCTAGTAAAAGAGTTTATAAACCATAGAGAAGTTGGAATACAGTATATTTAACACCAATATAAATAAAGAATGAGTTCATTACAGTACCTTGAAGTGGTGTTTTGTTTTCTTTCGCTAACAGAGCTCACGAGATTTTCTACTTTAAGTTTTATGTTGTGAAATTTTCAAGTTTTGGGTAAAGATTTGATGGATTATGGAACAAGGAGTGGCAAGAGCCTAAGCTTAGGGATTCCCATGGAACCCCCAAGATAATCTAAGGACACCTAAAAGCCAAAGCTTGGGGATGCCCCGGAAGGCATCCCCTCTTTCGTCTACTTCTATTAGTAACTTTACTTGGAGCTATATTTTTATTTACCACATGATATGTGTTTTGCTTGGAGTGTCTTGTATGATTTGAGTCTTTGCTTTTTAGTTTACCACAATCATCTTTGCTGTACACACCTTTTGAGGGAGACACACATGATTCAGAAATTATTAGAATACTCTATGTGCTTCACTTATATCTTTTGAGTTATATAGTTTTGCTCTAGTACTTCACTTATATCTTTTAGAGCACGGTGGTGGATTTGTTTTATAGAAACTATTGATCTCTCATGCTTCACTTAGATTATTTTGAGAGTCTTAAATAGCATGGTAATTTTCTTAAATAATCCTAATATGCTAGGTATACAAGATTAGTAAAAACTTTCTTATGAGTGTGTTGAATACTAAGAGAAGTTTGATGCTTGATGATTGTTTTGAGATATAAAGATGGTGATATTAGAGTCATGCTAGTTGAGTAGTTGTGAATTTGAGATACTTGTGTTAAAGTTTGTGATTCCCGTAGCATGCACGTATGGTGAACCGTTATGTGATGAAGTCGGAGCATAATTTATTTATTGATTGTCTTCCTTATGAGCGGCGGTCGGGGACGAGCGATGGTCTTTTCCTACCAATCTACCCCCGTAGGAGCATGCGCGTAATACTTTGCTTTGATAACTTGTACTTCCTCCGTCCCATAATATAAGAACGTTTTTCAAACTGTTTTAGCTTCAAAAACGTTCTTATATTTTGGGATGGAGGGAGTAGATTTTTGCAATAAGTATATGAGTTCTTTATGACTAATGTTGAGTCCATGGATTATACGCACTTTTCTTCCTTCCACCATTGCTAGCCTCTCTAATACCGCACACTTTTCGCCGGTATCATACACCCACCATATACCTTCCTCAAAACAGCCACCATACCTACCTATCATGGCATTTCCATAGCCATTCCGAGATATATTGCCATGCAACTTACCACCATTCCGATTATTATGACACGCTCCATCATTGTCATATTGCTTTGCATGATCATATAGTTGACATCGTATTTGTGGCAAAGCCACCGTTCATAATTCTTTCATACATGTCACTCTTGATTCATTGCATATCCCAGTACACCGCCGGAAGCATTCACATAGAGTCATATTTTGTTCTAACTATTGAGTTGTAATTGTTGAGTTGTAAGTAAATAAAAGTGTGATGATCATCATTATTAGAGCATTGTCCCAAGTGAGGAAAGGATGATGGAGACTATGATTCCCCCACAAGTCGGGATGAGACTCCGGACTAAAAAAAAGAGGCCATAAAAAAGAAGAGAAAAGGCCCAAACAAATAAATAAATAAATAAAAATAAAAAATGAGAGAAAAGGAGAGAAGGGACAATGCTACTATCCTTTTACCACACTTGTGCTTCAAAGTAGCACCATGATCTTCATGATAGAGAGTCTCCTATGATATCACTTTCATATACTAGTGGGAATTTTTCATTATAGAACTTGGCTTGCATATTTCAATGATGGGCTTCCTCAAAATTCCCTAGGTCTTCGTGAGCAAGCGAATTGGATGCACGCCCACTTAGTTTCTTTTTTTGAGCTTTCATATACTTATAGCTCTAGTGCATCCGTTGCATGGCAATCCCTACTCACTTACATTGATATCTATTGATGGGCATCTCCATAGCCCGTTGATACGCCTAGTTGATGTGAGACTGTCTTCTCCCTTTTTGCCTTCTCCACAACCACCATTCTATTCCACATATAGTGCTATGTCCATGGCTCACGCTCATGTATTGCGTGAAGATTGATAAAGTTTGAGAATGTCAAAAGTATGAAACAATTGCTTGGCTTGTCATCGGGGTTGTGCATGATTTAAATACTTTGTGTGGTGAAGATAGAGCATAGCCAGACTATATGATTTTGTAGGGATAATTTTATTTGGCCATGTTATTTTGAGAAGACATAATTGCTTAGTTAGTATGCTTGAAGTATTATTATTATTTATGTCAATATTAAACTTTTGTCTTGAATCTTTCAGATCTGAATATTCATACCACAATTAAGAAGAATTACATTGAAATTATGCCTAGTAGCATTCCGCATCAAAAATTCTGTTTTTATCATTTACCTACTCGAGGACGAGCAGGAATTAAGCTTGGGGATGCTTGATACGTCTCCAACGTATCTATAATTTTTGATTGCTCCATGCTATATTATCTTCTGTTTTGGATATTATTGGGCTTTATTATTCACTTTTATATTATTTTGGGACTAACCTATTAACCGAAGGCCCAGCCCAGAATTGCTGTTTTTTGCCTATTTCAGAGTTTTGTAGAAAAAGAATATCAAACGGAGTCCAAATGGAATGAAACCTTCGGGAACGTGATTTTTGGAACGAACAAGATCCAGGAGACTTGAACCCTACGTCAAGCAACCAACAGGGAAGCCATGGGGTAGGGGGCGCGCCTACCCCCCCCCCCCCAGGCGCGCCCTCCACCCTCGTGGGCCCCCTGTTCCTCCACCGACGTACTCCTTCCTTCTATATATACCTACGTACCCTCAAACGATCAGATACGGAGCGAAAACCCTAGTTCCACCGCCGTAACTTTCTGTATCCACGAGATCTCATCTTGGGGCCTGTTCCGAAGCTCCGCCGGAGGGGGCATCGATCACGGAGGGCTTCTACATCAACACCATAGCCCCTCCGATGAAGTGTGAGTAGTTTACCTCAGACCTTCGGGTCCATAGTTATTAGCTAGATGACTTCTTCTCTCTTTTTGGATCTCAATACAATGTCCCCCCCCCTCTCTTGTGGATATCTATTCGATGTAATCTTCTTTTGCAGTGTGTTTGTTGAGACCGGTGAATTGTGGGTTTATGATCAAGTTTATCTATGAACAATATTTGAATCTTCTGAATTCTTTTACGTATGATTGGTTATCTTTGCAAGTCTCTTCGAGTTATCAGTTTGGTTTGGCCTACTAGATTGATCTTTCTTGCAATGGGAGAAGTGCTTAGCTTTGGGTTCAATCTTGCGGTGTCCTTTCCCAATGACAATAGGGGCAGCAAGGCACGTATTGTATTGTTGCCATCGAGGATAACAAGATGGGGTTTTTATCATATTGCATGAATTTATCCCTCTACATCACGTCATCTTGCTTAAGGCGTTACTCTGTTCTTATGAACTTAATACTCTAGATGCATGCTGGATAGCGGTCGATGTGTGAAGTAATAGTAGTAGATGCAGGCAGGAGTCGGTCTACTTGTCTCGGACGTAATGCCTATATACATGATCATACCTAGATATTCTCATAACTATGCTTAATTCTGTCAATTGCTCAACAGTAATTTGTTCACCCACCGTAAAATACTTATGCTCTTGAGAGAAGCCACTAGTGAAACCTATGGCCCCCAGGTCTATCTTTCATCATATTAATCTTCCAACACTTAGTTATTTCCTTTGATTTTTACTTTGCTTTTATTTTACTTTGCATCTTTATCATAAAAATACCAAAAATATTATCTTATCATATCTATCAGATCTCACTCTCGTAAGTGACCGTGTAGGGATTGACAACCCCTTATTGCGTTGGTTGCGTCGATTTATTTGTTTTGTGTAGGTGCGAGGGACTCGCGCGTAGCCTCCTACTGGATTGATACCTTGGTTATCAAAAACTGAGGGAAATACTTACGCTACTTTGCTGCATCACCCTTTCCTCTTCAAGGGAAAATCAACGCAGTGCTCAAGAGGTAGCACCTCTTGATGTATGAATGTGACTCTTATGTTGACATGAGTTTGGAGGATCCTAAGTGAGGACAACGGCGTGGGGCTGCAACTTATTAAAGCGAAATAATTGGAGGGTGTCTGCTACTGATGTGTGAGCGTAGGAAGGGATCTCAGTTCTGGAAGTCGATTAGGTCGATCAAGAATGAGATTCGCCTAGGGCTCCCTATCTCCATAGGCATTGGACATGGGACCCTCTTTTGGCTTCACCCTTGGGTGGATGGGTCTGTGTTATACGTGGATTTCTCAGACTTGTTTGCTATCTTCGCTGACCCCTTCCCGTTGGTCTCCTTGGCCGCACACAATGGGGTCTGGAACGTCCCGTTCCCTCAATCATTTGGACCCGAGGAAACCACTGCTTCGGCCATACTTCAGACGACTCTTCCCCTTTTACACCTGGAATATTTGGACGCCATATATTGCGCCTACCCCCATCGGTGTTCTTCTTTGTTCGCTCGGCATATCATACCCTATGCCGATTGTGTCGCTTGCATACCTTTGTGAAAAGTGCCCTGTCCATTTTTTGACAGAAAGACTGTAAGGGAACCCCCCCCCCTACAGTATAATTGGTGCAACAAACCCAAATTACAAGTACCATGCCTTGAACCTGGGTGGGTGGGAGGGCATCAGCCCCTTCCCACCACTAGGCTATGCCTTAGTCTGCAAGTGCCCTGTCCTTTGAAGATCAAGATATTTGTGTGGCATCTTTTGCTTGACCGCCTCCTATCGAGCATGGAGGTGTCCAAGCGCCACGATCCTAGCGATGGGCTATGCCTGCTTTGTGGTAGCCCGGAGACGGGAACCCACTTCTTCTCCGCCCGCCTCACGGCTCACTTTCTTTGGTACTTGTCGGTGAGGTTTAGGGGCCATAGTGGGAAGCCTTGGACCTGGCTAGGTTTCTCGAAACTCGGGCCAACCAAATCGTGAGGAGGAGATGCCTCTTCTGATTAGTGTTCACGACAGTGACTTGGATCCTATGGATGACGCGTAACACGATGATGATTGAGTGGGTCTTCTTACGGCATGCAACTGACTATGTCTTCAAATTCCTGATGTTTTTGCAAGTCTGGTAGACGCTCTCTAGGCAGTGGGATCGAGATCGACTTGACGACATGATGGAAGCGATGACTCTGGCTGCTCACCGCCTCGCCTCTTAGCCGCTGATCTATTGGTCACTTGGTGGTCTTTCTTCCTCTCCTTTTTCACATTTGGGCATGTGTGTGTTTTTGCCCCAATGGGCTTATATTTTGTTTTGCTGCTTATGAACTTGTTGTATGGCCTTGATGGCTCCTTTATTTATAAAGTGAGATGAAAGCCTATTTCAAAAGAGGTTTTGGCCAGCTTCCTTCTGTAAATAGCACGTAAACAACATAAGGTTGATTACGAATCATGGTTGTTATAGGGTATCACTTGTATGTTGTTTGCGCCGTTCACCAAGAGCCTGTATTTTCTTTTCCCTTGGAATGAAGGGTACTATCCTCGGACTCTGCATCAATTGATGCACACAGTCATATTTATAGACAGTAAAAAAAAAATTCCTGAAGAGAGAGAACCATTCCAACTGAAAAAACGCGTGCTGAAATATCATGTAGGGTTGATGTGTAGGTCCACGATGGGCCGAACCTTTTTCGTTTCTTGAAACAAGGTGAGCCGAACCTATCGAATGGCAACGGTCATCAAATTTGACCAGCGCAACAAGAAGAAAAGACGCCGGCAAACGACCATCAAACATGGTGAGTGCCAGAATTGTTGGAGCAGTTCCGAAAAGACTAGTGCCTACTACTACCACCCTAGCACCACATTAGAAAAACAAACAATCTTGTAGCAATATCAACCCTCACCAACTACGGAACCCGATTCGCTTGGAACTTCTCCGCGCGGCGCATCTCAACGGTGGAGCAGTTCGAAAGGGCGGCGACGAACCCGATGGAAGCGAGGCCCAGCAGACGTCCAAATGGGAAGCAGCCAGCAGACCAATGTGCAGCAGTACGTACACCACCATGCAGATCAACGGTCGCTGCGTGCCCGCAAACGTGGACCGATGTCCGATGCTTCTCCTTCTCAGTGACGCCTTCAACAACGCGTTTTTGCCAGACGAAGAAGAGAAAAATAATCCGCCGTCGCCGTGCCCAGGTGGACTACCAATGTATTCTCTTTCAAAATTTTGGATGTGCGCAACCGCCTTAGGATAACGCGCCTAAGTAATCCTAATAATAGGACTATATTACGAGCGTATGCTGCCTCGTCAGCTCGTCGTGTTCGCTATATAAAGGGCAATGCTCCGATAGAAGAACATCTCAAAGTCGAGAGCAGAGAGCGCCTCGTAGCATCACCAGCCCTGCTTCAGTAGTTCTATTGTCTCTGTGAAATCGACCGCGGCGTCGACCATGAGCTACCCGCCACCGGGCACCGCGTACCCGCCGCCGGGCCAGGAGGCCTACCCGCCTCCAGGGTACGGCGCGCCGCCGCCTGTCGCCGCTAACTACCAGCAGCAAGCCCCGCCGCAGGACTCGCAGGACCGCGGAGGCGACGGCTTCTGGAAAGGATGGTACGTACGTCATTACATTCTGAGCCGTGATATATAAGCCACTAGATCGTCGAGACTACGCGCCATCTTCCCATTGCTTTCTGTTTTGATTTCTTCTAATCTGACGTGGTCCGTTTTCATTTGCAGTTGTGCTGCTATTTGCTGCTGCTGCCTGCTCGACATGTGCTTCTGATCACAAGTTCCTACTGCCAACACCAGGAAATCCCACGATGATCTACTCACTCAGAGCTGCTCATAGTTGATCATGGTTATTTCTATTGTAGTATTTGTGCTGTCCGGGTGGAGATTTGTATGGGCTCGTTGTGCTAGTTAATTTTGCATCTGGATTTTGGCTTCATTCTGTATCACGGTATTGTTATTGGCAGAGTCTTAGTCTCTTCAGTTTGTTGGTGATGAATAACACGTAGCAGTAGCATGCGAGAATTCTTGACGACATACCCACGATTTCGATTGTCTGTTCCAGTTGATTTGATTCATGCTCCAAAGTGTTTTTGTGAGGTTACATGCATTACTTTTGATGATCTGCATGTTGCAAAAATTGCCATTTCCTCGGTGAGTTGTTGCAAAGAATGGAGATTTATTGCTACATATTAATATTTTGCATCGAGGAGTAGTGCGCGTGAGGCACTGGGGTCTCAAGTCCAAAGAGGGCCGGTCCGTCTCCCATGTCCTATTCTTCCTTGTCGACGACCGCACCTTCACTTCACGGGTCTCATCGCCGCCGCTTGTGGATACGGTGAGATGCACTCAGCGATCGCCAGAAGGGAACAACAGGGACATGGAGGACGGGTGCTGCCATAGGCTTGGTTTAGGTCGGGTCGCCTTTTTTACTGAAAAATATCAAAATGTAACGAATGTGCTCTTGTTTATATGAAAATCATCCGGTTTGCAAAAGAAAAAATGGCTTGTTGAAATTTGCTTTGAATTGTATGCAACTATGATTGAATGGCCGGCTGCCCGTGGACTGGTTCTCACCGGTTCATGAACGGATGCGGTGTCCGATTGGAGGGTCAGTGTTGGAGAGGCCCTCATGCTTGCCTCCAACTCCATGTGGTCGCCAAGTCACCCCATTTCAATCCCTGCCCCTAGCGTTGTGATTTGTGCAACAAGTACGACACAATCGTCCTTGGAACACATTGAGACCGTTCGTATGTTGGACCTTGCTGCTGGCATAGCCCTCCTCACCTCCTCCTCCTTGCACCATTTGGTCCTCCTCGGTGTACCCTGCTTCTCTCTCGAGACTCAACAACTCTCTTGTCTTGTAGAGAGAACACGGATGGAGCCCGCTTCATGCCGCCCCAAGTGTCAACTCTCGTACATGTGGCCAACGACCTCGCTGAACAAACCACCATGTCTAGGCGGTCCGCCTTGCCATCATAGTAAATTATGGCGAAATAATCTACGTTGGAGGCCCTGAATTGCCGATGCACATAACGTCGCCCCCGACTCCGATGACAATCACCGTGCCTTGATCGCCTCCTTTGCCAAACTCTGGTTCTCCTTGTAGGGTTCCTAAGCTCCATGTGGTCCTACTGAAGCCTCGTGCGTCCCCCTAAG
>NC_041382.1:679436908-679486753 GCF_002162155.2 Triticum dicoccoides
ACCCACAACATCGCTTTGGTGCTTCCCTGTCGCGTCCAAGCACACATACATGCTCTGGGTGAGCCCCTAGTTGTTTATTCCCTCTCCCCGAGCCTCCTCGTGGCATCTAGATCGATGTCCGCATAGTGTCACATGTCACCTCCGCAGGAAGTCATCTCCAGTGAACCTTCTGCAATCGCGCGTGCCCTTGCTTGCTTCCCAAGCCGTGGACATCCCAACTCTCTTCCTGCTATCGTGCAACCTCTGCCCGCTAGCTCTCGAGTCATCCAGAGAGTTGTCGCTGTGCCCGCTCGCCTGCGTTCCTTGCTGCATCCAACAAGTGTGTGTATAAATGCATGTACTTTGTGCATTGGGTGCTTTGTAACCTGGCGGTCAAACTGAGATGATGTGTTAAGTTTTGGTCAAAATTGTATCCACGTCAAATGAAACCCGCCCAAGGCGGCATGATGGACTAAACTTTTATGCTTTGAGAAGTTGGGGGACTAAGGGCATGTTCTGAAACTCTCCGGCTCTCAATTTCACAAACTCCAGAGTCAAAGCGCAGCCGAACGGTTTAGCTCCTAGAAGCTAAATTCACAAAGTTATTTCGTGCGGTAGTGCATTTTTTGATAAGCAACGAAAACCGAGCTCCACATTTTACAGAATCTGGACTTCCCTCTATTTACAAGATGTTGCCACTGCCAAGGAAAATGTCTTGCGCGAGCGCTTCGACGTACGCCCACGCTCATGCACAGGACCGAGTCCTCCTCGATCGAATCGTTTTCCCTCTCCTAGGCTGCCTCCAGGCACCAGCCAACGCAAAGGGGCGGCCAACGGGCTTCTTGCCTCCCAGCTAGGCTTCAGCGCTGGGAGAAGCCAGTGTCGCTCCCGAACGGTTTTCGATTGTTGGGTCAAGCGAGAAGCTCACTCGAGAAGCTGAAGTTGCGGATTTGATGGAGTTGTAGAATAGGCCCTAAGATTTGTCGATTTAGGAGCTGGGGGATGAAAAATATATTTTTCTCATAAATAAACAAGTACTTTCTCCGTTCGAATTTATTTGTACCCCTGCATTTCGGATCAACTTTTGACTAGCAAAATATAAATAATATGCCACAAAACTTGTATTTGAAAGAAGTTTTTAATATTACTATTTTACTATTTTTACTAAGTAACTAGCAAAAAAACCTTACGTTGCAATGAGAAAAAATGCCACACCTCCCTAACAGAATAACAAAATTGCTTCATGCACAATCCTGGTGCCCGATGCATGCACGACATCAAAATCCAGCGACTGATGCCTGATGTATGGACGCATGTCCGGCAGAATTTTAAGCATCGTCTATGAGTCGTCCATATTTTGTCGTGTGTATAGCACAGCTCACAGAATAATTATGACTGAACCTCAATGGATCCACGTGCATCTCATCTATGTTGTCGCTTATCCTTCTTCTCACCCTTGTCGACGACGGCCTCAGTGCTCACAGTCACAACTCACTTGAATGTGACCAACTCTAAGGTGTCTCTCTTTCTCTCCGCATAAGATGAGAAATCTACTTTTTTCTACTTGGAGGTTTTACCGAGTCCTACATGGGTGGTTATAGATGGTTTCTTTCTTCTCCAAACTAATTTTGCCGAGGTGTTGATTTCTAACCTGATCTACACTAGTACGAAAGAAAGATGGATCATTTGCTACTGATTAATATTATCCCCTAAATAGCATTTAAAAATGTTTAATAGGTAAAAGAACATCATATTCAGATTCTACATATTTTTAAAATCAATTTTCATACATAAATGTCAAAATTGGAGTTAGGGTTTAGAAGATATGAATATTTTAAAAAAAGCATTTGAGTCATACGTTTTAAATATTTAAGAGGTAAAATAACATCATATTTAGATTCTAGACATTTTTCTAATCAATTTTCATATATGTCATGTCAAAAATTAGAATTAGGGTTTAAAAGATCTGGATATTTTTAAAAAGCATTTGAACCTCTCCAAAAAAATAGACAGATGGCGGGTTGATTAACTACAAGATCAGATCAGGGGGGTTTCTAGAAAAAGCGAATCATTTTTTTCACTTAAATTTAGGACCACGGGTTGATTAACTAAAAGACCAGGGGGTTTTCTTAAAAAAGAAAAACAAACCATTTTCCCCACTCAAAATAGGACAACGAGTTGAATTCACAGAAACAGATGGACTTTTCTCCAAAATTGCTAACGACATATGGCCAGAAGCGGTCGACCCTTTATTATTAGGAAAAGATAAAGATAAAGGTAACTCATATTTTCTTAGTTGATATTTCATTCAAAATATAAGGGGGTTAGAGCAACTCCAACGCGCCGACTCATTTCGTTCGCGCGTGTCCGTTTGGGTCGCCGCGGACAGAAAAATCGGTCCAACGCGCAGACCCAAACTAAAAACAGACGCGCGCGACTTGCGCCTACTACTTCCCCTGGCCCGCTTATCGGTGGCATAACGACCACTATTTCCCTCTACTTTCTCAAAACCCTCCCACCCGCTCGCGCTCCCGGCCGCTCGCCATGGACGACGCGCCAACCCTCGATGCCGCCGCCGGCCTCGCCTCCCTTGCCTTGTCTGGCCTCACCGCCACCACCTCCGCCAAAGGCAAGCCCCGTGCGCCCCGCAAGACCGTGGCGCCGCCCAAGAATAAGAAGTAGCTGACGGCCGAGGAGCGGGTCATGCATTCGACCAAGTGGAAGGGCCGGAGGCACGCACAGGACGCAAGGGACAAAGCGGTGGCTGTCATCGCCCTCACCGCCGCCGCAGAGTAGGAGGAAACCAATGCCCAAGTCGTCGCGGCAACGAGAGAGACCTTGATCTGCCTAGTGTTAAACCCTAGCCGGCGCGGGCTCATCAGACTCGTCGGCATTTTCTCCGATGGTGCTACCAGAGTCGTCTGCGCGTTTGCCACACAGCCGATTCCCGGCTCCCACGTCTATCCACAAGCCTCCCGCTTCTCCGGGGAATGCTCGCCGGAGGTGAGCGTGGTGGCGTCGTCCACGCCCGCGCCCGCGCTAGTGGCCATCTACCTCAACGCCATGCTGGTGGCCGGTGCATCATGCTCCACAAGGGTGAGGAAACACCCATGGGAGATGCCAGCCGACATGCTCCCTGGCGCCCGCAACCTGTTCGACAGAATGCCGGCGGCTGGCGACGACAAAATGACCAACCGTTTCATCGTCGAGAACATCATCTTCGAATGTGGTGCGGCGGCCGCTGCCTCCGCTGGCGGTGCCGCCGCGGCTGCCTAGCTACGATCCCGAGGAGACCCAAGGCCAAGACAGCCGAGCGCCATTCATACCAGCCACATATGATCAAACTGGCATGAACGACGCTTTCATGCAAGATCAGGTCGGCTTGGGTAGCTTCCCGCTCGACCACGAGTTCCTGGAGGACTATGGCCTCGAGGAAGAGGATGAAATGGACATCAACAGGGAGGCTTTGTTTGAGGACGAGCTCGACAACCAAGCCGGGGCGAAGCTGAAGCGCAAAAGCAAGCGAACGAAGGCCTACATGTCGTCCGAGGACATACTCTTTTGTGAGTGTTGGAGGGACATTCTGAAAGACCCCAAGGTCGGCGAACAAAAGGCATCAACCTTTTGACATCGTGTTCATTGTGAGTACCATGAACAGAAGAAGTTTGTGCCGTATCAAATGCAAAACAAGCGTGGGTGGATGTCCCTCTCCAAGTGATGGAGGGTGATACAACAAGAGTGCAATAAGTTTTGTGCCACCCTTGAGAGCATCAAGGCATGCCCCGTGAGCGGCATTGGCATGAAAGATATGGTATACATGCACCCCTCTTTTTATTCGTTATGCTTGCATGTCCATTTGCCCATATGCTTGCATGCTATTCATTTGTAGGCATTCCAAGCTTTTGAGGCATTCAAGGTCTAATATGAGGGCAAGTCCTTCAACCTCTCCCATTGTTGGATGGTCATCAACAGTGAGGAGAAGTTCAAGGCGCAATATGCCGTTGTCATGGCGCGTGGGGGAAGAAAGCCGTGGAGGAACTTGGGGGGCGAAAAGCCACGGCTACGGGGAAAGACCAACTCCAAAAAGGAGGACAAGCACGGTGCGGCATCCATTGTCTTGCTTGCAACCGTGGAGGGCATGACTAGTAAGAAGGACACGAGGGAGGAGAAGCGCCGGCAAGACAAGGAAGAGCAAATAAATGCCTTCATGGAGATCCAAAGGAGGAGGCTTGAGCTCGGTGCGGAGAAGTAAGCCAAGATGCTCGAGATCGAGGCCGCCAATGCCAAGACCAAGGCGGAAGAAGTGACGCTCGCTAGCAATGATGACGGGGGTGGACATCATGAAAGTGGACCTGGACACCATGTCGCCGAGGAAGAGACCATGCATGGTTCGAGAAGATGCAGGCCGACATGCTCAAGTTCGACGACGAGTGATCTATGGCGGAGAGCATCATCCCTTTTTTGTATGCCGACAAGTCTGCTGGCATGACCATGGCCGAGATGGCGTGGTCGAATTTCCATCCATTTTTATGTGTTGGCATGTGTGCTGGCCGCTGGCAAGTGCGCCAGCATGAACTGTGCGGTGGTTTTTTGGAAGCTGGCATTATATGCCGGCCGGTGACATGGCACTGGTATTAATATTGGGTGATGGCATGGCCGCTGACATGATCTATGACCGCGAGCCTGTTAAATTTATGCGTGGACATGAAATGGATCGCGCGTGTTGAACGCACGGCCGACCCAAAATAAAAAACAATGCGGACGCCAAGCGGGCGGCCGACCCAAATAAACGAAAAACGGACAAAGTGTGCGTTCGTTTGGATCGGCGCGTTGGAGTTGCTCTTAGACAAAGTAGTGTAGCTGACGCCACACAAGGTAGTATGAAATTTCAGAGAAAAGTTCTACAAACTCAAAACATAAATCAAACCTCGCCAGCTATGGAACCCGATTCGTTTGGAACTTCTCGTCTCAACGGTGGACCAGTTCGAAACGGCGGCGCAGAACCCGATGGAACCGAGTCCAGTCCAGCACACATCCAAACGGGAATCAGCTAGCTAGCCGACGTTCGGTGGAGGCGTGGAGTGCGTGAGCACACGCAAATGTGGACCGATGTCTCTCCTTCCGAGTGACGCCTTTCAAAACCGCGTTACCGGAGTAAGTGAAACCCGCCGTCGCCGCCGTGCGCGAATCGATGCATCCGTGTGATCGCCGGACCGGCGACCCTTTGAAATTTGGATATGTGTGCAACCGCCATAGTTTTACGCGGCTAAGCGACGTACCCTCGTGGCGTCAATCACTATATAAAGGGTCGCCATGCTCCGGTAGAAGAACATCACAAACTCGAGAGCAGAGAGCACCTGCCAAGGTACAGCAATCGCCACTGCACTAGTTCTGCCGTCTTGCGTTTCTCTGTGCGATCTCGACCGCGGCGTCGACCATGAGCTACCCGCCACCGGGCACCGCGTACCCGCCGCCGGGGCAGGAGGCCTACCCGCCTCCAGTCTACGGCGCTCCGCCGCCTGTCGCCGCCAGCTACCAGCAGCAGCAGGCCCCGCCGCCGGAACCGGAGGACAGCGGCGACGGCTTCTGGAAAGGATGGTACGGCCACTCGATCGTCAAGATTACCCACTGCTGTCTGTTTTGATTTCTTCTATAACCTGCGTGGTCCGTTTTCATCTGCAGTTGTGCTGCGATTTGCTGCTGCTGTCTGCTCGACACGTGCTGCTGATCACAAGAGTTCGTACCGCCAACACCAGGATATCCTACGATGATCGATCTACATCTACTAGGAGCTGCTCATATACAGTTTGTTTCTATCGTACGTAGTATTTGTGCTGTTCGGATCGAGATTTGTATGACGGTGTTCGGTGTAGATCACTGCATCGAATTGTACTATTACCTCCGTTCGGAAATAAGTGGCGCTGTTTTAGTTTATAAATTGTACTCCTATTACTAGTTAATTTTGCATCTTGGTTTTGGCCTCTACTGTATCATTGATATTGTTATCTGCTGTTTTCCTGCAAAAAGAAAATTTGTTATCGACAGTGGTCTTCATTTTGTTGGCTACGAATTACACGCAACACCAGTATATAGGGGTGGAAAGTGGTAGCGGATAATCTGAAATATCCGATATTCGTATTCGAGAAAATGCCTATTCGTATCCGAAACATCCGCATCCGAACCAAAATGGAAATGGAAATTATCCGTATCCGAATTTATTAAACAAATAAAAAATAAAATATGGTAGGAGATTTTGACACAAATATGGATATGGAAGTGGATATATCCGTATCCGAATAAGATTATGGGAGGTAATTTTTAAAATTCTAGGTCCAATATTCCAATTATCCAACATAAAAGCCAAATAAGTGGTCAAATTTTACTCTTTATATGATTAAACTTATAAATTATTATGCATTACAATAGTATTTATTCATAAACCTATTTATCATTGACTTATTGTATGTCACAAGTTGATTATTTTAGGTCACATAGCTATTGACTAATTTACTTAAGCAATATGTTGATATTATTCGTATTCGATCCGAATCAAGAAAATATCCGATACGTATCCGTATTCGAATAATATTCAAGCCGCATCCGTATCTGATAACATCCGTATTCGGATTCGTATTCGTTTTGAAAATATGAAAATGGAAGTGGTAAGAGCACTATCCGATCCGCATCCGATCCGTTTCCACCCCTACCAGTATACCAGGATTCCAGGCGACATTCAGAGGTTTCTGATTGTCTGGTCGAATGATTCGGTTCATGCTCCAGAATTGTTTTGTGTTGTTATTTAATTGCATGTGTTACTTCCGATGATTTGCTTGTTGCATATGTTGCAATTTCTCCAATTAGTTGTTGCAAAGGGTTATTTTTCTGACGCATACAGTAATTTTTTATACCACATGCACGTGTTTAGAATGAAAAATGTTGTCTCACGACAAACATGTTGCATGGGGTTTTTAATTTAAATGGATGGTTTTCAGATTGTGAATTGAGTCAACGGAAAGGCTAGGGAGCTGGCCGGTTGGGTAAAAATTTGGCCAAGCATTGGCTTAAGATACGTGATTGCAAATTAACTTGCTCCGTGGCGGTTATGTTCACACAAAAAAAACTTGCTCCGTGGCGGGCCATGGTGAGTGTTGAATGTCAACTATGCGTGGATCGTCAAATTTGACCAGCTAGCTATCTCGGGAGACACAATGTCGGAAATGGCAAGAATTATTGTCCTCATGCAAAAGAACATATTGGACACTGCCTTAAAATATTGAACTTCACCTATTACAGAACTCTAAACCTGACCTGTTTCATTGGGAGGCATGTTATCTGATATTGTCTTAACACAACATCTAGTAGTGGAGCAGTTTGCTTGAAAGAGGTTTTTTTCTTTAATATGTGCTATAGCTAAGCAAGTACTACCTCCGTCTGGGTTTATTAGTCCCCTTTGTATTTTATGTCCAAATTTAACCATAGATTTGACTAACAAAATATAAGTTGTTTGTCACAAAAGTTATATGGTTGGATCCATATTCGAAAGTCGCTTCAATGATACTATCTTTGTGGTGTATAACTTATTTTTGATAGTTAAATCAAAGGTCAAAAATTGACCCAAAATACAAGGGGACTAATAAATCAGGACAGAGGTAGTATGTATCTACTGTTGGTTGCTTCCTCGTAATTCGTGCATGAGATTAGGCATAAAGATTTGTTCTGTAATTAAGAAAAGTAGATAATAGGAATACATCGGTTTTCCTATTTCACACAAGTAATCCCATACCTATGGAAAAAGAATCGCGAATTTGATTAACATGATGACGTGATTGGTTCATCGTGAAAATCTGAGAGGCCCGGTGTGGAGAAAAGGGAGGGTTGGGGGAAGAGTGCACGTAAATTTGTAGATCCAAGCCTCCATTGGTTCACAAAATTAAAAAATGCAGGAAAGAAAAAAAACAAAAAAAATTATAAAAGTGTATGTGTAAAACAGAGGATTGAGAAACATGGAATTTCGCAAAATTGGGTATTTGGTTCAAATGAATAGGAAAAACACATGAATCCTAATAAATAGAGTCAAGTCAAAGTCAAACCACGTGGAAAGGTATAATTAACATGTTTATTACGCTATTAAGAATCTCAATTTTGTTCTGATGGCATGTTGACCGGGGATCATCTCCAAATCCGCTAGATCCTGATGTTGTCCTCTTCGTCCAGCGTGATTGAAGAAGAAGAAGAGTGCCGCCACAAGTCGCCATATGCACACCACACTCCAAGACACCCGCATACTCTGCACAAGCCGACGCTGTTGGGCCGAAGGACGCGGCCGGGAATCGTGTCCCGCTCCGGCCAAACGGGTCCTTAGAGGCTTTGAAAAATTCTCACGCCACGCCTAGAATATTTCCAAGAGTTGCTTTGAAAACAGAAGCGCGCGCGTTCAGAAGTCTGAAATTAGGAGGAGGGAGGGAAGCGGTTTCTTGTTCTGGACAACGACGAGGAGGAACCAAAGTAGCAGCCGTCTAGTATACGTGACGCGATTAATCACGCAGATGCGACCGGCCGGCGCCCCCCTGATTTGTATAGTACCGAGTAAATGAGTGCCAGCTTTGGATTACGCGTCCAAACAATCCTAATTAATCCGGCAGCACTCCACTGGCAGCATATGCCTCGCGGCACATAGGATTATATAAAGCGCAGGGCTCCGGCGGAAGAACACATCTCACAAAGTTCAGATCAGCGCGCAGTGTAGTGTTGCCAAGTATTTCGTGGGTGGCATCGATCGAGGAAGAGAGACACCATGAGCTACCCGCCGCCGGGCACCGCGTACCCTCCGCCGGGCCAGCAGCAGGCGTACCCGCCGCCGGGCAACGGTTACGGCTACCCTCCTTCGGGCCAGGAGCAGCCGCAGCAGCAGCAGCAGGCATACCCGCCGCCGGCGTACGGCGCGCCGCCGCCCGTCGCCGCCGACTACTACCAGCCCAAGGACGGCGGCGCGTACCCGCCGCCGCAGCAGCAGGCGTACGGCGCGCCGCCGCCCGTCGCCGCCAACTACTACCCGCCGCCCCAGCAGCAGCAGGCCCCGCCGCCGCCGCCGCCGGAGGCGCAGAGCCGCGGCAGCGACGGCTTCTGGAAAGGATGGTAATTCACAGACCACTCGTCTAACACGACACGTACTTGCGTCGTGCATCATGCCTGCATGCATACCTAACTCCATTACCCGTATTAGTAACTGTCCGTCTGATCCCTCTGCATGTTTTGTTTGTTCTGATCTGCGTGCAGCTGTGCCGCAATCTGCTGCTGCTGCCTGCTCGACATGTGCCTCTGATCGATGTTGCACAGGATGATGATCCACATGCAGCTGCTCGCCATCGATCGGATCGTCGTTTCCTTGGCACATCTTGGATTTGGCTTAATTCTGTAATCACCATGTCGCTCAGTTACCATACCAATCAGTCGATTTGCTTTGTTGCTTCTTTCTTAGCGGAACCCCTCCCTGTAATTTGTTGGCCATGAATTGGATATGTCAAGTTATTTTCAGCATCCAGTACATTCTCCAGTTGAGTTTTTGCCATTGCGATCAGAGATGAAACAAAAAATTGCTGTTCCCCGGATGTTCCAAAGCAACCTACGGCAATGCCAAGGGTGCCAAATGTCAGACACCTCTTTTGTTTGTCCATAGGTAGAAACGGCAAATATAATAAATGCGTGCTATTTTGGAAATATTCGATACTTACAGCTTCAGCAATGCCGTGAGCTGTAGTATTACAGTAGCACTAATAATAATAATAACCAAACTAATACGGAAAAGCTACTCCCACCTGTCCATATTACTAAATCTGTAGCAACACAGGACAGGTGGCCGGATCCTATGGCTTGGACTTAAACAAAAAGAAATACGAGTATACTACCAGTAGCATTTCAAACCAACAGATAGACACTGTCGAGGTGACAACCTGGTAATCCACTCTGATTATTCCCTTCCTCCTTCGTGCTCATAGCCAGTGCACCTTGTGCTTCCAAGTTCAGATATTTACAAGCACTGCTTAAGTTATGTATTTACAGAGACATATTCCCTACCTGTCCACATCTTATGTGCATCAACGGTTTACAGTATGTACAATCGGCCTAGCTACTTATGAGTTATGTATATAAATATAGTATGAGCCCGTAGCTAGCCACCGTGGCTGACTCCGACAGCCCTGACTTCCACATGCTGCCGGCCTCCGCTCTCCGGGTGGACCACCACGGTGGCCTGCGCCTCGTCCAGCAGGCCATCCTTACCCTCGCGAGACGCAGACAACGCGCCGACCATGGCGGGGAGCTCGGGCGGCCTTTTGGCCTCGTCGCCGTCGGTGTGGGAGATGATCTCCCAGTCCTCCCTGACTGACGTCACGTCCCCGCATTTCTCGTGGTGCTTCTCGACCTCGAAGATGGTTGGGATGACAACATAGTCGTTGAGCGGGTCGTAGAACGGGTCAGGTTCACCCGCGTGCAGCCAGTGCTGGACTATGCGGAACACGCGGTGGTCGCAGACGATGCCTCGGTGGTCAGCAGCAACCCCAATTCTCGCCACTGCATCAAGGCCGTCCGCCTGACAAAAGAAAGGATGATTACGCCCATTTTCCACGGTGCATATTTCCTTCATATGCTCAGTGAGTAAAAAGAAGGGCAAGAAGATTATCACACCTTTGCTGATTCTGCGGGAACGGATCCATCACCATCGACACAGATGTATTTACCCTGAAATAACACATAGTTCAGACAAATCAAATGGGGGCTACTTGGTGCTCCAAGAATCCCGAAATTTGGTATAGACAAAACACAACATTTACCAAATGAACTAACCTGAGTATATAAGAGGTGACTAAGATTTGAAATAGGGTGCCGTTTGCTCCCATAGCTGCAAAGAGAAGGGTATTACTAACTTGGCATACACATTACACAACTTTAGGTTATAAGACTTGCTTCATACAAAAGGCAACATATCTTCTGAAACAGGTCACATTTGAACAAACATAGCAAGAGAAAGGACAGCCTCTTTTGGAAAAAGTTCAGAACTCATTTTACTAAGCACTATTAACCCCAGAACATGCTAAGGCAGACAACATCCAGTCAGTTCTTATTTCTTGAGAAATTTATAAAACCCAACTAATCCATCAGTCAACCAAACTTCAGTGGAACCAATCAAAATTTTAACTGGCACATGAAAAGAGCTAAAACTAGAATTAAAACCAGAAGTAGAAAAGATAGTAAATTACCAAACAGTATGAGCAGTGTCATAATCAATCCCGTAAATATTGTAGAACTTCACTGATTTTGGAAGCTTTGCCTGGGATAAGATATCTTGAGTTTCCTTTGCCCATATTAATATATCCTCATTAAGGGGCAGAGGAATGTGATTTCCATCAGCGATAATCTGCAATGATAATTTCATTGTCAGGAATCTAAGCATCAATAGTGGTTAAAAATTTTTGAAGTGCAAAAGATTCACCTCATGCTTGGAAAGAGCTTTTTGAATCATCTTTATTGCTTCATCTGGTTCATACGACTCCAGAATGGCACTTTTCTTACCATTCTCATCTGAGCTCTCTCTCCAGATCTGTAGCAATGGTGTATCTTCCCAGTGGTAGGTTGAGCTAGCCAACAACTCGTATATTGATGGGCATTCAATCAACTGAAGCACAAAAATTATTTTCAGTTCTTTCTCAAAAGGAAAAATCATGGTGACTACATGAATACATGCATTCAATGAGACAGATGGATAGGCTATCAAAGCATACCAATTGCTGCATAGTCCATTTGGAAATGAAGAATTTTGATTGCCATCCTTCCACAAAAGACATCCCATTCAGCAGACCACTATTTATGTACCCAGGCGCACCTGTCATGCAGCAGCAAGTTACTTCCAGCTCAAGATTCAAAGGCAATCGCAGTTAAAATTAGTATCCCTTGGAATATTTTTCGTTGGCATTCAACCAATGGTTGCACAATTGGCAGGTATTCCATGAAAAATGATACAGGTATCAAGCTTCCACCGTAGCAACTGAGAACATTCAATAGATATTTCAAGTTTAATTAATGTGGAAACAAGAGAGCCTGAGAATTTAGACACTCAATCAACTCAAACCTTGAAATGGTGCAGCAATTGCAACCCAACTCTTCACATATTTTTCAAAGACCTGTTGAAACAAAACCACATTATCTAAGCATGGCACGAAGCATGACAAACTTCATCAGAGGCCCAAAATATAAGGAGAACCGGAGAAGTACTCACATCACCATGAAGAGACATGAAGCATTTAACAAGCAATCCCCCCATTGAATGTGTTATTAGATTGATCTTTTTCTCTCCTGAAGCTGTGTATACTGACTCTAGCTTTTTAGAAAATTTGTCAAGTGTTTCCGAAAGCCTGCAGAGAAGAAGAGGTATCAAAATAAGGGAGGAACTGAATAAACTGACATTATCTGAAAGAAAAAGCAACCCCGTAAAGATTGTGTTCTATACACCTACTAGCATGGCCGCCAAATAGCATGACTTTTGGCCCAAAAAAAAAACATATACAGCTGTACACGGGATGACATATACAAAACAGGGATACAGATGCGGAATTTACCTGTTACTTTGGCGGAAATCATAACCAAATCCAAACAGAGTTTTGCCTTCTTGATATCCCCATTTAATCATTTGCACTATCATGTCATGATAGTAGTAAACACTGTCATCACCAATAATCTGCAAATTTTTAGAAGTATATGAGTGGCGCATATCGGATATCTGCTGCAGTAACTGATTTGCTACTGCTAATAGAGTTGGACAGGACTAAGGTAAAACCATCAGATGATACATATAGTTGTACAATGATCTATTGTTCTGACTGCCTGAGACCACATAAGTAAATGAAAAGTAAAGGTAAATCTTCATTCAGAAAAAACAAAAGTGAAATAAGTTTGTTACCAGGTCTGGGTCCAATGTGTCGATGGCGTACAATCCATACCTATCCTCAGGGACAGTGATGTGTATTTTCTCATCCACGGAAACAGTTTTGCCTGCTCCATTACAGTAGTTTGGCATCAAATGACATGACGAAAGGAAATGCTCTGCTGAATCAGCACTAGATAACATGCAACAAGAAGGAACAAGCCTTACGAGTCGGCAGTTTTTCAATGAAAGTCACTGTATGTCTAATACCTACGAGCTGCTCAGATAACTAATCCAAACGTAACGAAAACATTAATTCAGATAGAGTATGCCGATATTGCAAGTGTCTACCAAACCACACAAGCTGCATCAATTTCCAGATACTTGCCTTCTAATCATCACACAAGCAAAGCGTTCCAGCACACAAAACAGTTTACCCTTCATTGTTTGCTTACTTTAGATAAGCATGTAAAACAATCAAGCTCATATAACGTTCTCGAGCAATTCAGCAATCTATTAACTCATTCAGCAGGTGACAGACAGAGACAAGGAAGTAAGAGGTGCTCTGCACATACCCGTGGAGGCATCGAACTGCGCCCAGAGCTTCTCGCGGCACTCGTGGTCGGCGGCGAGGATGCGCACCCAGACCCTCTCCTTGTTCCCGGCCTCGTCCACGGCCTCGAGAATAGAGCCGCCGATGCCGGGCACGAGCAGCACCGGGTCGAGGCTGGGGTCGACCAGCGGCACCTGCTCCTTGGCGATCCGCAGCCACAGCTCGATCGCCCGGATCAGATCCTCCAGCACCGACATCCTTGCTTCCCCGCCGCCCAAATCCCGCCCTAAGTAAGCACGCTCAAGCCCCCAGCCGCGAGGCCAGCATGAGAGGGCGAGGCTTCCGGCCGAACCGGGCTCCGGCAAGCTCGAATCGGAGCGGCACGGGGGTGGCGTGGCGTGGCGTGTCGTCGGCGGATGGCGGGGAATCTGCTCCGCGGTGGCTGGAGTATATGGTTTTGCCCGGGTTTGGACGGGGGTGGGGATTCCGGAGGCGTGAGGGTTTCGCAATCCCGTTCCGTACGCCAGTCGCCCGGGGAGAAAAAAAACAGCGAACGGACGGGAAGTAAGCCACGGTTTAACGCTTCCTCCTCGTGCTTTGCTTACCCGGGCGCCCTGCTATTTCACTGACAGGGGTACCCGACCCTTGCTGGCCCCGGCTGTCCGTGGGATGTAGGGCCGTGCGGTGTGGTACGACGGCTCGGGCTTCGGGGAGTTGTATTTTTTGTACGGAACGATGCAGGGACTCGCGAGAACATAGACAGCAGTACTGCGCACGCTCTCTTTGACCCCACGTGTCGGTGTCCAGAGGAGGCTTCTGAACGCACGACTATTCGTATTTTTTAATATATGTATATATAAATAGTCAAAGATAGACAAGGTTTTTAGTAAGAGAAAAAGATAGACATGTTTGACTGAGTAGGGCGTTTCGGAGCCCGGCCTTCGTTGAGACCGGAATTTTTGAAAAATCAAAGTTCAAACTTCTCAGTTAAAAAGAAAACTGAAAAAAGTTGTACATGTATAGAAGGATGTGATGTGTATGAAATGCCTTGAAATGCAAGCTGTGCAAAAAAAACATGGACTTTGAGGATGAATATTGCATATACTAAAAAGCTATAGATATTTTTTCTTTTGTGTAACATATTTCATCTTAAAAAATTACACGCTTGTACATTATATCTCTAAGAATATGTGTATTTTTTCAAAAAAAACATACATGTATGAATTTTGATCATTTCAAATTCAGTCTCTATGGATGCAGAGCTCCATTCAGCATTTTCGTATTTGACTGTCTTTGTTAGTGTATTCTTGAACGGAGGTTAGTCTAATTGATTTTGGAGCTAGTGACATT
The DNA here is from genome assembly GCF_002162155.2 of Triticum dicoccoides. Classification (NCBI taxonomy): domain Eukaryota; kingdom Viridiplantae; phylum Streptophyta; class Magnoliopsida; order Poales; family Poaceae; genus Triticum; species Triticum dicoccoides. The sequence continues at coordinate 679,451,707 of NC_041382.1, forward strand.
TGTCCAGATTTTGCAAAAGGGTCTGTCTAGGACAGTGTCACATCTAAGCTGATGTCCATTTTGTTTGTGGTCTATTTTTTTTGTCCTTATTTTTTTTTACTTCTTGGTGCTGTATTATCTATTTGTGTGAGTTTAGATGTGACATCCTTAAAAAACATCTAGATGTGAATTAGACAAACTATTCGCAAAAATAAGAGTGGAAGATTCCAAACTTCTTTCAATAGCTTCAGTCGGACATTTACAATTTTGAACAGCATTTTTTCAAATATTCTCATTGGATCTTTCAATGTCATATGCTTAAATTTGTCCCAAAAAATGTCAATAAGAATCTAAACTATCTTACTATAGTATATAAGTTAACGGTCAAACTTACAATTGGGGATTCTTTCGACCTCGAAAGTGGCTTCCATGTCCTTTTAAGACTAGGGGTAACACATCTAAGATTCAGTAATAATTATAAGATCAATCATCCCAGGTTCTCATGTCAATCCTATTACATTCTTTCCCAATAGAAGAGATTCAGATCCAGCATTATGTATACCGTCAAATTTTACGGGAACAGCAAAACTGCAGTGCTACAATCCAACATCTAACAAAATAATATAAAAGTACATATCATGAAACTATTTTGAATTTAATAGAATTTTTATCAAAGAAATCTGAGTAACGAGTGAACAGGAGTACATCTTAAGATTTAATGATAATTAGCACAATAGAAAGATCAATCATCTAGCAACATCCTACAAGGGGTGAACCAGAGTCTCATCTGTCCCGGCACATTGTCTTCTCCAAGAAAAGAGATTCAGATTCAGCATTCTGTATATCAAATCTTATGAGCACAGCAAAACTGCAGGGCTATACCACCCAACAACATCCTACAAGGGCTGAATCAAGTGCCATAGTAGTACATGACATGATACGATATGCTTCCTGCGAAGCCAATAGTAGCAGTTAACATAAACTAACATTGCAGGTTCAGTTTGCTGAACCGCAGGGGTTCTTCCATCTACTCGCTTTGATCGTCCACAGGGCAGGCTCATCCCAGAAATGTCATTCGGATCAGCGCTTCATTTCTCCAGGTCTATGCTCGGCTCCGGGTCGGCTGGAAGGCGCTTCTCCAGGTCCAGGCCCGGTTCCGGGTCCGAGCGAGGCTGCTTCTCCAGGTCCAGGCCCGGTTCCGGGTCCGGACGAGGCTGCTTCTCCAGGTCTAGGCTCATCATTTCTGGGTCTGGACAAGGTCGCTCCTCCAGGTCCAGGCTCGGTTCCGGGTCCGGATGAGGCTGTTTTTCAAGGTCCAGGCTGGACTCCGGGTCCAGACGGAGCCGCTTGGGCTCCCGGTCGCCTAGGTGCAGCGACATGGCGAGCTCTTCCTCTGACGGGTTGTTCAGGTTGGCGATGCTCCTCCGAGCATCGTGGTCACGGCGCACGGGAGACATGCCAACGAAGTTCGAGATGAACTGACGCTCTTCCATGTCGGAGGGTGTGTTGGCTGCGCCCTCCCCTTCGGTTGTGGCGCTTGCCAGGTCATGACGAGGCAGCTGCTGAATTTGGATCCCAAGAGGCTCAAAGATCTCTTCAACCTTCTCTGCCGGGGTGGCTTCTGGGGCAGTAACAGTCACCGCAGAGGACTCCCCAATAGCAGAGTTAATTGCAGCCACAAAGGCTTTTCTTTGCTCCTGCACAGCATCTTTATTATACATGAATTACGTCAGCCTTGTACCATTGGAGCAAACGTAATTCAACATTCAAGTATGAAATGCCAATAACATGATACTCCAGGAGAACACTGGAACATGAAGGAAACTGTTGCGGTACTCACCTTTGAGCGATTCGTCGTTTATTATAAGATCAAGTTCTAGACGATCAAGAAGGCGGCCAAGATCAACCCCTGTGGTCCAGTTTTCAGGGCCATACTCACTTGTGAGCTTTATCCTCCCACGGTTTGCTGTGCCACCCCATATTATCCCAATAGGACGTGGCTTCTCCCCATCCTGGCTGGTCAGGATAATAAGGCTTCCGCTGTCACCCTCCAAATCAAATGTTTGGCGGTTCTCACCAACGACGAGGAGGTCAGTGAAGAAGCATATTCCTTTCTCATCATTGTACTCAAGGGCATATGCCATCACAGTCCCAGTTGTGTGACCAGAGCTTCTGCCGACTTTGCAAACTTGCCTCCCGATGAGGCTCTTGATAGGACACTGCAGATCTATAATCTTAACATCCCCAATCTCACCGACTTCCCTAACTATAGTTGTGACTGTGGAAATGTCAAAGTCATCAGCAAATGGGATGAATGCACCGTCAGCTCGTACAAATGTCTCTGCAGATCCACAGAGGGGCAGCATATATGTTTGGGGATTAGAACAGCACATATGCATCATATAAAACTGCACTAAACAGAAGGAGAAGCTTATAAGTTTATAAATTTACATATATAAAACATAAACTAAGTTTTTTTTGTCCCGTAAACAGATATTGTTTTGTTCCTATGTAGTCTAAAGCAAAAGTTGCTGTTGAACTGACTGACAAAAACTGGTACAATCAGAAAGACAAGTCCTGCTTCACAAACTTATCTTTGTGTTCGTGGAATGCATTAATTTATTCATTTTATGAATTGAAGACATTGTGTTTAAATAGATGAAACATTAACTAGGCATTTCTCTATAACATATACTTTGAAGTTCAATTCTGTGAATAATACATGAATTCCCTATATCAACCAGATAACTTGTAGCTGCTCTACCTGGGTTTGTTCCAGCATAAATTCCATACCAAACATCATCTGTGATGAAAGATGTTGCCCTCTCGACAGCCCCAAGATAAACACCAGGCCCAAGATTCGGCGGCAACGGGTGAAACATCTTCTGGTTAGGATAGTCCAAATCAACTGCAACATGTCGGTTCGTGAGGAAACCAACTTGCTTGTTGTTGGTGCGTCGTTTCACAATTGCACCCAAAGTTCCAAACGTATCCTGGCTTGCAACCTGAGACAGTAAAACAGCGTATGGAGAACTCTCAGCAGGAAATGAGAAGCATGCCCTATTGAATCATTCAATGCCCTATATGCTGCTCTAACTTCTGGAGTATATAATTCAGTTATGTTTTGGAAAAAAAAACTGTCATTCAAAATAGTACGTGAGTTTTAAAGACGAGTGGTGACTAGATTTATGCAGGGGCCCAATTGTTAAGCTGCATATGATAACTTAGACCATTCTAGTCATTAAATGACACAACGCTCTAGAGACTACCGGCGAGAAAGTTACTTCTGATTGCTGATCAGTTCACGATGGGATAACTCAAGTTACATCCAGTTGGCGCTCTAGAGACCACCACAAGAAAAACGAACAAAGATTTACTTAAACTAAACAAGAACAAAGTTAGCACTGGCAGGACTTCTAGTCGCTCTTTGTTATGCATAACAGTGCGAACTGACATACTCCCTCTGTTCACTTTTATAAGGAATTGTATACATTTCAGACAGCTTGCAAAACAGCTCAATTTCAGTTGTTTGAAACGACTTATAAAAATGAACGGAGGGAGTAGTAACTATCAGCCCGTGTCATAACCTTATCGTCACTGCAATTTTATTCACTTTGTCCAAAGAATCCTGACAAAATTTGAACGGCCCACTGGCAAGATAGAGAGAATAACTAGCAGTGCATGTCTGTGCTCAATCCAATTTATACACATGGCAGCATTCACTGCTTAAAGAAGATGATATCTAGGCAATGCAAACCAATACAGATAAGAGCATAGATGTATGAACCTGAGAGCCTGAACCAATATATTCGTCACTGCCACACAGCTTATTAACAAGCTCACTAAACATCTGTTCTTTAGGTGTTTGAGCCGGTGCACCATAGTATGAAAATTCTACGACATCGACATCACACCAAACACCTCCTGGACCCTGTAATGATCCAGACAAGTGAAAGATATTAGTCGACGACAAAAACGACTCCCAAGTCTGAAAACAAGCCTGTCCAATAATATAAGACAAGAGATAAAATGAGGTTCTCGTACCGCAAGAATCGCAGGAAGGCATTGGTTCGGATTAAGCCATTTCTTGTGAACCTTTCGAGCAACGAAGACAAGAATGGCGGGGGTTTCTGTGAGAACCCCTTTTGTTATGCGGAAGCCCACTGCGGTTCCGAGACTGAAACGCTTCAATATCTTGCTGTGGAAAGCTCTTATGGTCATCAAGTCGAGCAAGCTATTTGCTTGCTGACCCTTGGGCAACTTTCCAGGGAGTATCGGCAGCAATCCTTTCTGGAGGTTCCCAAAGTAGTTTGCCCGTCCCTCCGCCGCACAATGCTGCAGGTTTGAAGTCGGCCATAAGAAGTATGCCGCGCTATTTTCTGTGTGCACGCACCCAGAAGCAACTGGTTGCATCGATGGAGAACAAGGAAATGCCTCGTGGTGAGAGCAATGCCCCTCCACGTCAAGCGATGACTCTTCCGACTGCGTCAAACCTGAGAGCTGCATCCTGTCATCTGAAGGCCTCATTGTGCCGAACAGTTGACAGATGTGATGGACAGGAGAAGCTATGGCCCTAAAAATGAGAACAAACAAGTCTGAGAACATAATCTTTCAAGGTAAAAATGTCAGGAGACACTGGACAAATCTAGCAAATGTGTTTGCGCTCTATAACTTGCATCGGACCGGGAAATATATGCTGAAACTAAGAGCATCCAGGTTATTATTATACACAAGAGAATAAACAAGTGCTGGTGGAATAGCCTGATATTCTCGGGGAATAGGTTCTTGCAAGATTGCAACCACGCAAACAAAAGCTGGTAATATCATAAGAGGAATCCTCTGTACGACGAATATGACCCACTATATATGTGTATATTCTTGCTGCGCATCCGCCGCAGAACCAAGCAGGCAATATCATAAGATGGTGGAATCTGCAAAAGCCAGAGGGCGAAGGAAGTCTCCATCCGTTTGTTCGCGAAAGGCATGGCACAAATTCTGCCTTTAAACAGCGGGAATGGGCATAAATCCACATCACAACTACTTGTGATGATAACAAAAATACCGGCGCAAAAAGGGTAGGGCCTAGACGCAAATTCAGCAGGCGGCACCGCGGGTGAAGTTTGGCAAAGGCATCGTGCACTTTGTTGAAAGAGAAAAGGCATAATCAAAATCAGAAGCAACCCGCCGACCAGAAATCGGGGGGAACAAACAGCAAGCGCTCTCTCCTTGTTCCAGCCAATAGCAGGCCTGAAATCGGTTTTGCTGGAGCAATGCAACTTTAACCTGAAGCTGAAGGCACGCGAGCTGGATTGGTGCTGGTTGCTTGTAGGAGGAACAGAGCGGCAACGGAAGTCCCCTGGTGATGAGTCTTGGGAGGCCGAGCTGCTAAGCTTTCCGTGGCATTTGGCCCCGGAAGCGCGGCCCGCAAGGGAGGCGGAAGGAAATAAGAAGAGGAACACCTGAAGCTGTTGCTGTGCAGGCATCAGGAAATTCCCATGGCACTGGTAGGGAGCAACAACCTGGTATTACCAGATTGGCAATCCAACCACCAGAGGGACAAGCAGCCCCGCCTAGGAATGGAAACCACGGGCCGCGAGGAAAAAGGGATACGAGGGACAGAAAAAGAAACCGGGCAAATCGAGGAAGACGGCGCAAAGATCCTGCCGCCCCGGGGGCCAGCGAAAGATCCGGCCATCCGGCCTTCGGGTAGGACTCCGGGCAGGGGAGGGAGGGAGGGGTCGGAGCCGCTCACCTGGAGCCGGAGCAATGGCCGCGGCCTCGCGCCTCGTCCTCCCCTCCTATCTTCTTCTCCTCCCCGCGCGGGTATCCATAATTGGGGGCGGGGAGGCGGGAATCTCCACTGTTATTAGGGGCGAGGCGAGGCCCGGGGGCAGAAGATGACAGCTTTGCAGTCGCAGGCGGCGTCCCTCCCCTGCCCAGCCCCCCCTCTCACTGTTGGGGCCGTGTGCGCGGCAGCAGCGGCATGCGTGCGCCGCACAAACACCACAAGAAGAGGCTAGAGAGAGAGAGGAATGGGGAGGAGGCGCTGGGAATCTAGGGGCGGGGAGCTCGATCAGCAGCTAGCCGGTGGTGGTGATCATGGCGTGGCGTGGTGGTCACAGATTGGGGTGCGGTGAACAACAACTTCACTGTGGCGCCGTGTGATGTGTCGATCCGTGTGTCGAGCCGGGGCCTGTGGCCGCATAGTCGTCCGTGTCGCGCGGTGCAACGGACGGCCCGGATGGGTCGCGGCCGGGGCGAGGGGACGTGGCCCGCTCCTGGCCGCTCGATCCTGGGGGGTTTCGGCCTCCTTTGAACAAGGTGCACTTTTGGCCGTGTCATGTCACATATATTATCGACAATGACAATATGAAAGTGATAGGGAAAATGAAGATTAATGGAGTTGACCCGTCGTAGAGGGTCGGATGTAAACACATTTTTCTAACATGTATTTGGGATAACAATTAATAAGATTTAAACGCAAGAGTACTGGACTAAGGCCCAATTCTTTTGGTGGCTTCTAAAGTACTAAGCGGCCCTTGCAAGCTTATTTCATAAGCCGCCCCCAAAGAACCAGACCTAAGAAATTGAACTTGATATGTAACTATCCAAATTTGATGCGGTCTTAAAAATACTATGTCTCCGCTCAAATTTTCCAATGCAAATATGTTATTTTACTGAGTGACTATAGCTCAATCTCGTAGTTGGATTGGATGGTTAAGAACAATTCTTTCTTGGTAGCTTGAATATTTGATCAAATGTTATTTGATAATCTAGGCTCCCAAATGATTGCCACATCACAAGTGAAGGAAATATGCTATTTTTTGTAAGTTTGTCGCAATTGCTATTTTTGTGGACCAGAAATAGTAACATTTATATGAGCCAGAAATAGTAACATTTATGTGGGTCGAGACAAAAGAGATAGTAACAAGTGGCCTGATCATTTTTTTGCTTTATGGTGTGGTGCCATATTTATGGTGTCTAGCTCATGAAAAGTCCCTATGTTCTATTCTATAGCTTCATCAAATAAAAGTGAAAAAGGACACATGCATACTATTCTGGCACTATAGAACAATTTCATAGCAATGTAAAACATTAAACACTCCCAATACTGGGTTTTATGCATGTTCTAGTAAAAAGGGTGAAAGTGCATCTAATCCCCAAGGGGAATTTTGGTAATTTATATCAAGATATCTCAAAGAACTAATGCTAGTTTAAAGTATACTTCATCCGTTCCAAAATATAAGTCTTTTTATAGATTTTAACAAGTGACTACATATGGAGCAAAATAAATGAATCTATACTCTAAAATATGTCTACATACATCCGTATGTTGTAGTCCATTTGAAATGTCTAAAAAAACTTATATTTAGGAACGAAGGGAGTATTTCAGAAAACAACAGGAATAGCGTTGGAATGGAAGGTGATCACTAAAAATGCTTAAAGACAATTGTTGGACAAGCCAAAGGATTCTTCTTTTTTCCGTGATCCAATATCGCATTGAGTATATAGGCATGACGATACTATCAAAATGGGATGAGGACTTGTGAGCCTTTTGCTCCATGTGCTTAGAGATCAAACTCCTTCAAGTTTTCGACTATATCTCCTAATGACATGCAACTCGATGATGCCAAAGCACTTCCACTCGAAACCACCATACCATCCAGATATAGTCGTTGTTCCAAACCCTATTTCAATCGACGCCTCAAGCATCCCATTCAGAGCCACCGAAGAAACCTCATAAACCTTCTATTGTCACGTCAGAAATTCTGAGCCATTCTAGTTGAAACTTTTGAAGTGCTGACAATGAGTGTACCACCACTGAGGTACTCACTTCAGAACCACTGATTGATTTCCATTCAAACCTATCGATGCATATGAAACTTGTCACTTCTGAGCCATCGAGCAACACCAATCGGAGTCTCTGAGTTGTGCAAAAAGGTGAGTAATGGTCAGATTCTTGGCCCGGTTTATATATACCCCTAGCTATCCTACTAGCTCATCTCGAAGCAAACTCCACTTCCATCATTTGTTCTGAGAAAGAACGCCACCTCCTTGTGTTGGTTTCAAAGTACTTTCTACTCCGACCATCCAATCAAACCCTTTGATATAAAACCCCCTCTTTATTTCCACTCCTACTTCTCCAAATCCATAGCTAAATCTTGAACATGTTTGAGTGTTGAGTAGATTATCTTTTGAAGCGCATCAACAAGGGATTTATTGTCAACAACCTCTATCTTGTTACTTTGGGAGGGTGTGCACCTCCTGGATCGGCTATGTGTTGCTTGGGAGTCTTCAACTTTGTGAAGAACCCAAAAAAGTTTGTATGGGTTTAGAGACCGCGTACTTCGCGAAGGTCTACCCTGGTGAGGCTAGTACTTCGTGGGCATAAGCCATGGTGGAATAGTTTGGTTGCTAATTCGTGGAGCCTTCATGGGCATGTCCTTCATGGACATTATTCCTTTGTGGAATTTTGCAACCGAAATCCTTGTGATCTTAGATCCTTCCTGGACAAAAGCCTCCATCAACGTGCATGTAAGATGGCGTCAATTATCCAAACCACGGGAAAAATCTTCAACAAGCCAATTGCGCTTGCGATTTTCACAACTCTGCCTCTCTTACTTTGTACTTGCATGTCTTTACTTTCCACTGCCTATATTCTAGACTTGCATGTATATGGTGCTCTATAGATTGCTAGAAAAGCCTAAAATCTGCCAAGAAATTAAAACTTGGGAACATATTCCATTATTTTCCTTAGTAGTCTATTCGACCACTTCCCTCTATACATACTTACCAATCCTACAAAGGGGTAACCTAAACCAAATGCAACTTGCTATTTTAAGAGGTAGGCCTCATCCGGTCCATAAGATAGAAAAATCATGGGAATAGGAAAGTCATCAGAGTTCCTATAAGAAAATATATGTCACTTGGTTCATGGGATACGAATGTTTCCATTGGGTCCGAGCTAAAATAATTCCTTTGAAATCCAAAAGACATGAAGCAATCCTACATAGGAATAGGAATCCACACATATGAACCAAATAGCTCAATAGGAATTTTCCTTTAGCAATATTATCCTATAGGATTCCTATAAATAAAAGGAGGCCTTAATGTGTGCTGTATGAAATAGAATGAAAGAAAAAGTGGACATGACTCAATATATCGTTTGTGCATCTTTCGTTTCTATTCATCCGCAAGTGGTATGAATACAACATATCCTAGACATGTTTAGTGTCAAATCTTGTCGCACACCAAATTGAATAACTTTCTTTTTAATAAAATTTGGGCCACATATATTTGAGGCCAACACTGTTAGCACTATTATACAACTATATGGAATCAAATGTGTTATCTGCCACACTGCTTCACGTTTTATTGATTTTTCAAAATTTCTGTGGAACCTAGTATATTTCTTAACAAGTCATCAATTATGTTAGAAATGAAGGTGTACCTTTGTTTGCCAGGTGAAATATGAATGATTTTCCAAAATGGAACTAGCTAACACTTTTTTTGTTAAGCTAGGTTGTTGAACATTTTCTAGTTTACATTGGTCGAAAGACTACTTGTTTCCCTTGTCTTGATTTTTTGGTCGGCTTGCTTTATGTGTTTCTAGAGAAAACACATAACAATACATTCTTTGACCCCACTAATTTAAAAGTGATAGAAACATAACAACAGTTCCATACTTCAAAACTATTATTCCTATGACAAATAAAATACTAGGCATAAATGTGGATGCATGCTTTTGCCGAATGTCTATGGAATGTTAAAATGGTCGATCTTCAACTTCTCATCATATATACATAACAACAGAAAAATGAAACATATGTGTGATACGTGGCTGGATCATAGGACCCTTTTAGTCCCGCCACGTATATAATTTTATGGAGGATGATAATATGGAGAGAATATAACAAAATACAAGAGTTGACTCATTGTGGAGGGTTGAACTTACAAAGAATCATAACTTTGGTAGCACGTTAAACATTATTTTCTAACATACATGTCAGATAACTGGATTTAAATAAGAGAGTGACAACCTTACGGAATGGAGGACTTGATGTGAACTTACAATTTTCCACTCAAATTTTGCAAAACAAATGTCTAACATTTGTCAAGGTATTGTGGCTCGGTTGACTATTCAAAAATATTTATTTCTTGGTCGGTAGTAAGTTCTTACTGTTCTTTCTTGTGGGATATTGTTCTTTTTGTGCTTGCACAGAGCTTGTGTTTAAATCAAATGATCTTAGTTGTGACTTAGCAATAATTATATCTCGGTCCCCATTATCTTAATAACATAGGCTCCAGTAACATTGTTATATAAGAAATAAATGAAACTCATAATTACTAATAATATTTTTTGGGGGTAGTAAGTTTGTTGCAACTTCCTATATGCCAATCATAAATAGTACATAACACTTGTGTTCATCAAGATAAACTAGACATGACAATCAACCTATGCCATATTGCTTTACTGATTTGACTTTATTTATTTTCTTAGTACATCTGGTTATCAATTCCATGAAAAATGCTTATGTTACATCTTACATCTTCAATAAACATTAATAAAAGATAATGTCATCAAAACATGTTCTGGCTTACAAATAATTGGATAGAAACTAACATGAAACATGCTGATGTGAAGTTCTTATAATGATTTGGTGTAAATAACAAAAATAATTGCAGTATGCTATATGTGTCCAAGATAATGTGTATTGGATGGAACACAATGAAACAAAAACCGAAACACAATGCAAGCAAAATCGATCTGGCTCACTTTTAGTAACATTAAAACATCTTTGACTCTTCTTTTCTCTAAAAGTGTCCCCAATCAAAACATCTTTAGGGATGTTTAATGCACATATATTCGAGCCCAACAACGTTATATGCAACCAGTGGCGGAGCTACCCAAAAAATGTTGGGCGGACCGGATAGTGCAAATAGCGCTACCAAATTAAAAACCAATGCATTATTGTGGGATTAGCTTTATGTAAAACTCCTTTTTGATACGGCCCAGGGTGGCCCATGGCCCTTTGAGCCTTGCCATAGCTCTACTGGTGTATGCAACTATACAAATGTAGATGTGTTATCTACCATATTTCTACATTGTTGTGGAACATCCTCTATTATTCTTTTGACTTTTCCATGTTTCTACATGATAACGAAAATGTTCCTTTTACAATATGCTACCATATGCCTTATAAATAAAGGTGTCATGTCGCAGGCACATGACATGTCAATGGCAAGTAGTTGACAAGTAGCTAGCAACCACTTTTGGATGAGGTTGTTGCAAATTTTACTAGTTTGCGTGAACAAAAACATTGCTTGTTTTGATTGAATTACATGCGCCATCTAATTCACTCCAAATTTAAAATTCATGGAAATGTCAGGAGATATACTTAACACTCGTCACCACATCTAGCTATATCATGTAGTATTAGATGGGATCAATGTAGGCCCCAAATATGTCTAGTCTATGCCAGGTCTTAGCTGTGGGGTAAATGTAGACTACATTTTTTAAATAAATTATTGCCTTGGTCGGATCTTAAACTCAAGATGTCTCGGCATTGATACCATATTGAATTTCTTGCAAGAGGATGTTTGACCAAAAGTCTGAAATGTTGATGAATCATAGGCAAAAAAATTAGTGTTTTTCCTAGTGTGATTATTTCCTGGGTTGTTGTCCATCACATCGAACTTCTTGATTTTAGCATGTAAAGTCATAACTCTACAATATTGTTCATAAATATTGGCACATTATTTCTCTAAATGAGTCACAATGTTAAAATTATGGTCCTTTTCAGCTTCTTCGCATGCATACATAATGTGCGGAAAGAAATAATCAAACCATTTTTCAAACAAATAACATATTTTCATAACACTATACTGGTGTTGCATTCTCCTTTGTCGGCACTTTAAGAAGACAACAACAACTCTTAGAGTGAAATAAAGTAAACAAAAAGTTCACCCAAAAGTTAAGTGGCAAACTAAAGGAAACAAATGCATGTATAAGCCAACATAGACGTAACATCGTGTCTCCATATTTTCTTCTCTCTTCCTCCTTATAGTCCCTTCATTCAGGTTTAAAGGGTCGTCCAGCCACCAAGCCATGTTTAGAAAAATTAGGCCCCACGTGCTAAACATGCACCAATATATGTGTTTTTCTATTCTCTACTCTCTATGTTGCGTCTTGTTTTCTGTGCATAATTAGGAGGCTTGCATGCATGTGAGTGCATGCAAACTGTACCTACAACCCGCCTCAGCTAGTCATAGTGGGAGTAACTTAGATAGTAACATAGCGCACTTCGAGAAATTTTGCTTATGTGACATGTAGTTACTGAGAAGTGGTAACATAATATGTTACTGTAACATAGCGCTTATCAAGACAAGATGAGTCTACAAGCCATTAAATAAAGTTACATATGACACTACTAGTATGTTATTTTGCACTATGAAGATAATAACTTAGACTAGTGTCATATGCATGACACTAGTATAAGTTACTCCCCACTATGACCAGCCTCATGCTAGTGCCTCGTTTCCTGCGTGTGCAATTAGCATGTGTTTGATAGGGTGCATGAGGACAAAAGTTTCCTACTCAATCCATTTTTGGGTGTTTGGTAGCCTACACGGGTCCTCCTCAGCATGCAGGAGCTCAACCCAAATACCCTCCTAGCATCCACAAGGGAGAACACCCAAGCAGCTGTTCGCTGGTCAGCATGCACGAGTGAAGCGAGCGATGATGTGTTTCAAAAAATCTACAAAAAATCAATATTTGTTTTTTTTCAAAAAAGTCCATAATTCCAAATTTTGTTTAAATTTGCAGAAAATGTTCAGAATTCATAATTGATCAAATATTAAAAAAAAATCAGGTTTTTCAGAAATGTTAAGATTTTTTAAAATATTCAGAATTCCAAATTTAGTTCATTTTTTTTTAAAAAAAAACAGAATTTCAAAGATTGTTTAAACTTTCAAAATTCCAAATTTTGTTCAAAATTAAAAAATGCAAAAAAATTCAGTATTTAAAATTTTGTTCAAATTTTTAAAAATGCAAAAAAGTTCAGTATTTCAAAAAAATAGTATTCAAATTTTGTTTAAAACTTTAAAAAATGTTGAGAATTCCAAGTTTGAATAATTTGTTTTTAAAAATGATTAAATATTTCTTTTCATATTTTCGAAAATTGTTCACGGTTTTCAATTTTTATTCATCAATAGAAAAACATTCATAATTCGAATTTGTTCAGCTTGTCTGAATAGATGTATAGTGTGAGACAAAGTCTCAGCTCAAGATGTCTCAGCACATACGACGCTACCAAACAACAACAAATACATGTACTTAGCATGCATCAGAGGAAAACAATCATGCTACACTTAAAGGTTTGCATGCAAGCCGCTGTGAAGCGAAAGGCTCATCATTTTTCATTTACTGTAAGCTGGATTAAAGGTCGGTGATTGGTCGGTTTAAGCTGTAATTTTCACACACATCCTTTCAGCAGCGCCTTGATCCTGCCAAAATGTTCGTTGAGCTTAAGGCTGGTCATAATGGGCAAGAACATAAGCTAGTAACTTACACACTTCCCTAGACTATGTTACTATCTTCATAGTGGATAGGAACATCTATATAGTGTCATGCAACGATGTATTTATTAGGTTAGACTCATTGTTTTTTGGAGTGTGTGATGTTCTGGTAACTTAGCTAGTTACCACAAGCACCTCTCTCTTCATTAAATATGTGTCACATAAGTAAAGTTGTATTGGAGTGTGTGATGTTACTCCTAAGTTCCTCCTCATTGTGCACGGACAGAGGTAGGCCTTGTGACGTATCGACGCCGCCGCAAACGCAAACGCCATGATGAATTGATGTATGTAAACATCGACATGTTGCACCCTCCGAGAGATGCGTCTTGCGCTCTTGCTGCGCCTGAAACGGCGTGGGAAGGACGACGTACCCGCTGCCCGAAACTTGAACCGCAACCGGCCAGCCCAGCCCCGGTCCTGAACCCACTTGGTACGTCGCCACGCCAAACGGTCGCAGCCTTTTCTCGTCCACCAGTCTCTCTGAGGCTCTGAGCCCCCGCGCGCGCACGGTCGGCGGCCCCGGCCCCATGATGGCCGTCGTACAGCCTCCTGTAGCCAGAAAGCGCCCGGACGCTGCCGCCGCGCCCGTGGCCGCGCGACGCCCACGTCGCCCCCGCCCCCCGCCGCTGCGAAAAGAGAGAGAGAGTTATTGGGATGGGCTCTGCTGCCGCCGCGCCTGCGCGTGAAATTAAGAGTAACCGGGCGAGCGAGCGAGCGTGCAGTGGAGCTGCGGAAGGGAAGGGCCAGAGAGAAGCGACGAGGGCGGGGCGGTGCGGCGCGGGGCAGGATAGGGTTGGGCTTTGCGGCAGGGTGGGAGACCACGCTAGTAGTTCCACGTAGTACGAGCGCAGCTAGCCTTAGCGCCATTGCCTCCGTGCTTGCTTGCCGCTCCTTTGACCGCGCTGTGACTGTGATATCCCCCATTAATTCAGATCGCCATCATCATGGCCAGGGCAGGCCAGCTGATCCTCCTTTGATTTGATTTGGCGCCACCCCGCATCGCGCAACAGTGGCACGTTTCCTCTCTCCTCTCCTCTGGTCCACTTGGCGGCCGCCCGGTCTCGGATCCGACGCCCGGGCCACGAGCTGGGCGGACGGCGCGCGTCCGATCGGGAATGGGCGAGTGGGATCGGCTGCCCGAGACCCGCGAGCGGGAGTGGAGTGCTACTCTGGCCCCGGTACGTGCACTGTACTTGGAGATATTGGTGGCTGCATGAATGGGCGTGCCGGAAGAAAGCCTAGCCTAGCGAATGGGGGTGGGGGACCGGGGTAGGAGTAATTTGACGTTTATCTGCCGCACACCCGCGTGTACCACAGTAATGCCCTGTGAGATTCCAAGTGTCTTTTCGTACTACTCATAGACTTCTCATGAGTGGTAGATTTTTTTAGTCTCGTTTAAAATAGTACTCCCCCCATTCACAAATTTATGCTGTTTTGAATATTTTAATACAAATTACATACGGATAGAAATGAGTCAATAAACACACTAAAACATGTTTACACACATTTGATTTACAAAAATGTAAAAAAAACTTATATTAGTGAACGGAGGTAAATGTACTTTCCAATGGCCGCCCTTGCACGACTAGCTACAACGGCTATTGTCCCCAGCCTCCTACCTCCGCCAACCAACCCTACGGACTCATTTGTTCATAGGAAAAGTGAAGGTAAATTGTAGTAATAGAAGAAAAAAAATCTATGATGATATTGTTTATGTGTTTGGGTTAAAGGAATGGGGTAAAGAAATAATGGAGGAAATTTTCCTTTGGACCCAATCTTAAAAGAAAAACAATTCTAAACTCTGTTTGGACCTCCTTTTCAAATTCCTTAATGACATAATAACATTCTAGCTATACAGATAAAATTTAACTTGACTATGTATTTGGATTCCTGTGAACCAAACATCTAATTTGACAACATTCATGTGCTTATCATCCCTTTATTTTGCACAAGCTATATATAGAGGTACTACTACTAGCAGCAGCAACAACAACTACAAGTCGCAAAAAAAGAACAAATATAACAACAAATTCATACGCTATGTAGATGTGGTGGTTTCCCGCGGCTTGGTTGTTGTGCGTGCCAGCATGCAATGGCTGCCTGTAATGGGTTTCAGCCGCTTGGCCTGCCAATCCAAGGCTCTTGGTGGCTTGTCCCAGTGAGCGGCGATGTGGTGGTCGTTGTTTTGACCTGGGGCCGTCTTTGGCCATGGTGGTAGGTAGTACTCCCTTCGTTTTTATTTAGTCTGCATATTAGCTTTGGTCAAAGTCAAACTTTATGAACTTTGACCAGATTCATAAACAAAAATATTAACATATACAATAAAAAATCAATACCACTAGATTCATTATTGAATGTACTTTCACATCATATAGATTTGTTATGGTAAAATATTTATATATTTTTCTATAAACTTGGTCAAACTTTACAAAGTTTGACTTTAGTTAAACCTAATATGCAGACTAAATAAAAACGGAGGGAGTAGCGTCGCTCCTGCGTGAGTACCAGGGGCGAAACCTCAAGCAGTCGGGCCGGCCCCAACCAGAAGTGTGGGAGCATGGTGATGGTTCGCTATGGGAAACAGGACGTGCTCCACCGGCCCTTGCCCCAAGCCGTTGTCACCAATGGCTCCCACCAAGGATGGATCAGCCTCACCAAGGACGCGTGCATTGGCTGCAAACGCCAACCTAGACGACGCAGAATAATGCGATGACACCGTGACGACTACGAGCGGCATTTTAGACAATGCAGAATGATGAGACGACGGTGGCGATAGCCCTGCACGTGGCAGACCTGGCACACTGTGTTCGATGCGCACTAGCAATCATTTGGCTGCCGATGCAAGTATTCCTAAATATTTGTCTTTCTTGATATTTTAATAAATGACTATATACGAAGCAAAATAAGTGAATCTACATTTTAAAATATGTCTACATACATCTGTATGTGGTAGCCATTTAAAATGTCTAGAAAGATAATTATTTAGAAACAGAGGGAGTAGCTGACATCTTGCTAGGCGTCATCTGTTCACACAAGGGACCCGAGGGCAATGACCATGAGGACGTAGTGGATGTTGCAGGCCGGTTCACGTCGATGTGAAGTACGACACATCGGCTTCACATCATGGCCGACCCCTCGATGACTGTGTTGATGGTCTATGCTGGGAACATACCCCTCCCCAATTTGCTAGCGCCACTACGACTTGGCTTGGAGTATTGGCAGACGTGACTACAGAGGGTTCATTTTCAAGAAGGTGATTAAAACACCGCTTCATGTCCGAGATGAAAACACTTTGTCTGGTCTTTAATGGCCGAGCTCAGCGGGGATGAATTTGTGTCGCTATCGTGTTGAATGTGTTGTCTTTTTGTTGTTGTGCTGACCTTTAGTGATTGACCGCGACACTAAAATGAAAATCCTTGTCCTGGCCATCTCGGGCCGAGCGTGAGAATGTCGTGAGATTATTTATCCTTCTTGAAGACATTGTTGTGGATGAAGTCGACTTAGTCATAAGTATTTTATTCATATCATGTAACGATTCTATCGTAGTTGGCTTTATTTTGTAGTATTCCACTTGTTGATAACTTTATTCATATCATGAATGTGTGCATCACAATGACGTACAGGTCGGGCGTTTCAACTTCATTGTTGGATAAAAGTGGAAAATGCGGAGGTGTGGGTGAACCATTAAAACCCCTAAAATCTCACAAGTTCTTTGGATGTACAAAAAAAATTCATTTTGTACTCAGAAATTAAAATGCAACCTCTTTCATCATTCCATGACAGTATGGGTGTGCGGAGATGGCCCACATTTTCCCTGTGACCTTTCATTCATCCGATCTTTGGAGGATGGTGAACAGCGCATGTTGAAAACTTTGGACTCATCTCAATATGTTATTATTTAATAGTATAGGTAATGAAGGTGGTGCATGGAATGTGGTACACTTTTGGATTCACCCACATATGTAGGCTTTAAAATGGCATCTGTTCCTTCGGCCCTTGTCATCCAGCTGTCACCTACAAAAAGTTCACTTGGGGATCTCGTGGAAGAATGAGTACCACGTGGGTCTAAGAGCATGTACAGCTGTCTCAAACCCGTCTCATCTGTTCGGGCGGGCCGCCCGGTCACTATCCAATCATGTTTTTTTATCCAGACAGTCTCCTCAAACTGCCCTCAAACGCTCGGTCTGACCTCATATCCAGCCCAAATATGAGACGGATATGGGACGTCCGGGCACGCTCACCACGTCGGACCCGATAGCCCGACCCCATCCCAAAGTACATCAAATCCATCCCAGAGCTGCCGGATCCATTTGCTCTTTCCTATCTTCTTCCTCCTTCGCGCCGTCCGGCTCGCAGCTC
Organism: Triticum dicoccoides; assembly: GCF_002162155.2. Classification (NCBI taxonomy): domain Eukaryota; kingdom Viridiplantae; phylum Streptophyta; class Magnoliopsida; order Poales; family Poaceae; genus Triticum; species Triticum dicoccoides. The sequence goes on from NC_041382.1 coordinate 679,469,623, forward strand.
CGCCACCGTGCGCGCTCCGCAACCGTTCCTAGCCTCTGCGCCAGCAGCTCCGGTGGAGCAGTCCTCTCTCCCATCCTCGCCGTGAGGGACGTCATCTCCGTCCGGACGCCACCGAGGTACGTCCGGCAACTCTATGACTCCGCCTTGTGCTTGATGTGTTCGACACATTGTCTGACCGGATTTTTTGTAATTTTGTTAGGGAAAACGATGGATTCCGATGCTTCGTCGGACGAGAGTATGGATAGATGGAGCTTGACCAAATGATTCAGGATGAATTTTTCGATTCCTCAGATTCGAACGAAGAAGTGGACATGATCATGCTCATGAGCATGCAAGAGGAAATGGACCGCCAAGTGGAACATATTCTCAACTTCAAAGGCTTAATCAAAGAAAGAAGAATGATCGATCGAGATAGGGTGTGATAACCCACAAGTATAGGGGATCGCAACAGCTTTCGAGAGTAGAATATTCAACCTAAATTTATTGATTCGACACAAGGGGAGCCAAAGAATATTCTCAAGTATTAGCAGCTGAGTTGTCAATTCAACCACACCTGGAAACTTAGTATCTACAGCAAAGTGTTTAGTAGCACAATAATATGATAGTGGTGGTAGCGGCAACAAAAGTAATGTTTTTGGTATTTTGTAGTGATTGTAACAGTAGCAGCGGGAAAGTAAATAAACGTAAACCAGTATATGGAAAACTCGTAGGCACCGAATCAGTGATGGATAATTATGCCGGATGCGGTTCATCATGTAACAGTCATAACATAGGGTGACACAGAACTAGCTCCAGTTTATCAATGTAATGTAGGCATGTATTCCGTATATAGTCATACGTGCTTATGGAAAAGAACTTGCATGACATCTTTTGTCCTACCCTCCCGTGGCAGCGGGGTCCTATTGAAACTTAAGGGATATTAAGGCCTTCTTTTAATAGAGAACCGGAACAAAGCATTAGCACATAGTGAATACATGAACTCCTCAAACTATGGTCATCACCGAGAGTGGTCCCGATTATTGTCACTTCAGGGTTGCCGGATCATAACACATAGTAGGTGACTATAGACTTGCAAGATAGGATCAAGAAGTCACATATATTCATGAAAACATAATAGGTTCAGATCTGAAATCATGACACTCGGGCCCTAGTGACAAGCATTAAGCATAGCAAAGTCATAGCAACATCAATCTCAGAACATAATGGATACTAAGGATCAAAACCTAACAAAACTAACTCAATTACATGATAAATCTCATCCAACCCATCACCGTCCAGCAAGCCTATGATGGAATTACTCACGCACGGCGGTGAGCATCATGAAATTGGTGATGGAGGATGGTTGATGATGACGACGGCGACGAACCCCCCTCTCCGGAGCCCCGAACGGACTCCAGATCAGCCCTCCCGAGAGGTTTTAGGGCTTGACGGCGTTTCCGTATCGTAAAACGCGATGATTTCTTCTCTTTGATTTTTTTCTCTCCAAAAGCAAATATATAGAGTTGGAGTTGGCGTCGGAGGGCATCCAGGGGGCCCACGAGGTAGGGGGGCGCGCCCTAGGGGGGGGCACCCTTGTGAGAAGGGTGTGGGCCCCCTGGTCTTCATATTTGGCGAGGATTTTTTGTTATTTTTTCTAAGATGTTCCGTGGAGTTTCAGGTCATTCCGAGAATATTTGTTTTCTGCACATAAAACAACACCATGGCAATTCTGCTGAAAACAGCGTTAGTCCGGGTTAGTTCCATTCAAATCATACAAGTTAGAGTCCAAAACAAGGGCAAAAGTGTTTGAAAAAGTAGATACAATGGAGACGTATCAACTCCCCCAAGCTTAAACCCTTGCTTGTCCTCAAGCAATTCAGTTGACAAACTGAAAGAAAGAAAAACTTTTACAAACTCTGTTTGCTCTTGTTGTTGTAACTATGTCAAGCCAGCATTCAAGTTTTCAGCATAGATCATAACTAACCACATTTGCAATAATTCTCAGGTCTCATAATTACTCATATCAATAGCATAATCAACTAGCAAGTCATAATAATAAATCTCGGATGACAACACTTTCTCAAAACAATCATAATATGATATAAAAAGATGGTATCTCGCTAGCCCTTTCTAAGACCGCAAAACATAAACGCAGAGCACCTTTAAAGATCAAGGAGTGACTAGACATTGTAATTCATGGTAAAAGAGATCCAATCATAGTCATACCCAATATAAATTTATAGTGATTAATGCAAATGACGGCTGTGCTCTCCAGCTAGTGCTTTTTAATAAGAGGGTGATGACTCAACATAAAAGTAAATGAATAGGCCCTTCGCAGAGGGAAGCAGGGATTTGTAGAGGTGCCAGAGCTCGGTTTTGAAATAGAGATAAATTGTATTTTGAGCGGTATACTTTCATTATCAACGTAACAACTAAGAGATGGCGCTATCTTCCATGCTAAACACATTATAGGCGGTTCCCAAATAGAATGGTAAAGTTTATACTCCCCCTCCACCAACAAGCATCAATCCATGGCTTGCTCGAAACAACGAGTACCTCCAACATACATCAGGTCCTAGGGGGAGTTTTGTTTGCAATTAATTTTGATTTAGTTTGCATAAAGCATGGGACTGAGCATCCCGGTGACCAACCATTTTCTCGTGAGTGAGGAGCGGAGTCCACTCCTCTTGAGAATAACCTGCCTAACACGAAAGATAAGGACAGCCTTGGTTGATACATGAGCTATTCGAGCATACAAAACAAAATGTTTATTTGAAGGTTTAGAGTTTGGCACATACAAATTTACTTGGAACTGCAGGTAGATACCGCATATAGGAAGGTATGGTGGACTCATCTAGAATAAATTTGGGGTTTAAGGGATTGGATGCACAAACAGTATTCCCGCTTAGTACAAGTGAAGGCTAGCAAAAGACTGGGAAGCGACCAACTAGAGAGCGACAACAGCCATGTACATGCATTAAAATTAATAAACATTGGATGCAAGCATGAGTAGGATATAATCCACCATGAACATAAATATCGTGAAGGCTATGTTGATTTTGTTTCAACTACATGCGTGAACATGTGCCAAGTCAAGTCACTTAAATCATTCAAAGGAGGATACCACCCCATCATACCACATCATAATCATCTCAATAACATGTTGGCACACAAGGTAAATCATTATAACTCATAGCTAATCAAGCATGGCACAAGCAACTATGATCTCTAATTATCATTGCAAACATGTTTATTCATAATAAGCTGAATCAAGAACGAGGGGCTCATCATATTTACAAAAACAAAAGAGGTCGAGTTCATACCAGCTTTTCTCATCTCAGTCAGTCCATCATATATCATCATAATTGCCTTTCACTTGCACGACCGAACGATGTGAATAATAATAAGGGTGCACGTGCATTGGACTAAGCTGGAATCTGCGAACATTCAATAAACAGGAGAAGACAAGGCAACATGGGCTCTTGGTTAAATCAACAATAATGCATATAAGAGCCACTTCAACAATTTAATTATGGTCTTCTCCTACTGACCCCCAAAGAAAAGAAAAGAAATAAAACTATTTACATGGGAAAGCTCCAAACAAGCAAAAGAAGAACGGGAAATATTTTTGGGTTTTATTTTTAATTATTACTACTACAGCAGAAAAATAAACTACTACTAATTTTTTGGTTTTTCTTAAGGTTTAACAAATACACAAGAAGAAAGTAGGAAAAAGAAAATAAACTAGCATGGATATTACAGTGAAAAAGTATGAGCACCGACATCTAGCAATGAGTGTGTGTGAACATAAATGTAATGTCGGTGAGAAATACGTACTCCCCCAAGCTTAGGCTTTTGGCCTAAGTTGGTCTATGGCCACGGCTGGCCTGGCGGATATCCATAATAGTTGTTGGGGTCGTAATGTGATGAGGAATAGTTGGGATCATACTGATGTGCAGCGGTTATCGTCTGCTGAGCTGCAACGTGGAGTCGAGCTGCCTCCTCTCTCCTCTCGTACTCTTCTGCCTCCTCTCTGGTAATAACATATCTTCTTTTTGTCTGTGAATCAAAGAAGGCAGGAGCAGGGAGAGTAATACGGAAAACACGTCATTTATCAAAAATTAAACGATATAAGAGAGGTGATTCAGGCCTCTCGACAAACTGGTGCGAAGCCATAGAGTCATAATCTAAATATGCAGGAGGCAACTCCGTATCACCCTCACGAATGTCTATCTCAAGAAAATGAGCTAAGCGGGTTGCATAAATTCCTCCAAAAAAATCTCCATTATGTCTATTATGATGCAACCTACGAGCTACAATGGCTCCCATATGATAAGATTGGTCTCCTAACACAGCACTCCTAAGAATGCTAAGATTAGGGACACACATATGACATGCTTCATCCTTAGCATTTATGCATCTACCGATGAAGAGAGCAAAATAATGTATAGCAGGAAAGTGAATGCTCCCTGTAGCCTGCGTTATATCTCTAGATTCCCCCACAGTTATACTAAATTCAGATTTAGGAGGATCCCTAACACTACCCCATGATGGAAGTTTGCAAGCAGAAGTGAAATCCTCTAAGTTCATGGTATAAGATCTGTCATAGAGATCAAACATGACTGAAGGAGAATTACGCGAAGATGAATACTCAAACCTCCTCACAAAGGAACTTGTGAGATCATGATACTGGGGGCATTTGTTAGCCTCAAAATCCTCAAGACCGGCATTGTGCAAATATATTTTGAATTCTTCTTTAATTCCCGCACGGTCCATAAAATTTCCTGATGGCCATTCGCAAGGCCGTACTGGAGCGTCTCTTGATGGATCCTCGTCAGCATCGCGCATAGCAATCCTGGGTCCTTGCTTCTTAGAGGAACCACATTGGAACATCTTCCTAAGCATATTGTTTTTCTTTGAAAGATTCTGAAATTTTTAGTAACTTCAAACAAAAGTTAACCAACTTCAATAATATTGATAGCAACTACTCCTACAAGTGCCTAGAGCCTATATCAAGCATTAGAACTACTTGAAACCATATAAATTTGACATGCAAGCTCAAGAACATGGTCACCTATGCAACGCAAATTTGCAAAGAATAAAGCACTAGAACAAAAACTAATTGGACCAATGGAGGAGTCACATACCAAGGAACAATCTCCCCAAGCAGTTTTGCGAGAGGTGCTTTGAGCAAGGAGATCGAAAATCACAGCAAAAGTGGCTGGAACTCGTGCTTGAGTTGGTTTTTCGGGTTTGTGTGAGACAGAGGAAGAAGATGGGTGCTGGGATAAGTGGAGGAGGGCCATCATGGGCCCACGAGGCAGGGGGGCGCGCCCTAGAGGGGGGGGGGCGCCCACCACCCTCGTGGCCAGGTGGCAGCTCCTCCCGCGGTAATTTTTGCACAGTAAATCCTCGAATATTCCCGAAAAAATCATATTAAATTGGCATGTCATTCCGAGGACTTTTATTTTCGGGATATTTTTATATTGCACGGATAAGTCAGGAAACAAACAAAAAAAATACTATTTTTACTTTATTTAATATAAATAACAGGAAGTATAGAGAGGGTACAGAAGGTGGTGCTTCTAGTTTCATCCATCTCATGCTCATAAAAAAGAATCCACTAACAAGGTTGATCAAGTCTTGTTAACAAACTCATTCCGATAATCATGAAACCGGAGAAATTTCGAATAACACCAAGTTACCTCAACGGGAATATGCACATCCCCAATAATAAGAATATCATATTTCTTCTTGACGGTAGGAAGAGGAAATTCAAAACCTCCAAATATAATCGATGGAATTTTTCCAATGGAGTTGATACTATGAACTTGAGGTTGTTTCCTCGGAAAGTGTACCGTATGCTCATTACTATTAACATGAAAAGTGGCATTGCCTTTGTTGCAATCAATAACAGCCCCTGCAGTATTAAGAAAAGGTCTTCCAAGAATAATAGACATACTATCATCCTCGGGAATATCAAATATAACAAAGTCCGTTAAAATAGTAACGTTTGCAACCACAATAGGCACATCCTCACAAATACCGACAGGTATAGCAGTTGATTTATCAGCCATTTGCAAAGATATTTCAGTAGGTGTCAACTTATTCAAGTCAAGTCTACGATATAAAGAGAGAGGCATAACACTAACACCGGCTCCAAGATCACATAAAGCAGTTTTAATATAATTTCTTTTAATGGAGCAAGGTATAGTAGGTACTCCGGGGTCTCTAAGTTTCTTTGGTATTCCACCCTTAAAAGTATAATTAGCAAGCATGGTGGAAATTTCAGCTTCCAGTATCTTTCTTTTATTAGTAATGATATCCTTCATATATTTAGCATAAGGATTTGTTTTGAGCACATCAGTTAATCGCATACGCAAAAAGATAGGCCTAATCATTTCAGCAAAGCGCTCAAAATCCTCATCATCCTTTTTCTTGGATGGTTTTGGAGGAAAAGGCATGGGTTTCTGAACCCAAGGTTCCCTTTCTTTACCATGTTTCCTAGCAACAAAGTTTTCTTTATCATAACGTTGATTCTTTGATTGTGGGTTATCAAGATCAACAGCAGGTTCAATTTCTACGTCATTGTCATTACTAGGTTGAGCATCATTATGAACATCATCATTAATATTTTCATTAGGTTCATGTTCATTACCAGATTGTGTTTCAGCATCAGACATAGATATATCATTTGGATTATCAGGTGGTTCAGCAATAGGTTCACAAGAAGTTTGCACAGTTCTATCATTTTTCTTCTTCTTCTTTTTAGAAGAACTAGGAACATCAATATTATTTATTTGAGAATCTTGCTCGATTCTCTTAGGGTGACCTTCAGGATACAAAGGTTCCTGAGTCATTCTATCAGTTCTAGTAGCCACTCTAATAGCACAATCATTTTTCTTACTATTCATTTCATCGAGCACTTCTTTTTGAGCCTTAAGTACTTGTTCTACTTGAGTGGTAACCATAGAAGCATGTTTGCTAAAAAGTTTAAGTTCATCTTTAATATTAGCCATATAATCACCCAAGCGTCTAATCATATAAGCATTTTCTTTTAATTGTCTACCAAAATAAGCATTGAAGTCGTCTTGCTTAAACATAAAGTTATCAAACTCATCCAAGCACTGACTAGCAATTTTAGTAGGAGGGACTTCAGCTTTATCATATCTATAGAGAGAATTTACCTTTACTACCTGTGTCAGGATATCGGGATCAGGAGGTTCTTCAATAAATAAAGAATTAAGATCATATGTTTCTTCAACAGGCGGTGAATTAAGACCATGTATTTCTTCAATAGGAGGTAAATTCTTAACTTCTTCAGCTTTAATACCTTTTTCTTTCATAGATTTCTTTGCCTATTGCATATCTTCGGGACTGAGGAATAGAACACCTCTCTTCTTCGGAGTTGGTTTAGGAATAGGCTCAGTAATTGGAGCAGGAGTTGGCTCAGGAGGTGCCTAATTATTTTTATTTGTCAACATATTATTCAATAGAATTTCAGCTTCATCTGGTGTTCTTTCCCTGAAAAGAGAACCAGCACAACTATCCAGGTAATCTCTGGAAGCATCGGTTAGCCCATTATAAAAGATATCAAGTATTTTAGGTTTCTTAAGAGGATGATCAGGCAAAGCATTAAGTAACTTGAGAAGCCTCCCCCAAGCTTGTGGGAGACTCTCTTCTTTAATTTGCACGAAGTTGTATATTTCCCTCAAAGTAGCTTGTTTCTTATAAGCAGGGAAATATTTAGTAGAGAAGTAATAAATCATATCCTGGGGACTACGCACACAACCAGGATCAAGAAAATTAAACCATATCTTAGCATCACCCTTTAATGAGAACGGAAATATTTTCAGTATATAAAAGTAACGCGATCTCTCATCATTAGTGAATAGGGCAGCTATATCATTTAACTTAGTAAGATGTGCCACAACAGTTTCAGATTCATAGCCATAAAACAGATCAGATTCAACCAAAGTAATTATATCAGGATCAACAGAGAATTCATAATCCTTATCAGGAACACAAATAGGTGAAGTAGCAAAAGCAGGGCCGGGTTTCATTTTATCTCTAAGTGATTCTTTGTTCCATTTAACTAATAACTTCTTAAGCTCATATCTATCTTTGCAAGCTAAAATAGCGGCAGAAGATTCCATATCAAAAAGATAACCCTCAGGAATAACAGGCATATTTTCATCATCACTATCATCATTGTATTCAGATTCAATAATTTCTTTTTCTCTAGCCCTAGCAATTTGTTCATCAAGAAATTCACCAAGGGGCACGGTAGTATCATGCATAGAAGCAGTTTCATCATAAGTATCATGCATAGCAGAAGTGACATCATCAATAACATGCGACATATCAGAACGAATAGTAGAAGCAGGTGTAGGTGTCGCTAGCTTACTCATAACAGAAGGTGAATCAAGTGCAGAGCTAGATGGCAGTTTCTTACCTCCCCTCGTAGCTGAGGGATAGATCTTGGTTTTTGGATCTCTCAAGTTCTTCATAGTGTCCAGCAGATATAAATCCCAAGTGACTCAAAGAATAGAGCTATGCTCCCCGGCAACGGCGCCATAAATTTGTCTTGATAACCCACAAGTATAGGGGATCGCAACAGCTTTCGAGGGTAGAATATTCAACCCAAATTTATTGATTCGACACAAGGGGAGCCAAAGAATATTCTCAAGTGTTAGCAGTTGAGTTGTCAATTCATCCACACCTGGAAACTTAGTATCTGCAGCAAAGTGTTTAGTAGCACAGTAATATAATAGTGGTGGTAGCGGCAACAAAAGTAAAGACAGCAAAAGTAATGTTTTTGGTATTTTGTAGTGATTGTAACAGTAGCAACGGGAAAGTAAATAAGCGTAAACCAGTATATGGAATACTCGTAGGCACAGGATCAGTGATGGATAATTATGCCGGATGCGGTTCATCATGTAACAGTCATAACATAGGATGACACAGAACTAGCTCCAATTCATCAATGTAATGTAGGCATGTATTCCGTATATAGTCATACGTGCTTATGGAAAAGAACTTGCATGACATCTTTTGTCCTACCCTCCCGTGGCAGCGGGGTCCTATTGGAAACTAAGGGATATTAAGGCCTCCTTTTAATAGAGAACCGAAACAAAGCATTAGCACATAGTGAATACATGAACTCCTCAAACTATGGTCATCACCGGGAGTGGTCCCGATTATTGTCACTTCGGGGTTGCCGGATCATAACACATAGTAGGTGACTATAGACTTGCAAGATAGGATCAAGAACTCACATATATTCATGAAAACATAATAGGTTCAGATCTGAAATCATGGCACTCGGGCCCTAGTGACAAGCATTAAGCATAGCAAAGTCATAGCAACACCAATCTCAGAACATAATGGATACTAAGGATCAAACCCTAACAAAACTAACTCGATTACATGATAAATCTCATCCAACCCATCACCGTCCAGCAAGCCTACGATGGAATTACTCACGCACGGCGGTGAGCATCATGAAATTGGTGATGGAGGACGGTTGATGATGACGATGGCGATGAATCCCCCTCTCCGGAGCCCCAAACGGACTCCAGATCAGCCCTCCCGAGAGGTTTTAGGGCTTGGCGGCGGCTCCGTATCGTAAAATGCGATGATTTTTTCTCTCGGATTTTTTTTCTCTCCGAAAGCAAATATATAGAGTTGGAGTTGGCGGCGTCGGAGGGCATCCAGGGGGCCCACGAGGTAGGGGGGTGCGCCCTAGGGGGAGGGGGCGTCCCCCACCCTCGTGAGAAGGGTGTGGGCCCCCCGGTCTTCATCTTTGGCAAGGATTTTTTGTTATTTTTTCTAAGATGTTCCGTGAAGTTTCAGGTCATTCCGAGAATATTTGTTTTCTGCACATAAAACAACACCATGGCAATTCTGCTGAAAACATCGTCACACCGGGTTAGTTCCATTCAAATCATACAAGTTAGAGTCCAAAACAAGGGCAAAAGTGTTTGGAAAAATAGATATGATGGAGACGTATCAGGGTGTCCGGAGCAAAGCTACTATACAAGGTCTACTTTGCTACCAAGCCTGCTTTCCCGGATGATCCATGGTTTTGCCGCCATTTTCGCATGCAGAAACCATTGTTCTTGCACATTGTGGAGGGAGTGGAGGCACACGACGACTACTTCAAGCTCACAAGGGATTGCTGCGGACAACTCTCTTTCTCTCCCAAGCAGAAGTGCACGACTGCTCTGAGGATGCTTGCACTTGGTACTGTTGCAGATGCCGTTGGTGAGATGGTCAGGATGGAGGAGAACACGTGCTTGAAGACTACTGTCAAATTTGCCTGCGCTGTGGTGGAGGTGTTTGGATTCTAACACTATCTATGCTTCGTACCAACATTTGCTATTTACGTGCGACATTGACTTGTATGATTGATATGCACGTATTTGCATGGATTTTAGAATCCGAATTTAAGATATGTGAATGCCTGGACGAAAATATGAGGGGTCGTCTGGATGCGCTAGCGGGCGTGTCCGCGGACATATAAAGGGCCAGATTTGCCAAATCCGGCTGTTGATGCTGTAATGCCCATAGTTTGTGCAGCTAAAACTTGTGTTCTGTCTTTTAGGGTAACCAGAGGTTCCGTCCAAATCCCTGTCCTACGAAAAAGAAAAATGAATGCTTGGAACCGGTGCCCCCATATCAAGAGAAATGGTGATTAGTACAGCTACTAGATCATGTCCATCGGCACCCAGCTAGGCCCTAGCCACTCACTCATATGTTGGCACCTGCAAAAGGGTCAGGATTACACATTACAGATGCTGGAGATATCCAGACAGTAGACTATTCCAAACCAGGTTAATTATTACTGTGGTCTCGCCCCTACAGGATATAGGTGGCTAAAATGGACTAGCTACAGATGCTCACTAGTGCTATAGTTTTCTTCTTGTTGTTTTAAGATCCAGGCTTCATTGATGTTAAGCAGAGTAGAGAGTAACAAGGTTGGGATCAACGGTGTGAATGTCAATGTAACATAAATCATATGGAGGAGTTCTTCTCCCAAGTGCGTCGCTTAGGGGTTATTTTTTCGAAACGAAGGCAAAGATTGGCTCATCTATTAAATAAGTAGAAGAGAATTACCCAGTTAATTACGGAAAACCGGACAAAAACCGGAACAACGAGGGTCAAGCCCACTCCCATAGACTGAAACACACAGGGCAAAGCCCACCCTTATCGACAACATACCGACCTGCGGCCACACAACGCAACTCCGACTCTGACGGAGAACTCAGAAGAACGAAACCAGGCACGGTTGGCGCCACGGAAGATCGCCGAAAGGGCCACCTGCAGCCAGTCATCGTACACCACAGGGCCCCGCCGCCGCAGTTTCGACTCCACAGCAACAAACAAACCGAGGCAATACCATGGACACACCGGAGAAGAGCCGACTATCGCAACCATTGCTGCATCGTCGACATCGCTCCCACCATCATCGTTGCCACAGAAGTATGGCCGCCATAGTGATTCTCTCGGGGCCGCCGCCCCGACATCCACCGCTCCCTCGCGCCCAGCACAATCAACCGGCACCACCTTCCGGGGCCGCCGCCCCGACATACCACCACTCCCCTCGAGCAGCAACGCCACACAACCCAGCTGCCCGCAGCCCACGCTGCTCAGGGCAGCCGCTCGCAGACCACGAACGTCGCACCACATCCGGGGCCGCCGCCCCGACGTAAAGTCAGACTGCCCCCTCTGGGGCGCATAGACCAGGCCGACGACCTCGCTACCCACGCAGCACCAAGCCGCCACCAAAACAATGCACAACCGCGACTCTGCCCCATAGAACCACTATTGCATCGCTATCCGAGGCCGCTGCCTCGTCGTACATCCACCGTCCAGAGCCACCGCCCCGGCCTCCATCACCCCGACGACGACGCAACTCCGCACCACTGCCATGAGACCACCACTCCACAAAGGTCATTGCTTCCAAGGCGATGCCTCCAAGAAGGTAACGACATAATTGCCGCCGCTGCCCGCTCCAATGGAGCTTGGGTTTTCACCCAGAAACACCAGGCAGTTGCGGCAGTAGATGGACGTAGCTCCGTGATGTGCCTTCAGGAAGGAATGCAATGCTCAAGAACATCGTCAACATCGGCACCGACTGGAGAAGGTGCAAGACTTTCGCCTGGAGAATCTACTCCACCGCTGAGCCTCACGAGGAAGCCAACGGCATAGGAATGCAACAAGTTGCGCAGAGTGCTTCGTTGCCTACCTCCAGCCCTCAACATGCCGCAGCAAAACGCCTTGCCAGATCTGTGCACCCCCGGCCACCTCCAGCCCAAACTGCTGCTCCATTGCACACACGGCCAGAGCAGCAGAAGACCACACCACTCCGGTGGCCAGAGACCGATCTCCACGACCACTGTCGCAGCGCCGCCGCCCAAAAACTGTGGCTCACTGCCACAGCCACAGCCCACCATCATAAGAAACCTCCACCGTCGTGATGCCGCCGTGCCGCCATCCAAAAGCTGTGGCTCGCCGCCATCACCACAGCTCCCCCGACCGAGGGAGGGGACCCCAGGCACCCAGCACGCCATATAGCCACAGCCCGCCGGAGCGTTGCCGTCGCAGCACGCTGGAGCGCCTCCACCGACAGATATGGGCGCTGGGCGCCAGATCGACGACGACCGGCCTCAGCACCGCCCCGCACGCCATCCGGCCGAGGAAGGCGGGAGCAGCGCTGCCACCATGCCTGGGGCCGCCGCCCCGGCTTGCTCGCGCCGACGAGACGCGGCCGCCGCCAGATGCGGGCCTCCGACTGGGGCCGAAGCCATGCGGCACGCGACGAGGGCCCCCCGCCGTCGCCGTCCTCCTAGCGGGTTTTGCCCGTCAGCATCCTCCTTCGACGACGGGAGGAGCGGGGGAGGAGAGAGCCGCGGGGGTGGCGGCGGCTAGGTTACGCCCGAGCCGCCCTCCCGAGAGCGACGCGAGCTCACCCGCTTAGGGGTTAGGGCCACAAGTGGATCGCCCATTGCCATACGGGTGTAGATCATGGCCGTGAGCAACACCAATTTCGCTCCGCACGGTGATCTACCAGGCTACCCACCACGACTAGCTGTGCATGCAGAGGTAGCATGGCTTACATGCATACCCACTTCGATGCCTAAACTTATGTGATTCATTTTGCATCTAAAAAATCATGGAATGTCAACAAAGGGATCATTTCCATTGCTGTTCGCACACGAACACGTCACCGTGTACCCTCGACGCCGGGGTGATGCATCGTAGCTCATGTTGAAGGAGACCCGGCCGGAAGTGCGGTACGCAAGTAATCCGACGGGCGTTTTCGTAGACCCGAAACCCCACACGCCCGGGAGGGAACCTGTCAGGGCACGTGGCGGCTATGGGCTGCCCTAGGTCAACCCGATCGCCCCTAGGGCCTCGAGGTTTGCTGCCCTGCAACAAGAAGAACAGACGAAGAACGAGGAAGAAGAAGAACAAAGAGAAAGATAAAAGTAAAGGTAAAAATTGGTAGATGATTTTGTTGATTGTTTGTTGTTCAATCAGCCATCATCTCATCTATTTATGAGGTGATTGGACTTTCCGTACAAGAAAAGGACTCCAAACCCCGTCCGAAATTAGCCGAACACGGATTAGTTATGTGTGAGACAGCAGTTCGGTTTTTGTGTTTCACAAGCCAAATACGAGCTCGGATGAAGATGCGCCCAAAAGGAAATTTAACAGTTTCAACAAGACAAACAACTTTGGTGTTGAAAGTTTTATGATTCGAGGCCGTCTTGAGGGCCTAATATAACGCCCTCGATGCGGCTATATCTCCTACGTGTCGAAGCACGACTTAGAGGCATAACCGCATTGAAAGCAATGTCGCAAGTAAGGTAATCTTCACAACAACCCATGTAAATATATAACAAGGGTAAATGTACATAGTTGGCTTACACTCGCCACGTCACACAAAGTACATAAATAGCATTACAATCATCCAATACACTCATGGTCCGACTACGGTACCAAAATATAAGATCAACCCCAACATGCGACACGGTCCCGATCGCCCCAACTGGGCACCACTACTGATCATCAGGGAAAGACACATAGTAACGGCGTGAGTCTTCGTTGAACTCCCACTTGAGCTCAAGCGCATCATCTGGAACGGAATCATCGGGCCCTGCATCTGGTTTGGAAGTAAACTATGAGCCACGGGGACTCAGCAATCTCGCACCCCCGCGATCAAGACTATTTAAGCTTATAGGTAAGGCAAGGTAATATGTGGAGTTGCAGCAAGCGACTAGCATATATGGTGGCTAACCTGTTCGCAAAAGAGAGCGAGAAGAGGAGGCAAAGCACGAACGAAGAACTAGAGAACAACCTACAACAAACATTACTCCAACACCGTGTTCACTTCCCGGACTCCGTCAAGAAGAGACCGTCACGGTTACACACGCGGTTGATTCATTTTAATTAAGTTAAAGTTCAAGTTATCTACAACTGGACATTAACAAATTCCCATCTGCCCATAACCGCGGGCACGTCTTTCGAAAGTTCAAATCCCTGCAGGGGAGTCCCAACTTAGCCCATCACAAGCTCTCACGGTCAACGAAGGATAAACCTTCTTCCGAGACATTCCGATCAGACTCGGTATCCCGGTTCTACAAGACAACGTCGACAAAGATAAAACAAGTCCAGCAACACCGCTCGAATGTGCCGACAAATCCCGATAGGAGCTGCACATATCTCGTTCTCAGGGCACACTCAGATGAGCTCTCCATACAACTAAAACTAAACCTCGAGTTTCCCCGAGGGGGCGCTGCACAAGACTCTAGTTTGGACCAACACTCAGAGGAGCACTGGCCCAGGGGGGTTTAAATAAAGATGACCCTCGGGCTCTGGAAACCCAAAGAAAAAGAGGCTAGGTGGCAAATGTTAAAACCAAGGTTGGGCATTGGTGGAGGAGTTTTACTCAAGGCGAACTGTCAAGGGGTTCCCATTATCACCCAACCGCGTAAGGAAAGCAAAAATCCGGGAACATAACATCGATATGACAGAAACTAGGGCGGCAAGAGTGGAACAAAACACTAGGGAAAAGGCCAAGCCTTCCACCCTTTACCAAGTATATAGATGCATTAAGATAACAAGATAATATAGTGATATCCCAACAAAATAAACAATGTTCCAACAAGGAATGATCTCCAATCTTCAGCTGCAACTAGCAACGCTATAAGAGGGGCTGAGCAAAGCGGTAACATAGCCAATCAACGGTTTGCTAGGACATGGTGGGTTAGAGGTTTGACATGGCAATTTGGGAGGCATGATAAGCAAGTGGTAGGCATCATAGTATAGGCATAGCAAAAGAGCGAGCATCTAGCAAGCAGAGATAGAAGTGATTTTAAGGGTATGATCATCTTGCCTGCAAAGTTGTCAGAGTTGACTGGATCCTCGAAAGCAAACTCAACGGGCTCCTCATTAGCGAACTCGTCTCCCGAATCTACCCAAACAAGATAAACAAGCAAAAGGAACACAATCAACCACGTGCAAAGCTCAAACAACATGATGCAAACATGGTATGCTATGCGGGATGCGATATGTGATGCATATGCAAGATTTGATAAGGAATGATTGAACCTGGACTCAACTTGGAAATCCAAGAGTTCCACTGAAAAGGTGAGGTGATTTCGGTTGAAATCGATATAAAGAACACCGGAATCGGATGCACGGTTTGGAAATGGCAAGCAAAACAAATATGGCAACGGTCTGCGATAAACATCAAGTAGCCATCTAAGTGCATCAGGATAATTATGCTACAGCACTCAAACATGGCAACAAAATACATGGCAGGGATGCACTCATGATGCTTGACAAAAGATGAACACTGAGGTACGGCCAATTCATCCATTAACAGGTTCAAACAAGCATGGCAAAAGTGCAATTGATAAACATGTTTCAGACTTACTGAAATTAACACTAGTCTGGAATTTCAGATCAGGTAGCACACTTTGGAGCATGAAAACTATATGTTACAGGAACTTAACATGGCAAATCAAGGCATGACATGAAGCTACTCCAAGCACTTAACAAAAGTCCCTTAGTGACCTTGAGCCAAAAGGGATCAGAAAATACAATTGCAAGCATGTGAACGTGGCAAAAACATAATCAGATCTCAGACTTAGTGAAAAACTGGAGCATGCAAATATGCTAACGAGTAGGCATGTTTACGAGCTCGATGCACTCACTACAGAGCATGACATGACAATCTAAGCATACACCTATCAAGAATACATATTATATAAGCTAGACATGGCAAGAACAACAACATAGCATGCACAGATCAACAACAACATCCTCGGCAAAATCGCTAACAAGTAGACAATCTGCCAGAAATTATGAAATAGAAAAAGTAGAGCTCGATTGACTCAAGCTAGGGTGCTCCATAAATGCAAACAAAGGCATAGATGGATAGGGCACCACAATATTAACAAATCATCCTTACTGATCATCCTCAAAAGAGGCACGGATCAC
The DNA here is from genome assembly GCF_002162155.2 of Triticum dicoccoides. Lineage (NCBI taxonomy): Eukaryota > Viridiplantae > Streptophyta > Magnoliopsida > Poales > Poaceae > Triticum > Triticum dicoccoides. Next base: position 679,486,114 of record NC_041382.1, read on the forward strand.
TAGCAAACAACATGAACATATGACATATTGATAAAAACATATCAAGGACTTGAGAGAAATTCTAAGTCCCTGAAATCAGCATTAACGAATGCACTACTTTGCAAGCTTGTGCTAGTCACCACACATGTCACAAAAATACATGGTAAGCACTTCTGTAAATATGGCAAAGCATATAACAAAACTCATGTAGAGCTCAAGAGCATATCATGCACACATTAATCATGGCAAAAATGACAAATAGCTATTTGGTGCAGCAGATCTGACAATTAACTTAAATAGCTCTCTTCCAACAGCATTTCAGGCATTAAGATGAGCTCAAATGAAAATGATACAATGAGATGAAATGATGTACTCTCAGAGACGAACATTTTGATATGCTACACGCCCAAAACAGAGCTACGGTTGCGGAGTTACGGCATGATGAAAAACGCAAAATATCTAGGGTTCGGGGATAAAAAGTCAACCCTCTGAATCTAGATCTGATATCACTATAGCAGTGCGCGGACGTCGAGGATCGCCGGAGTTCGTCGAGGTGGTCGCCGGACTTGGCGTGGAGAGGAGCTTGCCGGCCGGATCTTGCCGGATCCGGTGAGGGCGGCGGAGGAGGAGAGGACGGGCGGCGAGGTGCGGCCGGCGCGGG
>NC_041382.1:679487055-679509719 GCF_002162155.2 Triticum dicoccoides
CCCGCGGGCCTGGCGGGCCTCGGGCGGCGGCGGCGATGTGGGCGCCCGCCCGGGACGCGTGGCAGGAGCTGATTTGTCCGGCGGAGCGAGCGGACGTGTCCGGCGCGTCCGGACGTTGTCCGGCGCGCGGAGAGGAAGGGGAGCTAGGGTTTTGGGGAAGAAGGTCCAAAAATTTCGGGAGAGGGTCTATATATAGGCATAGAGGGAGCTAGGAGAGTCCAAATAAGGTGCGGTTTTTGGCGACGCGATCGTGATCGAACTCTCTAGATGATTGAGAGGGTTTTGGTGGGTTTTGGGCCAAAATGGAAGGGTGTTGGGCTGCAACACACACGAGGCCTTTTCAGTCCCTCGGTTAACCGTTGGAGTATCAAACGAAGTCCAAATGGTAAAAAACTTGACAGGCGGTCTACCGGTAGTAAACCAAGGCCGCTTGGCAAGTCTCGGTCCAATCCGGAAATGTTTAACCCCTACACACGAAAAGAAGGTAGAAAAGACCACCGGAGGAGATAGGAGCGCCGGAATGCGAAATGGACAACGGGGAAAATGCTCGGATGCATGAGACGAACATGTATGCAAATGCAATGCACATGATGACATGATGTGAGATGCAAGACAACGACAACAACACACGGAGACAAAAACCCGAACCCGAGGAAATAAAATAACTTAGCGCCGGAAACGGCAAGAGTTGGAGTACATATTAGGTAAATTACATCCGGGGTGTTACAACACTCCACCACTACAAAAGGATCTCGTTCCGAGATCTAGGACTGGAAGAACGCCGGGTACTCAGAACGGAGGTGATCCTCGCGTTCCCAGGTGGCTTCACGGTCGGAATGGTGTGACCACTTGACTTTGAGGAATATGATTGACTTATTGCGAGTCTTGCGTTCAGTCTCTTCAAAAATAGCAACGGGGTGCTCACGATAAGAAAGATCTTCTTGGAGATCAATGTCTTCGAAGTTGACGGTGCGGTCAGGAGTCTTGAAGCACTTGCGGAGCTGAGAGACATTGAACACGTCGTGCACATTTGCAAAGTTTGAAGGAAGCTCGAGTTGATAGGCGAGATCGCCTCTCTTGCTGACGATTTTGAAAGGACCCACGTATCTAGGGGCAAGCTTCCCTTTGATACCGAAGCGACGAGTACCTTTCATTGGAGAGACGCGGAGGTAAACATGATCTCCGATCTCGAAAGCCAAATCACGGTGCTTACTATCATAGTAGCTCTTCTGGCGCGATTGCGCTGCTTTGAGGTTGTCACGAATGACCTTGCACATTTCCTCTGCCTTTGTGATCAAGTCATTTCCCAGAAGTTGACGTTCACCGGTTTCCGACCAGTTAAGAAGAGTACGACACTTCCTGCCATACAGAATTTCGAATGGGGCCTTGCCCGAACTTGCTTAAAAACTGTTGTTGTAGGAGAATTCGGCATATGGAAGACAATCTTCCCACTTTATACCGAAAGAGACAACGCAAGCCCTAAGCATATCTTCGAGAATCTGATTGACACACTCGACTTGGCCGCTAGTTTGAGGATGAAAAGTTGTGCTGAAACGGATGTTGGTGCCCATGGCCTTCTGAAAAGAATCCCAAAACTTGGAGGTAAAGATGCTGCCACGGTCTGAAGAGATCAACTATGGAATGCCGTGCAGAGAGACAATCCGAGAGGTATACAGCTCCGCCAATTGAGCTGTAGTGATAGACTCTTTGATAGGAAGAAAGTGAGCCACTTTAGTGAGTTTGTCGATGACAACGAATATAGCATCATTGCCACACTTGGACTTTGGAAACCCAGTCACGAAGTCCATCTCAATGTGGTCAAACTTCCATTCTGGAATGGCAAGAGGTTGGAGGAGACCAGCTGGCCTTTGGTGTTCTGCCTTCACTCTTCTGCAGACATCACATTCATTCATGAACTGAGCAATCTCGCGCTTCATTCGAGTCCACCAATAAGCCTGCTTAAGGTCCTGATACATCTTCGTACTCCCAGGGTGGATGGCGAGGAGTGAATTGTGAGCCTCATTCATGATAACTTTACGAAGGTCACCTTTGGGCACAACAATACGATCCTCGAAGAAGAGAGTATCCTTGTCATCAAGGCGATAGCACTTGTACTTGGGTTGACTCTTGGCAATCCCAATCTTCACCTTCTTCACCATAGCATCAAGAAGTTGAGCCTCGCGAATCTGATCTTCCAAAATAGGAGAGACTTGAAGGTTGGCGAGGAAACCTTGAGGAACAACTTGCAAATTGAGTTTGCGCAAAGCTTCACAAAGCTTGGGTTGGTAAGGCTTGAGAATCAGACTGTTGCAGTAAGCCTTCCTGCTCAATGCGTCAGCAATCACATTGGCCTTGCCTGGAGTATACTCGATACTCGGATTATACTGTTGAATCATTTCGACCCAACGAGTCTGCCTGAGGTTGAGATTAGGCTGAGTGAAGATGTACTTGAGACTCTTGTGGTCACTGAAAATGTCCACTTTTCTTCCCAATAAGAGATGTCTCCAAGTCAAAAGAGCATGCACAACTGCCGCCAACTCGAGGTCATGAGTGGGGTAGTTCTTCTCGTTGGGCTTCAATTGGCGAGAGGTATAAGCCACAACTTTCTTCTCTTGCATCAACATTGCACCAAGACCTTGAAGAGAGGCATCGTAGAAGACCTCAAACGGTTTGGATTCATCAGGAGGAGTCAAAACTGGAGTAGTGACCAATTTCTCTTTCAAAGTGTTGAAAGCGATATCACATTCCGGAGACCAAACGTACTTGACGGGCTTCTGGAGAAGATTTGAAAGAGGCTTCGCGATCTTTGAAAAGTTCTCAACGAACCTTCGACAGTAGCTTGCGAGACCGAGGAAGCTGCGGAGTTGCTTCACGTTCTGAGGTGGTTCCCAATTCACAATTGCAGACACCTTCTTAGGATTCACCGCTATGCCCTTGGCAGAGATGATATGCCCAAGATAGAGAACCTCATCGAGCCAAAACTTGCACTTTGAGAACTTGGCGTAGAACTGATGTTCCCTGAGCTTATCGAGCACCAAACGCAAATGCTTGGCATGATCTTCCTTGTTCTTCGAAAAGGCCAGAATGTCATCGAGGTAGACCAAGACAAAGTCATTTGTGTAGGCGTTGAAGATGAAGTTCATCATGCGAGAGAAAGTCGGAGGAGCGTTGATGAGGCCAAAAGACATGACAGTGTATTCATATGAACCATAGCTTATTCTGAAAGCCGTCTTGGGAATATCTTGATCACGGATTCGAATCTGGTGATAACCCATACGGAGATCAAGCTTGGAGAATACTTGGGCACCTTTGAGTTGTTCGAATAGCTCATTGATGTTGGGAAATGGGTACTTGTTCTTGATAGTCTTCTTGTTCAATGGACGGTAGTCAACACAAAGTCGGTCCGTTCCATCCTTCTTCACAAAAAGAACTCCACAACCCCACGGAGAAGAACTAGGTCGGATGAGACCCATTCGCTCTTGAATATCGAGTTGCTTCTGTTGGGGAACGTAGCAGAATTTTATAATTTTCTACGAATCACCAAGATCAATCTATGGAGTCATCTAGCAACGAGAGAGAGGAGTGCATCTACATACCCTTGTAGATCGCGAGCGGAAGCATTCAAGAGAACGGGGTTGATGGAGTCGTACTCGTCGTGATCCAAATCACCAATGACCGAGCGCCGAACGGATGGCACCTCCGTGTTCAACACACGTATGGTTGGGGAAGATGTCTCCTCCTTCTTGATCCAGCAAGGGGGAAGGAGAGGTTGATGGAGATCCAGCAGCACGACGGCGTGGTGAAAGCAGCGGGGATCTCGGCAGGGCTTCGCCAAGCTCAGCGAGAGGGAGAGGTGTTACGAGGGGAGAGGGAGGCGCCAGGGGCTAGGGTGCGGCTCCCATGCGCCTCCCCACTATATATAGGGGTGGAGGGGGCTGGTTTCTTGCCCTCCAAGTCCATTGGGGCGTTGGCAAAGGTGGGGGAAAGAAATCCCATCATTTCCCTTCCCCACCGATTGTTATCCCCCCTTTTTAGGGATCTTGATCTTATCCCTTTGGGATATGATCTTATTCCTTCTAAGGGGGGATCTTGGTGCGCCTTGACCAGGGGTGTGGGTCCTTGCCCCCACTACCCACGTTCATGTGGGTCCCCCCATGCAGGTGGGCCCCACTCCGGAACCTTCTAGAACCTTCCCGGTACAATACCAAAAAATCCCGAACATTTTCCGGTGGCCAAAATAGGACTTCCCATATATAAATCTTTACCTCCGGACCATTCTGGAACTCCTCGTGACGTCCGGGATCTCATCCGGGACTCCGAACAACTTCCGGGTTACCGCATACTAATATCTCTACAACCCTAGCATCACCGAATCTTAAGTGTGTGGACCCTACGGGTTCGGGAGACATGCAGACATGACCGAGACAACTCTCCGGCCAATAACCAACAGCGGGATCTGGATACCCATGTTGGCTCCCACATGTTCCACGATGATCTCATTGGATGAACCACGATGTCGAGGATTCAATCAATCCCGTATTCAATTCCCTTTGTCCAGCGGTATTGCACTTGCCCGAGATTCGATCGTCGGTATCCGATACCTTGTTCAATCTCGTTACCGGCAAGTCTCTTTACTCGTTCCGTAGCACATCATCCCGTGATCAACTCCTTGGTCACATTGTGCACATTATGATGATGTCCTACCGAGTGGGCCCAGAGATACCTCTCCGTTACACGGAGTGACAAATCCCAGTCTCGATTCGTGCCAACCCAACAGACACTTTCGAATATACCTGTAGTGAACCTTTATAGCCACCCAGTTACGTTGTGACGTTTGGCACACCCAAAGCACTCCTACGGTATCCGGGAGTTGCACAATCTCATGGTCTAAGGAAATGAGACTTGACATTAGAAAAGCTTTAGCATACGAACTACACGATCTTTGTGCTAGGCTTAGGATTGGGTCTTGTCCATCACATCAATGATGTGATCCCGTTATCAATGACATCCAATGTCCATGGTCAGGAAACCGTAACCATCTATTGATCAACGAGCTAGTCAACTAGAGGCTTACTAGGGACAAGGTTTTGTCTATGTATCCACACATGTATCTGAGTTTCCTATCAATACAATTCTAGCATGGATAATAAATGATTATCATGAACAAGGAAATATAATAATAACCAATTTATTATTGCCTCTAGGGCATATTTCCAACAGTCTCCCACTTGCACTAGAGTCAATAATCTAGTTCACATCGCCATGTGATTAACACTCACAGGTCACATCGCCATGTGACCAACATCCAAAGAGTTTACTAGAGTCACTAATCTAGTTCACATCACTATGTGATTAATACTCAATGAGTTCTAGGTTTGATCATGTTATGCTTGTGAGAGAGGTTGTAGTCAACGGGTCTTGCCATATTCAGATCCCTATGTATTTCGCAAAACTTTATATCGTAGATGCTGCTACCACGTTCCACTTGGAGCTATTCCAAATTATTGCTCCATTATACGTATCCGGTATCTCTACTCAGAGCTATCCAGATAGGTGTTAAGCTTGCATCGACGTAACTCTTTATGTCGAACTCTTTATCACCTCCATAACCGAGAAACATTTCCTTATTCCTCTAAGGATAATTTTGACCGCTATCTGGTGATCCATTCCTAGATCACCTTTGTACCCTCTTGCCAGACATGTGGCAAGGCACACATTAGGTGCGGTACTTCAGCATGGCATACCATATAGAGCATATGACAAGAGCATAGGGGACGACCTTCGTCCTTCCTCTTTCTTCTGCCGTGGTCAAGCTTTGAGTCTTACTCAACTTCACACCTTACAACTCAGGTAAGAACCCCTTCTTTGACTGATCTATTTTGAACTCCTTCAAAAACATGTCGAGGTGTGCGTTCTTTGAAAGTATCATCAGGCGTTTTGATCTATCTCTATAGATCTTGATGCCCAATATGTAAGCAGCTTTATCCAGGTCTTCCTTTGAAAAACACTCTTCAAACAACCGTTTATGCTTTCCAGAAATTCTACATCATTTCGAATCAACAATATGTCATCCACATATACTTATCAGAAATGTTGTAGTGCTCCCACTCACTTTCTTGTAAATACAAGTTTCTAGCAAACATTGTATAAAACCTAAAAGCTTTGATCACTCCATCAAAACATATATTCCGATTCCGAGATGCTTGCTCTAGTCCATAGAAGGATTGCTGGAGCCAGCATAACTTTTAGCATTCTTAGGATCGACAAAACCTTTTATTGTATCACATACAACTTTTCTTACGAAAACTTGGTAAGAAAACTTGTTTTGACATCCATCTGTAAGATTTCATAATCGAAAAATACAGCTAGTGCTAACATGATTCTGACGGACTTAAGCATCGCTACGGGTGAGAAATTCTCATCGTAGTCAACTCCTTGAACTTGTGAAAAGACTCTTTCCCACAAGTCGAGCTTCATAGACGGTAACATTACCGCCCACGTCCGTCTTCTTCTTAAAGATCCATTTATCTCAATGGCTTGCCGATCATCGGGCAAGTCCACCAAAGTCCATACTTTGTTCTGATATATGGATCCTATCTCTGATTTCATGGCTTCTAACCGTTTGTCGGAATACGAGCCCACCAACGCTTCTCCATAGCTCGTAGGTTCATTGTTGTCTAACAACATGATATCTAAGACAGGATTACCGTACCACTTAGGAGTAGTACGTATCCTTGTCGACCTACGAGGTTCGATAGCAACTTGATCCGAAGCTTCATGATCACTATCATTAACTTCCTATTCAACAGACGTAGGCGCCACAGAAAACATCTTCTGTGTTGCATCACTCTCTGGTGGAAGTAAAGGTTCGACAACCTCATCAAGTTCTATCTTCCTCCCACTCAATTCTTTCGAGATAAACTCCTTCTCGAGAAAGGACCCGTTCTTAGCGACAAACAATTTTCCCTCGGATCTGAGATAGAAGGTATACCCTACTGTCACCTTTGGGTATCCTATGAAGATGTGTTTGTCCGCTTTGGGTTCGAGCTTATCCGGCTGAAGCCTTAAGCATCGCAGCCCCAAACATTAAGAAACGAGAACTTTGGTTTCTTGCCAAACCAATGTTCATATGACGTCGTCTCAACGGACTTAGATGGTGTCCTATCTAAAGTGAATGCAGCTGTCTCTAACGCATAACCTCAAAATGAAAACGGTAGATTGATAAGAGACATCATAGATCGCACCATATCTCATAGTGTTCGATTACGATGTACGGACACACCATTACCTTGTGGTGTTCCAGGTGGCTTCAACTGTGAAACAATTCCACAATGTCTTAAGTGATTGCCAAACTCATAACTCAGAAAATCCCCTTTTGATCAGATCGTAGGAACATGATCTTATTGTTATGATGATTCTTAACTTCACTCTGAAATCGCTTGAACTTTTCAAACGTTTCGGATTTGTGCTTCATTAAGTAGATATACCTATATCTACCCAAATCATCAGTGAAGATGAGAAAATAGCGATATCCACCGCATGCTTCAATTCTCATTGGATCACACGCATCAGCATGCATGATTTCCAACAAGTCACTTGCCCGTTTCATTGTACCTGAAAACGGGGTCTTAGTCATCCTGCCCATGAGGCATGGCTCGCATGTGTCAAGTGATTCAAAATCAAGTGACTCCAAACATCCATCGACATGGAGTTTCTTCATGCATCTTACGCCAATATGACCTAAGCGGCAGTGCCACGAGAAAGTGGTACTATCATTATTAACTCTACATCTTTTGGCGTGAACACGTGTATTACCACGACCGAGATTCAATGAACCATTCACATAGGGTGCATGACCATAAAAGGTATCATTCATGTAAACAGAATAACCATTATTCTCTAATTTAAATGAATAACAGTATTGCAATGAACATGGTCTAATCATATTCATGCTCAAGTTGACACCTGATGACATTTATCTAGGTTCAATACTAATCCCGAAGGCAGATGGAGCGTGCGATGGTGATCTCATCAACTTTGGAAACACTTCCAACACACATCGTCACCTCGCCCTTAGCCAGTCTCCGTTTAGTCCGTAGCTTTTGCTTCAAGTCACCAATAATAGTAACTGAACCGGTATCCAATACCCAGGCGCTACCAGGAGTACTAGTGAGGTACACATTAATAACACGTATATACTTTGTTGAAGTTGCCAGCCTTCTTATCTACCATGCATTTGGGGTAATTCCGCTACCAGTGACCGTTCCCCTTACAATAGAAGCACTTAGTCTCGGGTTTGGGTTCAACCTTGGGTTCCTTCACTGGAGCGGCAACTGGTTTGCCATCCATGAAGTTTCCCTTCTAGCCCTTGCCCTTCTTGAAACCAGTGGTCTTGTTAAACCATCAACACTTGATGCTCCTTCTTGATTTCTACCTTTTGCGGTCTTAAGCACCGCGAACAGCTCCGGGATCAACTCCATACCTTGCATGTCATAGTTTATCACGAAGATCTAGTAGCTTAGTGATAGTGGCTAGAGAACTCTATCAATCACTATCTTATCTGGAAGTTTAACTCCCACTTGATTTAAGTGATTGTAGCACCCAGACATTCTGAGCGCATGCTCACTAGCTGAGCTATTCTCCTCCATCTTGTTGGCAAAAGAACTTGTCAGAGGTCTCACACCTGTCAACACGGGCATGAGCCTGAAATCCCAATTTCAGCTCTTGGAACATCTCATATGTTCTATGGCGTTCAAAACGTCATTGGAATCCCGATTCTAAGCCGTAAAGTATGGTGCACTAAACTATCAAGTAGTCATCAGGATGTGTCTGTCAGGTGTTCACAACATCCACAGACGACGTTGTAGGGGTTTGCACATCGACCGGTGCATCAAAGACGTAAGCCTTCTGTGTAGAAGTGAGGACACTCCTCGGACTTCGGACCCAGTCCGCATCATTGCTTACAATATCTTTCAACTTAATCTTTCTCTAGGAACGTATTGAAACAGGGAGCTACAACTTGAGCTATTTATCTACAACATATTTGCAAAGACAATTTAGACTATGTTCATGATAATTGAGTTCATCTAATCAAATTATTTAATGAAATCCACCTCAGATAGACATCCCTCTAGTCATCTAAGTGAAACATGGTCCGAATTGACTAGGCCGTGTCCGATCATCACGTGAGACGGACTAGTCATCAACGGTGAACATCTCATGTTGATCGTATCTTCTATACAACTCATGCTCGAACTTTCGGTCTTCCGTGTTCCGAGGCCATGTCTGTACATGCTAGGCTCGTCAAGTCAACCTAAGTGTATTGCATGTGTAAATCTGGCTTACACCCGTTGTATTCGAACGTTAGAATCTATCACACCCGATCATCACGTGGTGCTTCGAAACAACGAACCTTCACAACGGTGCACAGTTAGGGGGAACACTTTCTTGAAATTTTAGTGAGGGATCATCTTATTTAAGCTACCGTCGTTCTAAGCAAATAATATGTAAAACATGATAAACATCACATGCAATCAAATAGTGACATGATATGACAATATCATTTTGCTCCTTATGATCTCCATCTTCGGGGCTCCACGATCATCGTTGTCACCGGCATGACACCATGATCTCCATCATCGTGTCTTCTTGAAGTTGTCTCGTCATCTATTACTTCTACTACTATGGCTAATGCTTTAGCAATAAAGTAAAGTAATTACATGACGTTTATGTTGACACACAGGTCATAAATAAATTAAGACAACTCCTATGGCTCCTGCCGGTTGTCATACTCATCGGCATGCAAGTCATGATTCCTATTACAAGAACATGATCAATCTCATACATCACATATATCATTCATCACATCCTTTTGGCCATATCACATCACAAGGCATATGCTGCAAAAACAAGTTAGACGTCCTCTAATTGTTGTTGCAAGTTTTTACGTGGCTGCTATAGGTTTCTAGCAAGAACGTTTCTTACCTACGCCAAAACCACAACGTGATATGCCAATTTCTATTTACCCTTCATAAGGACCCTTTTCATCGAATCCGATCCGAGTAAAGTGGGAGAGACAGACACCCGCTAGCCACCTTATGCAACTAGTGCATGTCAGTCGGTGGAACCAGTCTCACGTAAGCGTACCTGTAAGGTCGGTCCGGGCCGCTTCATCCCACGATGCCGCCGAATCAAGATAAGACTAGTAACGGCAAGCAAATTGGCAATATCGACGCCCACAACTGCTTTGTGTTCTACTCGTGCATAGAAACTACGCATAGACCTAGCTCATGATGCCACTGTTGGGGAACGTAGCAGAATTTTAAAATTTTCTACGCATCACCAAGATCAATCTATGGAGTCATCTAGCAACGAGAGAGAGGAGTGCATCTACATACCCTTGTAGATCGCGAGCGGAAGTGTTCAAGAGAACGGGGTTGATGGAGTCGTACTCGTCGTGATCCAAATCACCGATGACCGAGCGCCGAACGGACGGCACCTCCGCGTTCAACACACGTACAGTTGGGGAATACGTCTCCTCCTTCTTGATCCAGCAAGGGGGAAGGAGAGGTTGATGAAGATCCAGCAGCACGACGGCGTGGTGGTGGAAGCAGCGGGGATCTCGGCAGGGCTTCGCCAAGCTCAGCAAGAGGGAGAGGTGTTACGAGGGGAGAGGGAGGCGCGAGGGGCTAGGGTGCGGCTCCCATGCGCCTCCCCACTATATATAGGGGTGGAGGGGGCTGGTTTCTTGCCCTCCAAGTCCATTGGGGCGTTGGCAAAGGTGGGGGAAAGAAATCCCATCATTTCCCTTCCCCACCGATTGTTATCCCCCCTTTTTAGGGATCTTGATCTTATCCCTTCGGGATATGATCTTATTCCTTCTAAGGGGGGATCTTGGTGCGCCTTGACCAGGGGTGTGGGTCCTTGCCCCCACTACCCACGTTCATGTGGGTCCCCCCATGCAGGTGGGCCCCACTCCGGAACCTTCTAGAACCTTCCCGGTACAATACCGAAAAACCCCAAACATTTTCCGGTGGCCAAAATAGGACTTCCCATATATAAATCTTTACCTCCGGACCATTCCGGAACTCCTCGTGACGTCCGGGATCTCATCCGGGACTCCGAACAACTTCCGGGTTACCGCATACTAATATCTCTACAACCCTAGCGTCACCGAACCTTAAGTGTGTAGACCCTACGGGTTCGGGAGACATGCAGACATGACCGAGACAACTCTCCGGCCAATAACCAACAGCGGGATCTAGATACCCATGTTGGCTCCCACATGTTCCACGATGATCTCATTGGATGAACCACGATGTCGAGAATTCAATCAATCCCGTGTTCAATTCCCTTTGTCCAGCGGTATTGTACTTGCCCGAGATTCGATCGTTGGTATCCGATACCTTGTTCAATCTCGTTACCGGTAAGTCTCTTTACTCGTTCCGTAGCACATCATCCCGTGATCAACTCCTTGGTCACACTGTGCACATTATGATGATGTCCTACCGAGTGGGCCCAGAGATACCTCTCCGTTACACGGAGTGACAAATCCCAGTCTCGATTCGTGCCAACCCAACAAACACTTTCGGAGATACCTGTAGTGAACCTTTATAGCCACCCAGTTATGTTGTGACGTTTGGCACACCCAAAGCACTCCTACGGTATCCGGGAGTTGCACAATCTCATGGTCTAAGGAAATGATACTTGACATTAGAAAAGCTTTAGCATACGAACTACACGATCTTTGTGCTAGGCTTAGGATTGGGTCTTGTCCATCACATCATTCTCCTAATTATGTGATCCCGTTATCAACGACATCCAATGTCCATGGTCAGGAAACCGTAACCATCTATGGATCAACGAGCTAGTCAACTAGAGGCTTACTAGGGACAAGGTGTTGTCTATGTATCCACACATGTATCTGAGTTTCCTATCAATACAATTCTAGCATGGATAATAAACGATTATCATGAACAAGGAAATATAATAATAACCAATTTATTATTGCCTCTAGGGCATATTTCCAACAACTTCTTCAGCTCCTTCAACTCTTCAGGTCCAAGCTTGTAAGGACGCTTGCAAACCGGTTCCGTGCCAGGCTCAAGATCGATGACGAATTCAACTGGCCGGTGCGGAGGCATTCCTGGAAGCTCTTCTGGAAAGACGTCTTGATATTCGCAAACGACTGGAATTTGAGAGATGGCATCTAGTTCACCCTTCTCATTGAGAGAAAACAGACGGATTGTATCATCACGAGCGGCAAAGACAATTACATCCTCAGACGAATGAGTCAATTGAATCTGCTTGGCAGCACAATCAAGATGAGCCTTGTGCTTAGAAAGCCAATCCATTCCAAGAATAAGATCAATATCCGAGTCGCCGAGAACAATAGGAGAAGCTAGAAATTTGTAGTCGCCCAACATGATAGAAATATCCGGGACGCAGAAATTAGTTGTCATCTGCTTGCCCGGTGACACGATTTGCAAAGAACTTTGCAGATACTGATAATCGCACTCATACTTTGATGCAAAAGGTTTGGAAATGAAACAATGCGATGCACTAGTGTCAAAAAGAACTCTTGCAGGAATATCGTTAACAGGAATGTTACCCATGATGACATTTGACGAGTCCTCTGCCTGAGCTGCATTCATCAAGTTGACCTTGGCGTGCTTGGGGTTATGCTTGACCACAGCTATACTTGCCGATCTCACAGGAGGAGGAGGAGGGAGACGCCTCTGATTGAAGCATTTGTTGGCATAGTGACCCTTCTGTTGGCACTTGTTGCACGTGACCTCTGAAAGCGGACGATGATACGAAGCACTCGATCTTGGAGCTTGAGACGAAGTCTTGTTCTGAAAGCCAAGGTTGGGTGGGTGGGAAGATCCACTGCCACCTTTGCTCTTCTACTGAAACGGCTGACGGAACAGAGGAGGAGGAAGCCAATACTTCTGCTGCTTAGCCACTTGAGTAGAGGAAGAAGGAGTCGCATCTCTGACTCGCTTCTTGGAAGCATCGCACTTCAGTTGAGCAGCCTCTTGCTTCAATGCCATGTTGTAAAACTCATCGTACCTCCTGGGCTCAAAGAGGACAAGAGCTAGCTGGATTTCTTCTCCGAGACCACCCCTAAACTGGTATATCATGCTCTTCTCGTCAGGGACGTCCTGCTTAGCAAAGCGGGCGAGCTTCTGAAACATCTTGTTGTAGTCATAGACAGACATAGAGCCTTGCTTCAGGTTGCGGAATTCCTCACTCTTGCTTTCAACCACGCTCTGAGGAATAGGATGAGCTTTGAAGTCTTGACGGAATTCATCCCAGGTAATCACACGGCCTCCTCTGGAATCTTTGTACTGCTGAAACCATTCTGCAGCTTGGTCTTTGAGTTGGAAGGAAGCGAACTTGACAAAGTCCCGTAGGCCTGACGTTACTGCACTCGAAATGCTTGCATAAGTCCACGAGCCAATCATCAGCGTCAGTTGCCTCAACACAATTGCTGAAAGTCTTTGGCTGGTTAGCAAGGAACTGGTTGAGTGTAGCAAAGTGATTCTGATTGTTGCCTTGGTTGCCTTGGTTCGCTTGGTTGCGCTCTTGAAGAATTTGCATGATCAGCTGCGTGTTTGCATTGGTAGCGGCCATCACAGCTTGCCATGCCTCCGGAGGTGGAGGTGGTGGTGGCGGATCAGGATTCGGAGTCGTGCGCGTTGGAGGAGCCATCCTGAAGAGGTTGACATCCATTAGCACACTGATAGACAAAAATTGAAGCTGAAACCAACGGGTAGAAATTGCAACATATAGTCTTCACATCCGAACAAAATGAACGAATGCATTCCAATTGAAATGGTCACGTATCCATTTATTGAGAAGCCACTTAGAATTTAGTTAGAGGAATAAAATCAACAAGGTACGAAACAAGAACGAATACTCGGTAAGGATCACCCAATCTCAAACCAAATATCCGTGGAAGAAGAACTAGAGCTACTAGAATTCCCACCTATGAAACTCCCGAACCTCTTCGGTTATGCAATCAGGTGTTGGGGATACATGGGAAGCATAATATCTCACCCAAATCTAGCAAACCGTACATCCAGCTGTATCCATCCTTCAACACATAACCGGGAAAAACTTCAGAAATCGTCTACCTCAACCTTCGAAAAGCATCTGTTATACAAGTTATGGCAATACTCCCGAACTCCCGCCCCAGTACTGGGTGGCCTCGAGGTTATCTCACCAACAACTGCATAAAAGAGATTTTCGATGTCGACGAACAAAACTCAGGTATTCCAGAACTTCAACAATAAAATTGTGATGACAACACCTCAGAGCTCAACTCCCCGGGACACTGCCACAACCCCTAAATGACAGGAGGCACCAAGAACAATGTTCTCGTCACAAATCGATCGGAACGATTCCAAGATACCCGCGTGATCCTAATTTTTTTAGTGAAATTTGAGAAGAGAAGAGACAAAACTCTACGTCAGGATGCCTTACCAGAGCGATGAAGGGACTGGGAGTAAAAAGAATACCTGAACTCTCCGATATATAATTCCAAAATGACTCAAAATATTTTTCTAGACTCAACAACGGCAGCTAATTCGATCAAGCAGTGGGGGCTCCTAAGGTCGGGGAAGGCTCTGATTACCAACTTGATAACGCCCTCGATGCGGCTATATCTCCTACGTGTCGAAGCACAACTTAGAGGCATAACCGCATTGAAAGCAATGTCACAAGTAAGGTAATCTTCACAACAACCCATGTAAATATATAACAAGGGGAAAGGTACATAGTTGGTTTACACTCGCCACGTCACACAAAGTACATAAATAGCATTACAATCATCCAATACACTCATGGTCCGACTATGGTACCAAAATAAAAGATCAACCCCAAAATGCGACACGGTCCCGATCGCCCCAACTGGGCACCACTACTGATCATCAGGGAAAGACACATAGTAACGGCGTGAGTCTTCGTCGAACTCCCACTTGAGCTCAAGCGCATCATCTGGAATGGAATCATCGGGCCCTGCATCTGGTTTGGAAGTAAACTGTGAGCCATGGGGACTCAGCAATCTTGCACCCTCGCGATCAAGACTATTTAAGCTTATAGGTAAGGCAAGGTAATATGTGGAGTTGCAGCAAGCGACTAGCATATATGGTGGCTAACCTGTTCGCAAAAGAGAGCGAGAAGAGGAGGCAAAGCACGAACGAAGAACTAGAGAACAACCTACGACAAACATTACTCCAACACAGTGTTCACTTCCCGGACTCCGTCAAGAAGAGACCATCACGGTTACACACGCGGTTGATTCATTTTAATTAAGTTAAAGTTCAAGTTATCTACAACCGGACATTAACAAATTCCCATCTGCCCATAACCGCGGGCACGGCTTTCGAAAGTTCAAATCCCTGCAGGGGAGTCCCAACTTAGCCCATCACAAGCTCTCACGGTCAACGAAGGATAAACCTTCTCCCGAGACATTCCGATCAGACTCGGTATCCCGGTTCTACAAGACAACTTCGACAAAGATAAAACAAGTCCAGCAACACCGCCCAAATGTGCCAACAAATCCCGATAGGAGCTGCACATATCTCGTTCTCAGGGCATACTCAGATGAGCTCTCCATACAACTAAAACCAAACCTCGAGTTCCCTGAGGGGGCGCTACACATGACTCTAGTTTGGACCAACACTCAGAGGAGCACTGGCCCGGGGTGGTTTAAATAAAGATGACCCTCAGGTTCCGGAAACCCAAGGGAAAAAGAGGCTAGGTGGCAAATGGTAAAACCAAGGTTGGGCATTGCTGGAGGAGTTTTACTCAAGGTGAACTGTCAAGGGGTTCCCATTATCACCCTACCGTGTAAGGAACGCAAAAATCCGGGAACATAACACCGATATGACGGAAACTAGGGCGGCAAGAGTGGAACAAAACACTAGGCAAAAGGCCGAGCCTTCCACCCTTTACCAAGTATATAGATACACTAAGATAACAAGATAATATAGTGATATCCCAACAAAATAAACAATGTTCCAACAAGGAACGATATCCAATCTTCAGCTGCAACTAGCAACGCTATAAGAGGGGCTGAGCAAAGCGGTAACATAGCCAATCAACGGTTTGCTAGGACATGGTGGGTTAGAGGTTTGACATGGCAATTTGGGAGGCATGATAAGCAAGTGGTAGGCATCATAGCATAGACATAGCAAAAGAGCGAGCATCTAGCAAGCAAAGATAGAAGTGATTTTGATGGTATGGTCATCTTGCCTGCAAAGTTGTCAGAGTTGACTGGATCCTCGAAAGCAAACTCAACGGGCTCCTCGTTAGCGAACTCGTCTCCCGGCTCTATCCAAACAAGACAAACAAGCAAAAGGAACACAATCAACCACGTGCAAAGCTCGTACAACATGATGCAAACATGGTATGTTATGCGGGATGCGATATGTGATGCATATGCAAGATTTGACAAGGAATGATTGAACTTGGCCTCAACTTGGAAATCCAAGAGTGCCACTGGAAATGTGAGGTGATTTCGGTTGAAATCGATATAAAGAACACCGGAATCGGATGCACGGTTTGGAAATGGCAAGCAAAACAAATATGGCAACGGTCTGCGATAAACAGCAAGTAGCCATCTAAATGCATCAGGATAATTATGCTACAACACACAAACATGGCAACAAAATACATGGCAGGGATCCACTCATGATGCTTGACAAAAGATGAACAGTGAGCTACGGCCAATTCATCCACTAACAGGTCCAAACAAGCATGGCAAAAGTGCAATTGATAAACAGGCTTCAGACTTAGTGAAATTAACACTAGTCTGGAATTTCAGATCAGGTAGCACACTTTGGAGCATGAAAACTATATGCTACAGGAACTTAACATGGCAAAGCAAGGCATGACATGAAGCTACGCCAAGCACTTAACAAAAGTCCCTTAGTGACCCTGAGTCAAAAGGGATCAGAAAATACAATTGCAAGCATGTGAACATGGAAAAAACATAATCAGATCTCAGACTTGGTGAAAAACTGGAGCATGCAAAGATGTTAACGAGTAGGCATGTTTACGAGCTCGATGCACTCACTACAGAGGATGACATGACAATCTAAGCATACACCCATCAAGAACACATATTATATGAGCTAGACATGGCAAGAACTACAACATATCATGCACGGATCAACAACAACATCCTCGACAAAATCGCTAACGAGTAGACAATCTGCCAGGAATTACGAAATAGAAAAGTAGAGCTCGACTGACTCAAGCTAGGTTGATCCATAAATGCAAACAAATACATGGATGGATAGAGCATCACAATATTAACAAATCATCCTTACTGGTCGTCCTCAAAAAAGGCACAGATCACTAGGAAACAACATGAACATATGGCATATTGATAAAAACAGATCAAGGACTTGGTGAAATTCTAAGTCCCTGAAATCAGCATTAACGAATGCACTCTTTGCAAGCTTGTGCTAGTCACCACACATGTCACAAAAATACATGGTAAGCACTTTTGTAAATATGGCAAAGCATATAACAAAACTCATGTAGAGCTCAGGAGCATATCATGCACACATTAATCATGGCAAAAATGACAAATAGCTATTTGGTGCAGCAGATCTGACAATTAACTCAAATAGCTCTCTTACAATAGCATTTCGGGCATCAAGATGAGCTCAAATGAAAATGATGCAATGAGACGAAATGATGTACTCTCAGAGAAGAACATTTTGATATGCTACACGCCCAAAATGGAGCTACAGATGCGGAGTTACGACATGATGAAAATCACAAAATATCTAGGGTTCGGGGATAAAAAGTCAACCCTCCGGATCTAGATCTGAGATCACTGTAGCAGTGCGCGGACGTCGAGGTTCGCCGGAGTTTGTCGAGGTGGTCGCCGGACTTGGCGTGGAGAGGAGCTTGCCGGCCGGATCTTGCCGGATCCGGTGAGGGCGGCCGAGGAGGAGAGGACGGGCGGCGAGGTGCGGCTGGCGCGGAACGAAGCGCGGCTCCGGCCGGCGAGGAGTGCGGCGGCCGCCGGCGATGGCGCGGTGGCTCGGGCCGCCGGAGTTGGAGGCGAGGGGCGGCGAGGTGGCGGACCGGGCGGGGAGGAGGCTGATCCGGGCGGCGGCGAGCAGACCGGGCCGCGGGGGCTCCCCGCGGGCCTGGCGGGCCTCGGGCGGCGGCGGCGATGTGGTCGCCCGCCCGGGACACATGGCAGGAGCTGATTCGTCCGGCGGAGCGGGAGGACGTGTCCGGCGTGCGGAGAGGAAGGGGAGCTAGGGTTTTGGGGAAGAAGATCCAAAAATTTCGGGAGAGGGTCTATATATAGGCATAGAGGGAGCTAGGAGAGTCCAAATGAGGTGCGGTTTTCGGCCACGCGATTGTGATCGAACGCTCTAGATGATGGAGAGGGTTTTGGTGGGTTTTGGGCCAAAATGGAAGGGTGTTGGGCTGCAACACACACGAGGCCTTCTCGGTCCGTCGGTTAACCATTGGAGTATCAAACAAAGTCCAAATGGTACGAAACTTGACAGGCGGTCTACCGATAGTAAACCAAGGCCGCTTGGCAAGTCTCGGTCCAATCCGGATATGTTTAACCCCCACACATGAAAAGAAGGTAGAAAGGACCACCGGAGGAGATAGGAGCGCCGGAATGCGAAACGGACAACGGGGAAAATGCTCGGATGCATGAGACGAACACGTATGCAAATGCAATGCACATGATGACATAATGTGAGATGCAAGACAACGACAACAACACATGGAGACAAAAACCCGAACCCGAGGAAATAAAATAACTTAGCGTCGGAAACGGCAAGAGTTGGAGTACATATTAGGTAAATTACATCCGGGGTGTTACACCTAATCAGTCGCGCGACCCATCAGATATCACCCACACAGGTGTCTGATGGCTTGAGCCAGTTTTTACTCATGATAGGTCAGCAGTGCATTGGCTGTTACTTTTGCATATGACCTTGGATTGAGACGAGTTTTATATCAAAATCAATCATTTCGACGAGACGAAGACAATACATGCATAATCTTTTCTCATATGAGGCTGTCTTGGAGGCCTAATCGGCCAAACAGTACTCTACATACAGAATCCTAGTACATCGAGCACATCTTCCGCCCTCAAGATGAGATCGGATGACGGTGACACAAAATTCAAATATGTTCATGTCGACAATACGGAACTTTTTCATGTACTCCCTCCGTTCGGAATTACTTGTCTCAGATATGGATGTATCTAGAACTAAAATACATCTAGATACATCCATTTCTGCGACAAGTAATTCCGAATGGAGGGAGTAGATCACTTCTCCATTTGAGCCCATCTTAATTATGTTCTTGACCATGCCAAAATCTGGTGTCAATAGTTGCTTGGACCGGCGCCAACATCTTTGCCGATTGTGCCAGACTACCAACTCGCCGGAGAGAAGCGGCTGCCACTGTCGGTGCAAGACAAGACGACGCTGCGATGACGGCGGTCGACAGGTGCTTGTGAATTGTGATTGTGGATTGTGGTCGTCTCATGCTAGGGTTAGGTTAAATTCTGATTTATATGTGGTGATTTTAGTTAGTGGTCCACGTAGGTATTTGGGTTTCTCAATTGGGCTAAATTTATCGAATAATCCTAATTGACCACCTCGGATAATCCGCAAAAGATACCGGATACTCCATATCCACCGGATATTACCAATACTATATCTCTCTACCTTGTCCGCCGGATATCCAATTGATCAAAATCTGTATCAGCATCCATATATAGTTGTCTGATACAATGAAACCATACCTTACCAACATTTGGGGCACTGACTGAAAAAGGGATTGAACTTCAGTACCTCACTGCACCTGCCTTTGAGTGCATGACATGTGGACCCCACATGAGGTTGGACCACATGTCATACACTCAAAGGAAGGTGCAGTTACGTCACTAAAGCTGCATCCATGAAAAGGCACTAGTTCAGGGGAAGATGCTCCTCTATAGTCCAACCCACCCCCACCCCGCACACATTTTTTTAGGTTTCATAAAATTGCGAAAACAATCACCACACGTCTAACTTACATGTGGGACAAATGCCCACCCGCGCGTCACTAACATCTCCTTACCCAAAGCGCATGAAGTGTGCGTGCTTTTGGGTGGCGTTTATCCAACCTTTGCTGGATGCACCAAAAGAAACTTATCAAATATCAACTCAACATGGGAAGGATGTTGTGATGCATCAATGTCAGCTTGTGCCCTGGGTGCTTTGTGTTTTTTTTGCATCTGTATGGTACTCCCTTTATTTCATAATGTAGTGCCCATAGACTTAGAAAAAAGTAAAATAACAACATTTGACCAAGTTTATAGAAAAGATTATCAATATCTATAATATCAAACACATCAGTATAAAAATATGTATCATGATGTATATAATGATATGTATTTGTTATTCTATATGTTAATATTTTTCTCTAGATACTCAGTCAAAGTTGCAAAGCTTGATTTTTAGAAAAATCTATATTTGTTACATTGTGGAACCAAGGGAGTATGATATGATATCACGAGCGCATCTATGAAATACAAATCGGACCATATTCATTTTCTCATGTCATATGGGCTCCAAAAGGCAATGAAATAGGATCTAGTCCATATGAATGTGTCTGCATACAGATGGACCCCCTTTTCCATGTGATCTTCTGATCAGTAAATCTATGGGGGTTGGTGAGTGCAAGTTTACAACCCATGAAAGGGGTGTAATAGAATTGACTCGGCGCAGAGCATCCGAATTATACAAAGGGTTGAACGTTGTTTTGAAGAGAAACAAAATAGTGTGTCAAAAACATATATTTCTAACATTTTGGGGTGTTTAAATAAGGAAGTACCAACCTTAGGAATATTGGACTTGATACACACATTTGGTTAGGCCCTAAAAGTTTCGATCTCTCGATTCAATTTTCGCGGAGCTAATGTGTTACTTATGTCAAGTGATTATACCTCTGTTGTCTTAGAAATAATCACAGACTAATCAAGATCTTATAACTCGTTTTGAACTTGGATAGATCTTATATTTAGACTGGGTGGTTTTACTGGTAAATAGAAAAAAACATTACTTGATAATGCAGGCTCCCAAACCTTTGCCATATCATGAGTGCTGGAAAACTCACCAATTAATCATGCTGCTTTTGACCAAGCGGTGAACATAGTAAGTTGTCAAAAAAAATCAAATGCTACTTTATATAAGTTTGTCGCGGTTGCAATTAATGTGAGCTAGAAATAGTAACATTTATGTTGATCTAGACAAAAATGGACATGAACAAGTGGCCTAGCACATTTTGCATTATGCCGTGGATCTTTTACATTTTTCTTAGCATATTTGGGTTGTCTGTCTCAAAAAAGTCCTTGTGTTCCATCTTCTAGTTCCGTCAAATATAAACAAAAGATGACACCATCAAACTATTCTCTAACTATTATGTTAAATATGAAATGCTCCAATATCAGGTTCGTATGTGTGATATAGTGCAAAATGGGTAACTAAAATCAAATGCAATATGCTATTTTAAGAGCTAATGTTTGTTGGATGAAAAGCAAAGCAAGAAAAGTAGACGTGGCTCACTATCTATAGCAATTTTACATCTTTCATCTGTCTCCATCCAAAAGTGGTACCAATCCAACATACCTTATGTATATTTATTGTCAAATATCACCACACACCAAATTCAACCACGACCACGTATATTTGAGGCTGACAACATTAGTTGTACCATTATGTAACTATGTAGATTGAAATGTGTTATGTACCGTATTGATGTAGAACATTCTAGTGATTTATCCAGATTCCTGGGCAACTCGATGTACCGTTAACACTTTTTCACCTATTTTAGAAAACAAAGATGTATAGTTCGCTACCAGATGATAGGTTAGTGGCAAAAAAGAATGGCAAGTGGTTGAGGGGTAAGGAGTTTCTTTTGGATAAGCTAGGTTGTTGCATTTTTATAGGTGTCCATGGATCAAATTAAGACTACTTGTTTTTCTTGTCTCGGTTTTTTTGTTGGGTTAATTTTCATTTGATAAAAATTCCCGAGTTCCTTGTGGAAGGACATATCAATATTGCCCCACTAAATTAGAAAGCGATAGCAACATCACAACAATTATGGACTTCATGATGACTAGTCGTATGAAGAAGAAAATATCGTGCATAAATGTTGATGCATGCTTGTCTTTAATGTTGATGGTATGCTGGAATGGTTGGTCATCAATCAAAAAATAATGTAGGCAAAGAGGTAACCAGATACTTTTGAAACAAACTGCAAACATTAGCACATTTCCAATAGGTAGCAATAAAAACTTGTTATGCAATGTATAATATAATGCACAGTGAAAAGAACAACGATCTAGCAGAAGTGAAAGATCATCAATTATTCGTAGTATTCCTCCGAACTCAAGAAAAATCCCACTCTTGACATCATAGAGGAAAAACAACCGATGGCACACCATTATTGTAGATGCACTTAGTTTTTGTAAGACATTAAGATGCGTGCAATTGGTGCATAAGAAACTAACTGTAAACCAACAACATCCCATGAACCTAGGGTTGCACCAAGGAGATGCATGTAATTGGTGCATAGCACACTAACTATAAATCATCAACATCCCATGAACCCAGGGTTGC